>NW_006408664.1:7941348-7962144 GCF_000296735.1 Chrysochloris asiatica | reverse complement strand
GGCAGCATTGATGGACTCAAGTGTGGCAACAGTAGTGAGGTTGGCCCAGGATCGGATATTGTTCTGTTCTACTGTGCATAAGGTCGCTATAAGTCAGTCCCGACTCAATGGCACCTAACAACAACAACAGTGGCTAGTGATCATGAACATTTCTTCATATGTTTGTTGGTTGCCTAGATCTCCTCCTTGGTGAAGTGTCTGTTTTTGTTCTGTGCCCATTTTTTATTGGTTTTTTTGTCTTTTTCTTATAGAGGTGTTGTAGTTTCCTGTATATTTTAGAAACAAGTCCCTTAGCTAGTCAGTTCTGACATAAATTATCTCTTTTTTTTTAGTTTTCATTATTTTGCCTTTTATTACAAGTATCTTCATAAATCTAATCTGTATCTTTGGGGCTTGGAAATATTACATATAAACCTACAGATATATTTTAAGACATATAGTTGTTGTTGTTGATAAGTGTTGTCAAGTGGTTCCCACTCATAGTGACCCTGGAAAAGGTTTCCGAGGATCCACTGGTGGATTTGAACCACTATCCTTGTGTTTAGTAGTCTGTGGTTATTCTGTAGCGCCACATATACAATAAAATACACACATCATAATTTTTAACTCGACACTAAAGAGTTAGATGACATTGGCACTTTTTCAGTTGTAATAACTCCACTTTTGGAACTGGGACATCTGGGTTATCCTTGGGAACGGGAACATTGTATTTAGTCAAAAAATTAGTGGAAATTGACTGTGTGGTCTTTTTCTTCATAAATCTTGCAGTGACATCTCACTGAATCTATGCAGCAGTGTGTTAAACAGTAAATCATAAAATGGAACATCTGCAAGTGAATAGATGTTCATCAGCAAATCGCAAGCTGTCATATTGTATGTAGTGCATGCTATTAAATGACACAATATATCAAAATAAGAAAGAAAAGAAAAACAAACAATTGTGAGGTGTTTTGTAACTCATATGTCAGGGGCTACCTGTATAAACCTTTTTGTAGCGTTTTTTGTTGTTTTTTAGCAGAGCAGGATGAGAGTTAAACTAGATCATGGAAAAGAGAAACTCAAAGAACAAAGACAGTGTTTTTTCAGCTTGATCCAGAAGAGATAGACATACATAATTGTGTCACTTAGAGAGCAGTAAGGAGCTCTGGTAGCGTAGTGGTTACGAATCAGGCTGTGAACCTCAAGGTCGACAGTTCGAAACTACCAGCGGTTCCGCAGGAGAAAGATGAGGCAGTCTGCCCCTGTAAAGATTTACAGCCTCGGAAACCCTGTACGGGGTCACTATTAGTCGGAACCGACTCCAGGGCACATAACAACAACAACATTCTTGGATGGTAGTGATGAACTACTTCATAGAGTCTCCACATCTTTGTTTCAATCTTATGATTGCCAAGTAATCTTTATATGATTAGTTTGACTTTAATATTCTGATACTGGGGGAAATGCCCTGGATGAGGTCATACAATATTCAGATCACAATGTAAATATAGTTTCTATTGTAAATCACTTGACATTCTCACATATAAATTATAGTCTTTTGTGAATTTGATTAGCATCAGTTTCCCTGCCTGTGTCTAATTATTTTTATACATTGGGAGGACTGGTCTGTGCTCAAAAGACCTTGAGTTGATACCGTTCTGTGAGGCTTCTTCATTTAACAACCAAATGGCTTTTTCCTGATTGTGTCCATCAGTTATTCCAAGATCCTTCCCTTCCTGCTATGGAAAAATAAAGGGAAAAATGTAAACATCTCAAACACTTTAAAATAAGAGTATGTGAATTAAAAGAAAACAAGAAAAAGCATGAGCAATTTTATTTTTCATTTTTAAATTACAGTGGAAATATCTGATTCTAGAATCCTGATGTAGCACTGTAGGATAAACACTTTACCATAAAGTTGATTTGAACGGCAAGGTAAGCAGTTCAAATTCACCAGCTGCTCCTTGGAAACCTTGTGGGTTGCTATGGGTCAGAAATGACTCAACAGTACTTGATAACACATACAGTCTTAAAGGCAGCTCTTGTATGTGAGTACTTGGTAGTTATATAAACTGCAATGTAGAAAATGGACACTGACTTCTCAACTCTGTTGTTCTGTATTCTCCCAGTGTGTTGTTAAATGCCATTGAGTCAGTTCCAACTCATAGCAGCAGGTTTGGGGTTTGAACCTTGGGTTAGCAGTCCAGTGCTTGACCTACAGTGCCACACAGGACTCCATTGTTTTGTTTATGTAAGAATTAAATTCAGAATAGCTCTTATTTCACTCAATAGGTATTTCAAAGATATGTTGGAAAAGTTAGCACGTATACTCACATAAGATTTTGAGGTAACTTCTATTTCAGGTTACTCTCCTAGAAAGCTTATATCTGTGGTCTATAATCAATACATAAATAGCAAATATCTGTTCTCTACCCAGTACTATGTAGTCCTAGTGTGGCATGTGGGTTAATGCACTGGACTGCAAAGTCGGTTTTAACTGCAAGGTTGGCAGTTCAAGCTCACCATCTGCTCCTTGGAAACCCTACACAGGGTCACTATGGGTGGGAACTGACTCTGTGGCACTTAATAACAAAAATAACAAACCTGTGCTATGGAGTCCTGGTATGGTATTGTAGAATAAGCACTGGACTGCTCACTGCAAGATCTACGGTTCAAAGCCACCAGGCACTCCTTGGAAACCCTATACAGGGTTGCTATGAGTCAGAACCAACTCAGTGGCACTTAACAACAGCAACCCTGTACTGTTGGAAGATAGGTAGGTAGGTAGGTGTACGTGGACTCTGCTTTGGAGATGCTTATAATTTCCTGTAGCAATTGATCCTATACGGAGAGTTTCTGAATAAGTCCTTAACAGTTATTTATAAATTAGAGACTTCAGACGGTTTGGAAAAATAATGTTAGAAAATGAGTATGATATAACTTGATCATTAATTTGATTATAATGACATATGCTGACATACTTGGGAGTCTAATAATTACCTCTAAACTACATGTATACCCCAAGACTGATATGCAGTCTGCAAGTTAACCATTCATCATGTTTTTCTTAAAAATTATCGACTATAATTCAGTCTTCTAGTTTTATGCTTTTTATAAAAAATTAATATAGTCTTCATATTTGATATACTTTATATTTCCTTGCTTAGGAGATTATGTTTCCTTAAGCAGTCCTGAGGGCAATTTAAAAAAATCCCAGTTTCAAGAATTAGAAGATCTCTTTTTATTGGCAGCTGGAACTGGCTTCACACCAATGGTTAAAATACTGAATTATGCATTGACTAATACGCTCAGTCTCAGGTATGTAATTTTGTCTTTTAATTGCTACCTTTTGTGAGGCTATTAATTATTATACAGTATTCTAAATTAATTAAGCACTGCACCTTAACAGACAGGTTCTCATTCCCTCAATCATTCGTCCCAGCTGTTTTATTTACTAGGTTGTTACCTCATTTCAGTCTGCTACTTTTTGCTAACTTGATTGGCACTATAAAACATTCACCCTAATTCAGCTTTTGACTTTCCATTCATGAATATTTTAAATGTAATTAAAATCTTTCTGGTTTTTTTTGTTTTGTTTTACTTTTAAGGAAAGTGAAGCTAATGTTCTTCAATAAAACAGAGGATGATATAATTTGGAGAAGCCAACTGGAGAAATTAGCATTTAAAGATAAGAGGTATTAAACTATTCTTACTTGTGTCTAGGCCTTACCTTTGGTTGGAGTACTGAGCTGACTAGAAAGCAAAGAATAAACTAATCAATGAACCTCTAAATGTAAACAATGTTAAGCTTCTTTCCCCCTTCTTCCATTTCCCACCCCCAAAAAAACAAAAATAAATACTGTCTGCTAAAATCAAAGAGACAATATATGATGGGCCTTCCAAAAATTTGTGAAAAAATTCCAGTATCTTTTAATTCCATTTTTCCATGATCTTTTTGAAGCTCCCTCACATATGCTAATAAAATGTATATTGGACTTTATATTGTGTTACTCAATTGGGCTTCAGTGGAAAGGATTTTGTTTAATTAGTTTAGTAATTTAAATTTTTCCAATAATAGAAGGTAGATCAAATAAATTTGGTAAGAATGGATTAAATTAAATAGATTGGTTTACTACAGGATTTCTAAGAGTCTGTAATAATGCTAACATCCTTCTGAGGATGGAAGGCATTTATTAATGCATCTTTAACAAGATTCTTTTCCTTTTTGTTTGCATTAATACTTATTAATAGCCTGTCACTTATAATCCTCAATACACACTTTGGAGAATGCTGGTATAGGCAATAGAAAAAAGTTTGAGTCCAGCTGAACTCAGTGCTATAATGAGGCAACCAAAATGAAAGGAGAAACATTATTTCATTAAAAAAAAGAACCCTAACACAGTCAACTGAAATGAAAAGGTAGTGTAAATAGGTATATGCCCCACCTCCTTAAAAGCAGTAGGATATTCAGAAGGTATATTTTAGAAGAGCGAATTTGACAAGCCATCAAACTTTCTAAAGCAATTTTGTGATCAAGAAAAGCTATTTGTGAGAATTTCAGGACATAGAAAGTTACATCAAATATCTGAAGTAAATATTTTTGTTTACGGTAATATAGTATGGAACTTTTAAATGTTCAAGTTAAAGACCGGAAATTCAGTTCATTCTTCAAGGATTTCCAGGGTCTTCTGAATATTTTCTGAATATCCTTAGTACGTACAATAAATAATGCTATGGTTTTTCTAGTCTCCCTTTGCCCTTCTTTTCTCTTTTAATGTTAATAAACAAGCCTGGTATAGCGTTGTGGGCTAATGCGTCAGAATGCAAAGACTGCTAGGTCAATGGTTCAAGCTCACCAGCTGCTCCTTAGAACCCTATGCAGGGATGCTATAGGTCGCAATTGACTCGACAGCACTTAACAACAACAACAAACATTTTAAAAATAGCAGTTGGCATCAAGCTGATTCCACCTCATGATAGCACCAAGTGTTTCCGAGTAGAACTATGCTTCAGGCCCTCAATAGCTGTAGCCTTTTCTACATTGCCAGGCCTTTCTTTGGAGACATCTCTAGGTGTATGCTAACTGCCAACCTTCCATTTAGTAGTGGAACATTCAGTTAACCATTTGAGCCACAAATTAAGGGTGACCTAAGGTAGGAAGCTCTGGTAGCGTAGTGGTTACGAATCGGGCTGCGAACCTTAAGGTCAGCGGTTCGAAACTACCAGCTGCTCCGCAGGAGAAAGATGAGGCTTTCTACTCCCGTAAGGATTTACATCCTCGGAAACCCTGTACAGGGTCGCTATGGGTCGGAACCGACTCGATGGCACTTAACAACAACAACAAAGGTAGGAAGCATCAATGGACTCAAGCATGCAACAGTAATGAGGTTGGCCAAGGATCGGGCAGTGTTTTTGTTCTGTTGTACATAAGGTCGCTATGAATCAGTACCAACTCGATGGCACCTAACAACAATAAAGGTAGGAAGAGCTGCCTCCTCAAAGTAGAGTTGACCGTGATGATGCCAATGGAGTAAAGCCCATGAGAGTAAAGCCCACAAGACCTTCATTTGCTGATGGGGCACAACTCAAAATGAAGAGAAACAGCTGTAAACATCCATTGAAAATCAGAACATGGAATGTATGAAGTGAGAATCTAGGAAAATTGGAAATTATCAAAAGTGAAATGGAATGCATAAACATCGATATCTTAGGCATTAGTGAGCAGAAATGGACTGGTATTGGCCATTTTGAATGTGACAACCACATGGTTTACTATGCCAAGAATGACAATTGAAGAAGAATAGTATTGCATTGTCAAAAAGAACATATCCAAATCAGTCACGAGGTACAACACGTAGCGGTTACGAATCGGGCTGCTAACCTCAAGGTCTGCAGTTTGAAACTATCAGCCATTCATTCCGCGGGAGAAAGATGAGGCTTTCTGCTCCTGTAAAGATTTACAGCCACAGAAACCCTGTACAGAGTCACTATGAGTTGGAACTGACTCCACGGTACTTAACAACAACAACAAACAGTGAAAACCAGTTAATACCACTATTATTCACATTTGCGCACCATCCACTAAAGCCAGTGAGGAAGAAATAAAAGAATTCTACTAATTTCATCAATCTGAAATTGATGTAATCAAGATGTATTGATCATTACTGGAGATTGGAATGCAAAGGTTGGGGACAAAGAGGATCATTAGTTACAAAATATGGCCTTGGTGATAGAAATGATGCTGGTGGTCACATGAGAGAATTTTGGAAAATCAATGATTTCTTCATTTTAAATACCTCTTTAGACAGCATAAGAGATGATTATATGCATGGACCTCACCAGATAGAATACACAGAAATCAAATCGACTACATCTGTGGAAAGATGATGAAAAAGCTCCATATCATCAGTAAAATATGGCCAGGGCTAGATTATGAAACAGACCTTCAATTGCTCATATGCAAATTCAGACTGAAGCTGAAGAAAATGAAAACAAGTCCACGAGAGCCAAAATATGACCTGGAATATATCCCACCTGAATCTAGAGATCAGCTGAAGAACAGATTTGATACATTAAACACTTAAGACCAAAGACCAGAAGAGTTGTGGGATGACATCAAGAACATCATACGGGAAGAAAGCAAAAAATTATTAAGAAGACAAGAAAGAAGGAAAAGGTCAAAATGGATGTCTGAAGAGACACTGAAACTTGCTCTCTAGTGTTGAGATAATAAAGCAAATGGAAGAAATGAGGAAGTACAAGAGCTGAACAGAAAATAATGTTAAGATACTTGGCTGTCTTTTGAATCTCGATTTCCCTTGCATATTATTATAAAATAGAATCTTGAGAGGGAGAGAAAGAGTAGACAGAAATATCACCATAGAGGGCTTGTAAGTCTGTCTTTTTCCTATGACTGATTGGAATACCTAAAATGGGTCTACAATGTGCCCAGTGAAGGAGGCTTCTTGTAGCGCCTCTACATTACATAAGATCATAGGTGGAATTCTGAACTGCATCCAGAATCTTCTGAGGTGAGAAATTTCCATTTGAAAGGACAAGCAGACCAGCCTGGAGCAGCTAGAACAGAAGATACTTCTTGAAAGAAAGACGGACAGGAAAAATACACAACAATAATGGCACTCTGACTGATTACTACAAGAACAAGCAAGCTGCTCACCCAGGAGACATCAAGGCAAGTGGTCGGGTCCCCTCAGGGCAAACCCCCTTCCAAGACTAAGACTCAGTGGGAATACACGAGCAGACATGCGCTGTGATTGGTGACCATGTTCATCTCCGATAAGGGGAAGTGAGGGAAAAACAGCAATAAAGCTGTGAGCTAAGCCCTACAACATTCAATAGACTCTTGTGAACCCAGGTGGAGACCTGGTTGGCCAGCAGTGTGGCAAGACTTGGGAACTCCTAGGCTCAGCGTCAGTGACATAGCCACAGAGGACTAAAGTGGAGTGAAGTGTCCAGCTAATAAGAAGAGAGGACATGTGCATAAGAACACCCACACTTGCAGATAATACCCACTTGACCTGGCTTCAATGGCTGGATGATCAGAGCTCAACTAGAAGAAAGAAGAGGGAAAAAGAAAAAAGAGTAATCTGATACAATTTGAAGAACTTGACCTACACCTGTGGATGCAATAGCACAAAAGAGGGAACAAATCTATACAGCAAGGATCATTCCTACCCCCTCAGTTAGACAGAGATAGGCAACTTGGACATTGGCTACCCAAAATGGGGGGCTACAAAGGCAAGAAGTGACTGGCCTACAAGCTTTCAAGAGGGAACCTAGATCCAAAGGGCACGGAGGAAGGTAGAATCTCCACTGAATAGTATCCAGTCTGTCTGGGCGGGGCTGAATAAAGGAGATGGGGATGGCACTCATGTGGCACAATAGTGAATAATTGTTATGAGGACTGACTGTGGGGGTTAGAAATGTAAAGGTAGACATTTTGTAGCAAAAGGAAGGGAGTGATTGGCTGTAGTCCGGGAGTGGAGACCTGTTCATCATAGGTGACCCTGCTTATAGTTAAAATATGGGTGGCAAAGCTTCCAAAATCACAGCAACACACAAGCCACCACCGTACAACAAACTGACAGACAAATGGTGGACACTGAACATAGTGACTGCCTATATTTTTGTACTCTGGTGTCAGTTCTGAACCAAGCAATGTATTTGTCCCATTTAACACAGGAAATGCTGATGATTCTGCATGAATTGAACAGTGTGTCTAAACCCATTTCTTTTTCTCCTGCCCATAATGCATGTAGATTCCTAAGCCCCTAATTTGTTCTTTTATGTCACTCTCTGTTCCTCCCAGGAAATATTCTTCAAATAGTGTGTTTCTTAAAATAATGTTCCTTGAGATGCTCATTTGTTATCCCAAAAGACTTTGATTAAATAATAAGAAAAGTGTATATCATATTACCATCTTGAAGATTCACTTTGAACTCACCATATTAATGACAGAAAATATGAAGAAACCTATTTAACTTGTTTTATCCCAGTATATACCAAACACTTGGCAGGCTAGCCTTTCTGTCATGGAATAATTGCAGTAGTCCTGGTATGGACCTGTGTGATAAGCACTGGACTGGTAACCGCGAAGTCAGTAGTTCAAAACCATCAATCACTCCTTGGAAACCCTGTTCACAGATTGTTTTAACAAATCAGTATATCCTGAACTCAGTTGTTAGGTTAATCTTTTTTTCTAGGAATAATCACTAACTTCAGCTTCATTGTGAGAAATGTTTCCATAATGCTCATATGTATTGAAGCTAATCTTAATCCCCAGTGGTTTACTTTGTGAGTTATTTTTTACTAAGATCAAATAACAAGTTTTCCTGTAGTTTCTAATATTTTTCTTTAGCCAAGAAAGGCTGGGGCCTATAGACTCTTGAAATACTATTCTGTGGGTATTGGAAATTATGGCTATAAGGAACTACTGAAGCTTTTAAGCAAACAGTTGCAGGATTGGCTTTGGGATTTTAGGAGAACTAATCTGGCAGCACTGTGTATTACAGATCACGGCTCAGAATGTTACGGCAGTGTTTTTTACAGGAAATATAAAGGCTTGATCTGAAGGTGTGCCAGTAAAAATGGAAAGATAGGAGGTCTGTGTGAGAAATATGAAGGAGATACTTTTGGGAAGCCGATTCTTTGGAGGAAGGAGGAATAAACTGTAGGATGACTGCAGACTTTGTGTGTACTTTATAGCAAATACATTTCTATTTCAATATTTTCATCTCATTCTGCTCTAAAGTATGTATTTTTGACAAACCTATATACTTCCATTGACATTTTGGAGTACATGAACCTTCCCTCTTTTTACCCCAAGTTACTTTGCACCTTCTGAATTGTTTATATTTATTTGCATGTAGCCTTCTCAACAGTCCTAGTCCTTTCTAGAACTTGCAGAGGCATTTCAGAATGTTTACTAATATGCCTTTCATCAATTAGTTGCTGTTGAGTTGATTCCAGCTCCTGGAAACCCCACATGTGTCAGCAGAACCGTACTTCATAGGGTTTTCACGGACTAATATTTTGTAAGTAGATGTCCAAGACTTTCTTTTGAAGTACCTCTGGGTGAATTCAAACCTCCAACCTTTTGGGTAGCAGTCAAGCCAATTAACTATTTGCACCACTCAGAAGCCTCCAGCAAATCCCCTGTAATTGTTTCAAGCAGTAGGTTGGCCTTCACTTAGAAATTCCAGAAGAAAAGATTCCACTCAAACTATCTGTATTTGATTATGGAATAAGAAATCCCTCATAGAAGAATTCTGGTTTCTTAACACAGCATTATTCTTGCTCCAGTTTAACTTCTTTTCTCTTCCTATAGAAAAAGTAGATAAAACAAGATGGCAGCCTCTTAATATTATTCATAGATTGTATACATGCCGCCTTGTTCCTTTGTCCATTGAGTGCCTGATAGTGACAGCCCAGGGATCATTTTGTGGAGCAATATAAAATGCATGAGAAGTTTACACGATTTATACAAGTATCTCAGTTATCTATCACCTTTAGGAGATGACTGTAGGAAATGTACCACTGATTACGCCTTTGTTCTTCCTTTCTTTCCCTTTTTTTAAAAGGAAAATTATGAATGGGTACTTATTGCAGATGACAGGGACTTCAGCATTAATTTATGTATCTTAGCAATGTTATCACAGCAACAGTCTCATTGGCAATAAAGCCAGAGAAAACAGCTTTTGCTTTTAATGTAACCGAGAAATTGGTTTTTTTGATTGGGGGTTTTTAAAATTCAAATGTTTTTGTATAATTGGAGGGTTTTCTTCTCATAAATTCACATATATTTTAATATGTAATTTCATAGGTCCCAGCACATACCTTTGTTCGTCTAATTTTATTTTTAGCTAATATGGCTTCTTTTTGTAAATAAATTATTTTATTTATCCATTAAGTTATTTTTTGTTGTACTTTTTTCCACAAATAAACTATCTTAATGTTACGTATCTGAAAGGGACAAATAGGTTTGGAAAGAGAATTTTGTATTCTCTTTTGTATATTTTGTATATGGTGGTGTATTTACCATTACCACCAATACTAAATAGGAACCAAGAGGGAGAAAAATAAAAAAATTATTTCTTAGGTATTTTTAATGGGAAATCCTCGGTAATAGAATTTAAAACATTGTATGTTCTCCTTCCCTCGTTTTATAGACAAGACTTGGAGGTTGAGTCTGAAAGCAGAGCTAAGACTAGTCTGTTAGTTCCAAGGCTTGGTACTCTTTCGGTCTGTGCTGATTTGTACCAGTCTCATCAGTTCTTTATATAATCCAACTTTTCAGATGATTTGCTCAACATACAGATTGAGTAAGTATGGTGAAAGAATACATCCCTGGCACACACCTTTCCTAATTTTAAACCATTCATTGTCTCCTTATTCTGTTCAAACAGCTACATCTTGGTCTATGTACAAGTTTCTCATGAGCTCAGTTAAGTGTTCTGAAATAGCCATTCTTTGCAATATTATCCATAGCTTGTCATGACACACACAGTTCTGATAGTTTGTTCAGAAAAAAAAATTAAGTGGATACCCTTCATGTTTTATTGCTATTACTAAATGTCAGGATTGTATGCTATTATGTCTTATAAATTTCTTTTATTGGTTTAAATATGGAAATGCCACAGTGGTTAAGTGCCATCATTTGTAATGCAGTGTGTCATTTGAAAAGAGATTCAAAGAAACTGACAGCTTTCTAAACAAATGGGAAATCCAAGGAACTGTTAGCAACTAACAACATCCTTTGTTTTCAGAATGAATAGTGTACTTTTGATGCACAAAGTCCAATCTGGTATCACCATGCCACACCCATTCCCTGCCTCTTTCATAGGACACTTCACTGCCATTTTCTATACACATGGAAGAAAAATAAATGTGGAAATTTCATTCTTGGAAATTAGAAAAAAAAAATGCCTTTTTATAGTCGAAAAAGCACAGGCAAACAAACCTCTTAGTGCTTTCAGCCAAGATTCATTTGACGTCAGCAATGGTGTCTTTCATTCCATGTCCTCATCTGAATCTGACTTGAACAGCAGTTTCCTGTCAATGTACTGTTGCGCCTGTTTTTCAATTATCTTTAACAAAACTCTACTTGCATGTGATATTAATGATATTGTCCAATGATTTCCGCATTCTGTTGGGTTACCTTTCTGGAATGGGCAACAATAGGGATCTCTTCCAATCAATTGGCCAGATAGCTCTTTCCAAATTTCTTGGCTTAGATGAGAGAATGTCTTCAGTGCAGCATCACCTTGTTGAAAGATTTCAATTTGTATTCCATCAATTCTTGGAGTCTTGTTTTTTGCCACTGCCTTCAGTGCACCTTGGAATTCTTCCTTCAGTACCATTGGCTCTTGATCATATGCTTCCTCGTGAAATAGTTGAACATCGATCATTTCTTTTTGGTATAGTGATTATGTGTATTCCTTCCATCTTCTTTTTATCCTTTCTGTATCAGTCAGTCAGTATTTTGTCCATAGAATTTTTCAGTGTTGAAATTTGAGGCTTGAATGTCTTCTTCAGTTCATTCAGCTTGAGAAATGCATAGTGTGTTCTTCTCTTTTGGTTTTCCAACTCCAGGTCTTTGCCCATTTCATTATACTACTTGACTTTGTCTTAAGCTGCCCTTTGAAATATTCTGTTCAACGCTTTGACTTCCTCACTTCTTCCATTTGCTTTAGCATCTTTATGCAGGAGGTCAAGTTTCAGAGTTTCTTCTTACATCCACTTTGGTCTTTTATTTCTTTCTTCTTTTCTTAATGATCTTTTGCTTTCTTCCTGTATGATGTTTTTGATGTCATCCCACAACTCTTCTGGTCTTCAGTCATTAGTGTCTAAAGCAACAAATCTTTTCTTGAGATGATCTCCAAATTCTCCTGGGATATGATTAATGGGTGTCCTGGTGTGGCACTTTGGGATAAACACTCGACCATAAGGTCAGTTTGAACTGCAAGGTCAGCAGTTCAAACTCACCAGGCACGCCTTGGAAGCCCTATTCAGTGTCGCCGTGAGTTGGTACTAACTCGATGGCACTTAACAACAATAACATGCTCCATTCAGGTGTGGATCATTACATTAATTGGATAACACTGTGAAAAATAACTATTCCAGAACACCTAATTGAGCTCTTGAGGAACCTGTACACAGACTAAGAGGCAGTCGTTCACACAGAACAAGGAGACACTGAGTGGTTTAAAATTTTGGCTCACGTGGACTTGTCTGAATTTTCTTCATCTTCAGCCTGAGCTTGCATATGAACAATTGGTAGTCTGTTCCACAGTTTGCCCTTGGCCTTGTTTTGACTCATACATCAGGATTGGAGGAAGACTCATTAACAACCTGCGATATGTAGATGAAACAACTTTGCTTCTTGAAAGCAAAGAATACTTAAAATTTAGTAATGAAAATCAAAGACAATACTCTTCGGTATGGGTTGCACATCAATATAATGAAAACAAAAATCATCACTACTGGACCAATAAATAACATCATGATCAATGGAGAAAAGATTAAAGGTGTCAAAAACTTCATTTTGCTTGGCTCCACCATCAGTACTCTTTAAAGTGTTTAAGAGCAAATATGACAGTTTGAGGATTAAGGTGCGCCTGACACAAGCCATGGTATTTTTAATACCATCATATGCATGTGAAAGTTGGATAATGAATAAGGAAGACCAGAGAAGAATTGATGCATTTGTGTTATGGTGGTTGAGAAGAATATTCTAAGTACCATGGACTACCAGAAGAACAAACAAATGTGTGTTGGAAACAGTACACTCAGAATGCTCTGTAGAAGCCAGGATGGCCAGACTTCTCTCATACTTCAGACATAGTGTCAGAAGGGACCAGTCCCTGGGGAAGGACATCGTGCTCAATAAAGTGGAGGGCCAACAAAAATGAGGAAGACCCCCAGTGAGATGGATTGGCACAGTGACTGCAGCAATGGAGTCAAGCGTATTAACAGTTATGAGGTTGGCACAGAACGAGGCAGTGTTTCATTCTTTGGCAGTGATTACATCAGGTCACTATGAGTCAGAACTTACATGATGGCACCTGAGAACAACTGCAACATCAGTTCTTATTAGTGTTAACTCAGCTGAGACAGTGACGTGAGCACAACTGTGCCAGACGCATGTCATTTCTGTTCTGATTCTGCATTCTCCAACCTCATCAGAAGAAAAACTTCATGTCTGTTTTTTCCTAAGATTTAGACTAGTTAGTAATCAATTCCAGTTATTCAGAAAATAGCTCAACTGTCCAAAGTAGAACTTTCAATTTATTGTGGCTCATTCCTATCAATTCACCCAACAGATGAAGACTGTAGGAAGAAAAGGCCCGAAGTTACATTGAAGTACTTAGTTTAATGTTCTTCTCATTCATTTGAATTCTGTTCCCTCGTTTTACTTTCCTGTATTTCATTCCGTAAGTATCTGTGTAGCTTCTGTTTGGGAGCCACTAAGAAT
This sequence comes from Chrysochloris asiatica, assembly GCF_000296735.1. NCBI lineage: Eukaryota > Metazoa > Chordata > Mammalia > Afrosoricida > Chrysochloridae > Chrysochloris > Chrysochloris asiatica. The sequence goes on along the minus strand of NW_006408664.1, from coordinate 7,948,172 downwards.
GCAGTGAAAATCAAAGCAAATACATGGTCTCTTGGCATTTATAATCTAATGGGGAAGGTAACACACACACTACACACACACAATCCAGACCTGCTGCTATTGAATCGATTCAGACTCAGTGATCATATATTGAGTTCCCAAGATTGTAAATCTTTACAAAAGAAGACATCCATCCGTACCTTTCTTCGTTAGGGTTTGAACTGCTGACTTTGCAGTTTGAAGTCCAGTACCTAACCCACAGTGCCACTAAGGCCCCTTACAGGGAAAGTTGTTGTTGCTGTTGAGTGTCGTTTGTTTTGGTGACCACATATTTACAACCATAAGTTACGGGCTGTCATGAAAAGGAAAACCTTTCTACAGCACATGTGATAAAGGAGCCTAGATAAGAGGGGTGCAGTCTTTCCTGTTAGATTCTGAAGCTAAGAACTGAAGAGTAAAGGATGATAGAAGCATTACAAAAAAAGAAAGGAGAATGTGTGGAATTATAGTAGTGATGCAAAGATAATGCCACATGTACTAGAAGATCCTAGGCCTGGTCATGTTAAGGTTGAAGCCTTTGATCACAACACTGAGAAATCAAGTGGGCTGTTTCTTATAAGGGTTGGAAATTCATTGGAGAAAAAAACAATAGAGAAAAGGTGAACATGCACTTGGTAGTTGCTCTTTATTGTGATTTCTGCAAGCCATTTGTTAATGGAAATGTGGAGCTTTCTGAGTTCCCTTGGATCACTCTTTTTGATGTAGCCAAATTACTCTCCTTATCTATAGCAAAAGCTTATCTTTTGTAAATGTAAGTTTAAACGTGTATATTTTTGTTAAGTCATAGCTTATAATTTATTCCAGTGCTTCCCTAGAAACATTTATATAGAAAATTGTGCTCTAATGGAAAAAAATTTTTTTAAAGAATATGTTTTAGTAAAATCAAAGCATGCTTAGAATATGTTTAAATAATAGACATTTTTTTAATGTTTCTTTTGTCTAGATTTGACGTTGAATTTGTTCTCTCAGAGCCTGTTTCTGAATGGAATGGCAAACAGGGACACATTTCACCAGCTCTTCTTTCTGAATTTTTTATAAGAAGCTCAGATAAATCCAAAGTTCTTGTCTGCATTTGTGGACCAACACCATTTACAGAACAAGGGATAAGGTAAGTAGTAATGTGGTTGAAAACACAATGTTCAAACTATAAAATGAAGAGCTTCCCTTAAAAAATAGTTGACACTTTACAGTTCTTTCTTTTTGTGTGAACCTGCAGTTTAATAATCTGTTATAACAGCCTAAGAAAAACACTGATTTTTTAAATCTTCATACACATAAAGAGTTAGAGACCTGAGCTATACGTAGTATCAGAAAGAACACGAAAGTAAGTTACAACCAGCTCTCCATAATCTCTGCTAATGATTGGCATGGATCAATTGACAGTGAAGTCACGATCATATCTGGCACATCTGGTTCTTCTATCAGAGCTTCATAGCATATAGTAAGTAATATTTCTACCAAAGCCTTGGAATACATATCATTATTGTTGTTTATATATCGACTTAGTTCTATATCGACCCTGTATGGGGTTTCCAAGGAGCAGCTGGTAAGTTTGAACTCTGACTTTGCAGTTCAAACCGACCTTATGGTTCAGTGCTTTATCCTACAGTGCCACACCAAGACTTTTTATAGTCCTGGTGTGGCGCTGTGGGTTAATCCACTGTACTGCAAGGTCAGTTTGAACTACAGGTAACTGGTTCGAGCTCACCAGCCACTCCTCAGAAAATCTACACAGGGTCGCTATGAGTCGGAACTGACTCGATGGTGTGGTACTTAACAATAACAATAAACTATGTAGGAGCCATAGTGGCTCCAGTTAGCAAAGCCACAGTTAGCAAAGCACCTGGCTGCTAACCAAAATATCAGCAGTTCAAACTCACCAGCACTCCACAGGAGAAAGATACGGCCTTCTGCTGTAAAGATTTACAGCCTTGGAAACCCTACGGGGCAGTGCTACTCTGACCAACGGGGTCACCGTGAGTCAAAATCAATTCAATGGTAGTGGATGTTTTGTTCATATGTTTTTTTTGTTTTAACCTCTATAGGTTTCTTTTCTCAGTTTTATCTCAGAGCTAATGTTTCTGATCTGCTTTCTGCAAGGTCATCAGTTCAAACCCAGTAGTCATTCTTCAGAAACCCTATAAAGGGTTGCTGTGAGTTGGAGCCAACTTAGCAACAATAATAATCTTTCTATACTGTGCTATGTGACTTGCCTACAGTTGTCCCAGGAGTATTAATAATGTTACCCACCCTTGAACATGCTGTATAAGATAGCTCAATTCCAACCCGAATTGGCTGTTCATAACATGTACCCTGTGCATCCATCTGTGTAAGCCTCATATTTCTTTGATTGCTTTGCTCCTGCCATCTTATTATAGATGTCACTCTTAATTGGCAGTTACATGGGCCTCTTACTATACTATAGTTTTCACTCTTCATAAAAATGATTCTTTCTTTGAGATCCCTACTCTTAGAAACTCTCTAAAGTTAATTTCATGCTGATTACATAGATTATATTATAAATATAACCATCTTAAACATTTTTTCCATATTTGAAGAAATTTTGTCAAATTCATATGTTATAAGAGAGACAGACTCAATATAAAAGCATTTTTAAACATATATATATAAACAGTTTATGAGGTAAGTCAGAAAGTATTACTGCTAGGGCTCCAATTCATATATACAGGTGTCTATTCCAGTCAAAGGAGTGCTGCTGTGGCACTGTAGGACCACAAAATTGGTTTGAACCACAAGGTCGGTGCTGTTTGGGAACCCTATGCTGGATCTCTCTGGGTCGGAACCAACTCAGTGGCACTTAACAACAACAACAACAATTCCAAACAAAACAATCAGTGGATGGCTGTAGACAAGTTCCCTCAATTATACATTTGTCTTTAGTCTCATTAGGATGCCTGTAGAAAGATAAACCAGAGGGTTATGGTAACTATTTTATGGGATTCCAAAGGAGTCATTTTGGTATAGCTCAAAGGACACAGGATAATCATGGGAACTTATTAGGAAGAAGTTTTAAGAACATGGAAAACAGCACTGCTGAGAAAAACTGCAGGAAATTTGCACTAAGGAGTTTTTTCCATCATGATAATGTACCTGCTCATTCTTTGAGGGTAGCAAGGATTGTCTGAGAATAATTTGTTTGGGAAATCTTACCCATACACCCTATAACCCTGATCTTGCCCCTTCAAAATGTTTTTTGTTCCCTGAGCTCAAAGAACATTGAAAAGGAACACAATTTGTGTCCCTCAAGTATACTAAAACTGCCATTTGACATGGTGTAAATTGAAGAGTGCAGAGTTTTTCCAGGAAGGGTTAGAGAGAGAGCAACACCACCTTCAGAAGTGTATAGACCTAGATGGAAGATTTTTCAAGAAACAATAACTCCACACTTTCGTAATTTAGTTTAATAAAGGTTTCAATAATTTTGAAACAATACTTTTTGACTTACCCTCATATAATTACTTGTCGAATAAAAGTTCTGTTATCCAGTATACATCCACTTTATTTATTACAGAGATGGGGAAAATAAAAGGGTGTTTGCTTTCAAGACTTTTTAGTTGCTAATAGTGAAAAGAAATGCACACACTGATTACTAAAATATGGCTTTAAATGCTGTAAATAGAATGTTGGCAAATTTAGTCCCTTAATGAACTAATGGATCGATACAGCAAAATAAGATCTCATCAAAATCCACTGATTTTGAAGGGATACCAAAGAAAAGAGAAGCAACCTATGAAATCATATTTCCAAAAAGAATTGAACCTATATCTGATCCTATTAATCCTACTTAAGTTTGGGAAGTAGAAAAGCATAATAAGTTGGGAAAACAAAAATTAAAGTATTATACCAATGCATGGTAAACTTTAATCTTGTTTATTTTTACCGTTATCTCTAAAAAAAAGAAACCTGTGTTTTATTTGTTTTTCAGATTGCTGCATGATCTTAACTTTTCCAAAGATGAGATACATAGTTTTACAGCATAATGAAGAACTGTCATTGTCCTTTATTCAGCTGATTTATCTAAATTTGTGATTGGTTAGAGTTTTCTAAGAGAACATTTTTGTATATACAAAAAAACGAACTAGGATCCAGGCTTCTGTTTCTTAAATGAAATCAAATGTTCCTTCAGTATAGATAACTTGTGCTTTATTTTGTACCATAACTTATTTTATTACTACTGATATTTGACCTGGAAATTCAGTCATGACACAACAAATGCATACAGGATTCTTTGTTATGAATCATAAGTTTATTTACCATTTAAATTGTCTACATCACTGTTCTAAAATAGGCACATGTGTTTTATGACATGATTAAGTAAATGATCACTTTGATAACATTTCTATGATGTAAACTGTCTAATTAGCAATACAGATGAATTTTACATTGCACTGTTAACTCAGGAAACGGTCACTTATATCCTTGTTATTAATATTAAAACATGGAATGTTATGACTTACTAAGTGATCCAAACATTATGTGTGTGTGTGTGTGTGTGTGTGTGTGTGTGTGTGTGTGTGTGGCGTGATTCAGAGTAAAATAAAATTATATTTGAGCACTTTTTAATCATTGTAGTGGGAATGTGGTTGAATGCAGTAATATTGGTTCTATAAGGAGAATTCAAAATAGCAGCAATAAAAGATACTGAAGATGCTTCTTCACATGTATAGTGCTGGACTAGGTGTGATTAATTCATAGCCAAAACCAACTGAAAAAAAGCATCAGCAAAGGTAACGAAAGTGTAGCATCTTCTCTGGTGGCCTAAAATAATTATTCGGTGCTTTGAAATAGATTAAATAGTAACTCCTCCAAAGGAACACTCTGTCCTAAATGATGCTGTTTCCCTGGCTGGCAGCTTTCCCCACAGCTGGCAGTTCAGCAGGGAGCCCTCCTAAGCACTGATGTGTGGGCTTCTTATCCTTTTTGCCTGCTGCTATGTGCAGCCTTCAAGTTCTTTCATAGATGGGATTTAGTAGAGTATCACGAAAAGCCATTAACTTTCTTTTTTCAGTCTTCATTAATATAGCACCACTGTTTCACGGATATAAAATAAAGTGGAAGTGAGGGTGAAGGGCTAAATTGTCACTGGAGAAATTATGCATTTAAGAGGACCACAATATGCAATGATTGATTGGAAATTGTCACCTTTTCAAGTCTTTTCTATAGCTGTTCTTACCCTCATCAACGTCACTCAGACAAGAATCTAGCTTTGCTGGACTGGCAGCATACCTACCCAGTAGCTAAATTTCTGTCTCTCTTCTACCTCCATTATCTCCTTAGTCTAAGAGGGATCATTTCTTCCTGCAAATTATCTTTTTGCTCTTGGATGGAGTTCATTAGTAGCATATCACCTCATCCTACTTTAGTCAATTTCATTCTCATCACATCCTTTTTCCTCTCTCTTCCAATCTGTTCCTGGCTTCTTCAGTTTTCGCTCTATTACTATCCATATATGTCACTTTCTCATTCCTCCTTTTATTAGATTTTAAAGCAAAAGAGAACCCATAAGCGCCTTCTAGGTGATCTTATCCACTCATTTTATTAACTTATATGTTAATACCTGGTGTGGCACTGTAGGATAAGCAGTGGACTGCTAACAGCAAGGCTAGATGTTGAAACCCACCAGCAACTTCTTGGAAACCCTATACAAGATCGCTATGAGCTCATTCAATGGCACTTATCAACACAATGTTAATACCACCACATATCTTTCAGTTTCTGTACTGTGGTTTCTTTACATGTTGCTGTCATCCTGGAGGTGATACCACTGGTATTTCAAACATCAGCAGGTTGACAGGTTTCAGTGGCACTTACAGATTAAGACAGTAGGAAGAAAGACCTGGCAGTCTGCGTCTGAAAACAATTGGCCAAGGATAAAACCTTATGAACAGCAGTGGAACATTGTCTGATATAGTACCAAAAGATGAGCCCTTCTGGTTGGAAATCTTCAAAATACAACTGAGGGAAAGCTGCCTCCTCAAAGTAGAGTCAACCTTGACATGTTGTTGTTGCTATGTGCCGTGGAGTCGGTTCCAACTCATAGCGACCCTGTACAGGGTTTCCAAGGCTGTAAATCTTTATAGGAGCAGAAAGCCTCATCTTTCTCCCACGGACCGGCTGGTAGTTTCGAACTGCTGACCTTGTGGTTCACAGTCCGATTTGTAACCACTATGCTACCAGATGAGATAAAACTTTTGGGACCTTCATTTACTGATGTGGCATGACTCAATATGAAAAGAAACAGCTGCAAACATCCATTGATCAGAACATAGAATATGCTAAGTATGAATAGAGGAAACTTGGAAGCAGTCAAAAGTGAAATAGAAAATAAAAAGATTGATCCTAGGTATTAGTGAACCTTAGTGTCCTTGGTGATAGGAATGATGCTGGAAATTGCATGATGGAATTTTATTAGAGCGATGACATATTCATTGATGATACCTTTTTAAAACAACATAAAAGGTGACTATACACATGGACCTTACCAGCTGGAATACACAGAAATCAAAATGACTATATCTGTGGGAAGAGATAGTGGAGAAGTTCAACATCACCAGCCAAAATAAGGCAAGGAGCAGTCCATCAATTGTTCGTAATGCAAGTTCAGGGTGAAGCTGAAAAAAATTAAAACAAGTCCACTAGCGCCAAAAAATGACTTTGAACATATCCTAACTGAATTTAGAGATCATCTCAGGAACAGATTTGAAGCATTAGACACTACTGGACATAGACCAGAAGAACTTTGAGATGACATCAACAACATCATT
>NW_006408664.1:7933714-7940808 GCF_000296735.1 Chrysochloris asiatica | reverse complement strand
AATCCTTCAACAATCTGATGCAGCACTGGAGGTGCTCATTCATCTATGCCAAGAAATATTGAAGGTAAAATATTAAATGATGCAGGAAGCATCCAAAGATGGAAAGAACAGAGTCATTGTACCAAAAAGAATTATTCGACATTCAGCTATTTCAAGAAGTAGTACATGATCAAGAATCAATGGTAGTGAAGGAAGAACTCCCAAGTTATACTGAAGGCATTGGTGAGAAATGAATCCCCAGGAATTGATGCAGTACAAACTGTTTGAACAAATGAATACTACACTGGAGGTGCTCGTGTATGCCAGCAAACTTAAAGACAGCTGCATGCGCAACCAACTGGAAGAAATCCATATTGGTGTACATTCCAAGGAAAGGTTATTCCACAAAATACAGAAATTATCGAACAATATCACTAATATCACATACAAGTAAAATTTTACTAAATCTGTTTATTTACCGAGTAACCAAGAAGCAGGACTATATAAAGAGCAGGGCATCAGGATTGAAGAAGGTCTCATTGACCATTTGTGATATGCCACTGATACAACTTTACTTGCTGAAAGTGATGGTGAAGATCAAAGACTACAACCTTCAGTATAGATTTCACATCTACATAAAACAAAAATTCTCATAACTGGACCAGTAACATGATAAACGGAAAAAATTTCAAAGCTGTCAAGGATTTCATTTTACTTCAATCTACAATAAACTCTCATGCAAGCAGCAGATAAGGAATCAAATGACAATACATTGGGCAAATCTATTGTAAAAGATCTCTTTAAATGCCAAAAAGCAAAGATGATAGCACCTGACCCAAGCCATGGTAATTTTCATTGGTTTATATGCATAAGAAAACTGGATAATGCATAAGGAACACAAGAAGAATTGATGCCTTTGAATTATGATGTTGGTGAAGAATATTAAACATACCATGGACAGCTAGAAAACAAACAAATCTTTCTTGGAAGAGTACAGCCATGATGCTCTTTAGAAGCAAGGATGGTGCGACTTTGTCTCATGTACTTTGGACTTGTCATCAATATGGACCAGTCCTGGCAGAAGAACATCTTGCTTGGTAAAGTAAAAGGTCAGGGAAAAGGAGAAAGACTCTCAACAAGCTGGATTGGCTTGTTGAGGCTGCTACAGTGGACTCAAGCACAGCAATGATTGTGAGGATGCTGCTGTATCTGGCAAGTTCTACTTATGGCTGGTATGAGTGGGAACCGATTGGAGGGTACCTAGCAACAAATATTTTAATAGGCAACAAATTTGTTAACAAATATGTTAATTGTGATGGCACAGTTGTTAAGCACTTGGCTGCTAACTGAAAGAGCAGTTTGAACCCACCAGCTGTTCTGAAGGAGAAAGCTGTGCTACTCTGCTTCTGTAAAGATTGGAAACCCTCTGAGACATTTCTACTTGGTCGCTGTGAGAATATACTAGACAGCAGTGGGTCTGCATGTTAAAAATTTGAAAATTAGAATCTGTAATAGAGAATCAGCCAATTTTCAGTTTTCATCATCCTGTTACCATCTGAATGTTACAGACAGATATCCCAAAGATCTCTTAAACTTAACATTTCCCAAACTGAACTTTCACTATTGTCGTCTCTCCCCAAAGCTGTATCTCCTCTTGAATTCTCTGATTCACGGACGCTACAGATTGATTGACTCAAATTAAGCTCCAAATTCCTGAGATCAGAGTTTGATATTTGCTTTCAGGAGGGCTCCTTTCAGCTGTCTCCTAATTGATTTTCTGCAAATTTGCTTGTACGTAGTTTAGACATCTCCATTGAATACTCCAATCTCCTTCCAATTGTCTTTCATCACAACCTCCACTATTTTTGAGAAAGTCCTCGGTTTGAATTTCTCCACACTGTTGCAAATGTAGGTTCTTTCGTGGCACTTTCTGATACCTTCTCTACCACCCCCCTCCACACCATTCCTGTATAATCTCTGAATCTGGGGCATAGAGACAATGGTGTGCTTCTCTGTGTGCCACCGCTGCTCTAGGAGCTCAGTGCTTAATGGAAGGGGAATCAGAAGCTCAGCTTGTTTCTCCTAGCATGTGTCCAAGGCAGTAAATCTTTATGGACGCTGACTGCCACATCTTTCTTACTCAGAGCAAACTCTGGGTTTGAACTTGCAAACTTTCATTTAGCAGAGTGCCGAATGCTTAACCACTGTGCCTCCAGGGCTTCTTTATGAAGACCAGTATCAGAAAATATTTATTCTGTAATGTTAAGGGAGTCCTGGTGTAGTGCCGGGGGTTAATGTGCTGAATTGCAAAGTCGGTTTGAACTGCAAGGTCGGCGGTTCAAGATCACCAGCTTCTCCTGGGAAACCCTATACAGGGTCACTATGGGTCAGAACTGACTTGACAGTACTTAACAGCAACAACAAAAATATTAAGAGAAAAAATCAGTATCTTAAATTATATATGTAGTGTGGTCATTTGCTGTTAAGTGCTGTCGAGTCAGTTCCAATTTGTAGCAGATAATGTGCTGGACTGCAAGGTCAGTTTGAGCCACACAGTCGGTGCTTCAAACCCACCAGCCACTTCCCAGAAATCCTATACAAGGTCAGTATGGGTCAGAACCAACTTGACAGCACTTAACAACAGCAACAAATTGGATTTGTAGTGTGCTCATTTGTTGTTAAGTGCTGTTGAGTTGCTTCCAACTCTTAGCAACCCTGCATAGGGTTTCCAAAGAGTAAGTGGTGAGTTTGAACCGCTGACCTTGCAGCTAGCAGTCCAGTGTGGTCATTGCCATGGGAAAAATCTATACATAGATAAAAGACTAGAAGAAAATACATATTTAACAATTATCTTTACACAAAAATATTGTGGATGAAGTTTTTTTTCTTAACTCTCTAACGTTTATAGAAACTGCCTCGAGGGTTAGTTTCCTATTTGTGTTATTTGGATGTTACATGCAAAAACACAGTACTTTCCAAAACCAGACTACCCAACAGAAAATTAATACACTATCAGGTCAGAGCTCTGGTAGCATAGTGGTTACGAATCGGGCTGCAAGCCACAAGGTCAGCAGTTCGAAACTATCAGCTGTTCCGCAGGAAAAAGATGAGGCTTTCTGCTCCTGTAAAGATTTACAGCCTCAGAAGCCCTGTACAGGGTCACTATGAGTCAGAACCGACTCTACAGCACATAACAACAACAACAACATCAGTTCAGGGCAGACCTGAAGTTTCAGGCGCCTTGAAAAAGGGTATCCTAAATTACTTAGTTTACTATCTTTATAACCATTCTCCACAAATCAGTACTTGGACTACTGGTTGTGTTACTCTTCTCTAAAAGCTTACTACTTCTGTCTGCCTTCCTTACAGCAATTAGGAGATGGATCAATACCAATTACCTACTTAGGACAGATTCCTCAGCACAGCATCAAAGGCAATTAGCAATTTCCAGCTTTCTAATCAATTGTTGATTTCCACTCATGTGTAATATATAGCAACAAAATATAACTTAAATCAATGCATATGTTGTACAAAAATGAAGCCTCTACCAGGCTGAGCTAAGGAGCTCTGGTAGCAAAGTGTGTTATGCATTGGACTGCTAACCCCAAAGCTATTGGTATGCTTGAGTCAATATCTAGGCTGTTGTGTTGGTCCATGGTCCATCATGTTGATGGTTTCCCTTTGTTTAGAAGAGTTCATTTACCTGTTTCAGTCTACTCTTTGTGTTCTTTAGATCAAATCACTTATAACCTGATAATTGAACTTTTCAGCTGTGGATACTGTATGTTTTGATGAATTTGACAAACTTGTATGTCTTTGTAGCCACCATCATCAAAAACAGGACATTTCCATTGTCCAGTGGATTTCCTCCCAATCTGGATACAAACAACTATGGAACTACTTTCAGTCACTATAGATTAGATTGATCATTTCTGGAGTTTCCTATATGTGGAATCATCCAATACGTACATTTGTGTCTAATTCGTTTTGTTCCACATAATGTTTTTAAGATTCATTCATATTGTTGTATGTATCAGTCATTTCTTTTAATTGCCCAGGAGTATTTCAATTTATCATGACACCATGATTTATTTATCTGTAACTGCTGATGGGCATTTGGATTGTTTCCAAGCCTTTTTGTGGACGTGTATTTACATTTCCCTTGGATAAATAATGGAAACTGTATGTTTAACTTTTAAGAAACAGCCATTTTCCCCCCAAAGTAGTTATATCATTTTACATTTCCACCAGCAGTAGAATGAGAATTGCAGTTCATATCTTGACCAATTTTGAATTATTGCTCTCTTAAATGTAGTGATATTGCATTGTAATTTTAATTACAAAAATTTCATTTTCATTCGTCTGACATCTAATGGTGTTGAAAATCTTTTCATGTGCCTATTGACCACTGAGTCTATCATCTTTTGTAGGCTGCCTGTTTAAATCATTTGTCCATTTATTAATTGGATTGTTTGTATTCCTTTTATTGAGTTGCAGGCATTCTTTATATACGTTCTGCATATAAGTCCTTTGTCAAATGTGTTTTGTGAATATTTTCTTCCACTTGTGACAATATATCATATGTGTGCTTTCATAGCCATTACCATTTCGGGCAAAAACAAATCAATTTTAATTTGACGAAAATAAAAATGTATAATAAAATAATGGTATGGGGCACTGTGAAGTTACTGTATGAATGATTGAAATTTTAGAAATACAACTGTAGTGACAGAGTGGGGAGTCTGACAAAGACAAACAGCATAATGTGACACTTTCAGTTTGGGCTCAGTGGAAAACAATGAGCATTGCATAATGAAAGCCTTAACTCCTTAGCCATAAAGGAAAATACAAATCATACATGTGTTATATAAGCTTGAGGTATGGTCCTTTCGGATAAGCATTGGACGGCAAGTTAGACTTGAACGGCAAGGTCAGCAATTCAAACTCGCAGCCATTCCTTGAAACCCTATACAGGGTCGCTATGCGTCAGAACCAACTCACAACACTTAACAGCAACAATCTATGTTAGGAGACCTGTTGTGGTGCTGTAGGATAAGAACTGGGCTGCAAGATCAGTTTGAACCACAAGGTCGGTGTTTCAGACTTACCAGCTGCTCCGCGGAAACCCTGTACAGGATCACTGTACAACAACATCTATGTTAGGAGGAGCAATCACTTACTTCTTGTAGTACATTTTGGCCATTGCTTTGTAGCAACTGGACAATTGGAGGTAAAACTGGCAACTTTCTCAAATTCAAAGAGCGTATGTTCTGACTTAGGATTTTCTAATTAGCCATCTCAGCCCATGGTGATTAGAACAGCAAGGGGAGTTTTTTATTGTGTTTGCTGAGGCAGTCTGTGTCGACTTCATTATAATTCCATTTCCTCTCATTTAGAACACACTGAGAAAAGCATTTATTTGTACTCTACAATTGCTCTTTAAACATGTTTAGGAAAAGGGCTTCTGTAACTTTTTAGTGAAATAAGTCCAGGTGTTTGTTATGCTGATGATTCCTACCTACCGCAAGTTAATGGACTCCTGGTGTGGCGCTGTAGGATAAGCACTGGACTACTAAACAAGGAACGGAGGTTCAAATCCACCAGCCACTCCTCGGAAATCCTACACAGGGTTGCTATGAGTTGGAACCGACAGCATTTAACAACAGCAACAAGAAACAACATAATACTTTATACAAGACTTATTCCAAACAATTCTCACAACAGTCACATTAGGGAAGAAATTCTTGTGATGGTTAGAGGAAAAAAAAAAAAATCACAATCATTTTACAGCATCTAGGTTTTCATTGTTAACTGCTTTTAATATTCTTCAACAACATAATTCAATTGCATTCTTTTATGGTGTTCAACAGTCTCCTTAGGGTGCCTAACAATTGAAACAATGGCTTCCTAGGGGATCTGTTGGACCAGTTAAATTCAAGAGAGAGAGATCAGCTCAGAAGGCTATAGTGAGTGTTTTTGGGGATTCCAAAGGGGTCCTATTGGTAGATTTTCTTAAAGGAGACAGGACAATCATAAGGGCTTACTGGGGAGAAGGTTTAAGAAAATTGAAAACTGCACTGGTGAGAAAAACGCCAGTAAAGTTGCACCGAAGATTTTTTTTCCCCATCATAACAATGCATCTGCTCGATCTTCAAGGGTAGCAAGGGCTGCGCTATGAGAAATTCATTGGGAAACCTTACCCCATTCACCACACAGCCCTGATCTTGCTCTTTGATACTGCTTGTTGCTTCCCAAACTCAACATTTCAAAGGAAGATGATTTGAGTCCTTCAAGGATGTCCAAATTGCCATTTTGATGTGGCGTAAAAGAAAAAATTCTTTGGGGGAAGGGTTATTCTTAGATGCTGTCAAGTCGGTTCTGACTCACAGCAACCTTATGCACAACAGAACGAAGTGCTGCCCTTTCCTGCACCATCCTCATAATGGTTACGTTTGAGGCCATTGTTTCTGTCACTAGATCTCATTGAGGTCTTCCTCTTTTTCACTAACCTTGCACTTTACCAAGCATGATGTCCTTCTCCCCGAACTGGTCTCCCCTGATACCATGTCTGAAATGAGAGACCAACAATTCTCACCATCCTCACATCTAAGGGTCATTCTGACTGTACTTTTTCCACACAGATTTGTTGGTGCTTTTGGCAGTCTATGGTAATTTTAATACTCTTTTCCAACACCATAATTCAAATGCATAAATTTTTCTCCATTTGTACTTATTAATGGTCCAACTTTGACATGCATATGAAGCAGTTAAAAATACCATGGCTTAGATCAGCCACACATTAGTCCTCAAACTGATCTCTTTGTTCTTGAACACTTTACCGGGTTTTCTGCAACAGATTTGCCTAATGGAATTTGTAGCCTGATTTTTTGACTGCTGCTTCCAAGAGTGTTGATTATGGATCCAAGCAAAATGAGGTTGTTGACAATTTCAAAATTTTATCCACTATGATATTATTTATTGACCCAGTGTTGAGGAGTTTTATTTTCTTTACATTGAAGTGCAGTCCATGCTGAAGGTTGTAGACTATGATCGTCATTGGTAAGTATTTTAAGTCCTCTTTACTTCCAGTAGGCAAGGTTGTATCATCCGTATAT
>NW_006408664.1:7930877-7932149 GCF_000296735.1 Chrysochloris asiatica | reverse complement strand
AACAGTGAATGATGGTTATCAGGACTGATTTTGAAGGTTGGAAATGTAAAGGTAGATGTTTTGTAGCAAAAGGAGGGGAGTTATTGACTTTGCAGTCCAGGAGTGGAGGTCCCTGGGACCATCAGGGGAGAAGAGCGAAGAGTGGGACCGTACCCAGAAAAGCAGCGACACCAGAGATGGAGGCAGAGACAATGACATGGAGAGATGGAGTGGCTGTGGACTTTAGACCCATAGAGGGAGAGGGGCTGTGTGCTGACAACTGGGGGAGGGGGGAGCAGGCTTGCAGGGTGTATCCTTTGGTTGGTTGCTGATGCATGGAAGGGATTGAAACCATGGCAATGAAACAATACACGATAAGATGAATGTAAAGCTAAAGTTCTCCCATGTAAACTATCACATGATTCACAATAAAGCATTTAAAAAAAAAAAAAAAAAGCCTTTGCATAGTCAGTCAATAAAGCACAAGTGAACATCTTTGGTATTCTCTGCTTTCAGCCAGTATCAACCTGAGGTCAGCAATGATACCCCTCATTTCACATCGTCTTCTGAATCTACCCTGAAATTCTCGCTACTGTTGCAACTTTTTAAATTATCTTCAGCAAAATCTTACTTATATGTGATATTAATGATATTGTTTGATGATACCCACATTTAGTTGGGTTGCCTCTCTGGAATGGGCACAAATATGGATCTCTTCTAATTGGCTGGCCAGGTAGCTGTCTTCCAAATTTCTTGACATGGATGAGTGAGCATCTCCAGTGCTGCATCAGTTTATTGAAATATTTCAATTTGTATTCTGTCAATTCTTGGAGTTTCATTTTTCACCAATGCCTTCAATGTAATTTGCACTTCTTCTTTTAATACCATTGGCTTTTGATCATAGGCTACTTCTTGAAATAGTTGAACATTGACCACTTATTTTTGGTTCAGTGACTCTGTCTATATATTCCATCTTCTTTTAATGTTTACTGCATCATTCAATATTCTCTCCATAGAATCCTTCAATAAATTGAGTTGATGTTTGAATGTTTTCTTCAATTCTTTCAGCTTGAGAAATGCTGAGCATCTTCTTCGTTTTTGGTTTTCTAACTCCAGGTCTTTGACCACTTTATTATAATACTTTATTTTGTTTTCTTGTGCTGGCCTTTGAAATGACCTGTTCCACTCTCTTACTTCCTCTGTTCTCCCATTTGCAGTTAATGATCTGTTCCACAGTCAGCGCTCCTTATTTTGGTTGATGATAGGGAGTTTTTTCACTGTCTCTTTCCACAG
>NW_006408664.1:7928826-7930279 GCF_000296735.1 Chrysochloris asiatica | reverse complement strand
TAGAGTTTCAAGATTTCTGGAGTATTAATATTTCCACCATGGCCAATTTCATGGTTCAGTATGAAACGGGTGAATGTAGATTTGCCAAGGGAGCGCCATGGCTTTGTAGGATAAGTTCTTGATTGCTAACCACAATGTCATTGGTTCAAGCCCAATAACCTAAATGAGGAAGAAAGAAGAGGTTTTCTGATCTCGTACAGATTTACAGCCTCAGAAACCCTGTACAAGGTTGCTATGAGTCGGAACTGACTCAACAGCACTTAACAACAACAGAATTGGGAAGAGTGGGAAAATAAGAAGAGTCTCAGAGAGGTGACACACCAGGCACTGTGCAAGAGATTTTTCATGCTTTCATTTAACCCCCTTAATCCTAACGATACAGTAGGTTCTGTTGGTGAAGCATAAAGCAGCTAAGTCATGAAACAGAAAGTGGTACAGCCAGGATTGGAATGCTGTCAGTCTGATGAACTTGGCCAAGGTCACATAACCGGTAAGAACTAGAACAGAAGCTCAAAGCTAGGTATTCTGATAGAGTCCTTTCAATTTAGTTTTCTTGTCTCTTACATGAGACAGTTCTGTTATGGTCAGGTCTAGAAACTGTCAGAAGCATTCTTAGTTTGTTTACCCTTATTTTTAAAGTATTTGGAAGTGAGAAAAGAGATATGAGAGAAGACTGGAGCCAGCCCTGTCTTATTTGTTGTGCAGCTTTGAGAAATAAAAATCTCTTGATACCATCATTTTCATATGTACAATGGAGATGATTCACTCTGGCACAGAGTAGGCATTTAATAAATGTTAGCTATTAATACAGTCTCCAAAATATTCTGGCTTTCATTGTCTAATGAAACAAAAAAGCTGAGCTTTTTTGGAGGTAACCTCATAAGGTTTTTTTTGTAAACATGGCGTGCTTAAATGACTATTTATGAACCATTGTTGTCTCCTCCAACAGCTGTGCTTTGTGAGTTCTAATAAATATATATCAGGTTTCACAAACAATAGAATTAATCTTTGTATTGGCATCGTAAAGTAATTTTATTTAGGTTCTGCTTTTTAATAAAATCACATATTTCAGACATAAAAATGTAGAGGAAGAATGTAATGAACAAGCAAGTACCAACCGCTAGCTAGAGAAACAAAGCCTTTATGACTGAAACATCAGTACTACCTTTTCCTTCAACATCATGCTTAGAGTTACGACAACCTTGCATTTTGGTTACCATTTCCACATGTCTTTATACTTTTACTAAATATATGCATTATCCAATTGAATACCTCCATGCAAGATTCAGAGTTGTCTTTCCTGTTTTTAACATTGTATGAATGCTTATATGAATGATATTATATATAGTCTTCTGAAGTCCTTTTAAAAAATAACAATGGTATAGTGTGGAGAATTCATCCATATTGATAAATGCAGCACTAGTTGGTTCATTTTATCTGTGGTATAACATTC
>NW_006408664.1:7925740-7926806 GCF_000296735.1 Chrysochloris asiatica | reverse complement strand
GATTAATATGTCTCAATTTCTTCATTTTAATTCCTTAATTATTATGGCTCCTGCCAGTTATCAACTCATTGGCAGTGGGTTTTATTTCTCTATCCTATAGAGAACCAATCCCTGAAAATGAATTTTCTAGGTTTTCTTTTCCAATGACTTCCATTTACATTCAGTGAATGGTGAAGACTAGAGGCAGGAAATCAGGATCTTTCTTTTACCTGTGGATATAATGTTTGAAATTAAGTCTCTATTATGTTAATAAACACATATCAGTGTAGGGGTCATTGTTAAATATTCAGACATTTTGCAAGCTGCTTGTTAAACATTTGGTAGTTTGCTTTGGACACAGTGGAGATATTTATACAACAGAAATGGGTGAATACTATTAATCAAACTCTCCCCCCACTGATGAACCAGTCAGTTAGGGTGTAGCACAGCCCACAACTGCACAGGACTGTACCAAGAACCTTCCTGGTCTTACAGAAACTTGTGGGACCCCTGAGACTATGGCCCTCAGTCATCTTTCAAGCTTAGTGCCCTTAGTTATCCTTCAAGCCTACTGGGATAAGCAGCTCCATGCTCAACTTTCACCTTCACCACAGACAGGCCTATATGGTGAACCAGGGAAATGTGCATTCCTTAGAACGATGAATCACATGAGGTCAAAAGAGCAACTTTTGTCCAGGTATAGAGTTCAAAAGGCAGGATAAGAATGGAGGGGAAATGGAAGAGTGCTGTTATCTTACAGGGATTGCAATCAAAGTCATGTCACAAAAGGTATATGGATGGAAAATAAGTTTGCTCTGTAAAGTTTCACTCAAATCACAACAAAAAGTTTAAAAATAAATGACCCTTATTTGTATAGTGAAATGTTTTTCCAATTCACAATCACAACTCATTAACTCAATTTTGTGTGCTCCAACTGGAATTATATTTTATACAATGGAGGTGAATAGAAAATACCAAAATGCATGGCACATACCAATTTTAATTATTCCCATTGAAATTTGTTTTAGTTTATATATATATACATATACACATATATCTTTATTTACAGTTTTTATTGTGGATTGAT
>NW_006408664.1:7922702-7923770 GCF_000296735.1 Chrysochloris asiatica | reverse complement strand
AGCTCTGATCATCCAGTCATTGAAGCCAAGTCAAGTGGGTATTATCTGCAAGTGTGGTGTTCTTATGCATATGCCCTCTCTTCTTATCACAACTTGCTTATTCTTGCAGTAGCCAGTCATACTGACATTTTTTATTTTGGGTTTTACCTGATGATCTGTCTTTGAAGATGTATCTTCTGTCACTCTAGCTGTTCCAGGTTGGTCTACTTGTCCTTTCTAGTGGGGATTGTCCCTCCTCAGAAGGTTCTGGATAGGTCTCAGAATTGTAGAACCCTTTTTAGGTATTCCAATCAGTTATAGGCTGAAGATAGGCTTACAAGTTTTCTGTAATCATGTTTGCCAACATTCCTTTCTATCCCACTCAAGTGTCTATTTTAACAATAATAGGCAAGGGAAACCAATATTCATAAAACAGTCAAGCATCTTAGTATTATTTCCCCTTTTCAAACTATGCCTAGATCCCTGTATCACAGAGCCCTGTTGTTCCAAGGTTAAGCATGCATTGCTATTTACCTCTGTCCCACTTAGCCCATGCAAACCTGTCTCAGTGATCCTGTTCCCCTATCTACCTTGTTCTTCCACCTTCTCCCTCTTTTTCTATTGCCCTCCACAACACCTAAAATATAATATGTCTGTCCTTACCCTGTGCTCTACTGTCACCTCCCTCCACATCCCCCTAAGTCCCCTACCCCAACCTCATCATTGTGGTTACCGTATTTTCTATTTACTTTTCCCTCCATTTAAGACCATCTATTTTATCTTGTAATCTACCTGACTTTCCCACCACTTGGATCTCTTTCCCATTGTTATTGTTTTGATCATAAACTCACCTCCCAGATCTTCTGAATTTGTTCTTATACTTTTATTCTGTTCTTGACTCTTCCATTTGTCAACTGAGTTCAGGGTGATGCTGCCACATACATCAATCTCTGGTTGTTGTCTGTTCTTGTTGGTTCTCAGTCCACAGAACTCCTGTTAGGATGTTTTTTATCACAGCATTGGCTTTGGCAAAATCCCTTAGCTTCTGTTGACCCTGGAATGTTTTGATTACACCATCGATTTGATTGA
>NW_006408664.1:7910982-7920735 GCF_000296735.1 Chrysochloris asiatica | reverse complement strand
TAGCACTTAACAACAACAGCATCTATCTATAGATATATATGTGCATACACATAAGACTGAGTTTTGGTTTGCAATATAATATGCATCTCTTACTGTGGATTATTGTTCAAACAAAGTGTGAAAAATACTGGACTATTTGTCCCTTCCTTCTGATCCGCAATGTCACTTCTGACATATGTCATGTTTTCACATATGATGCCCCCACACCTAGGTTCTCTCTTCTGTCCCTAAGTCTCCTTGGCCCTAGCTGTTTATTACATGCTGCATTGTTCTAGCTTTAGGAGACTCTGCATTACTGCTAGAAAGAGGCTCATTTTCCTTAAGTTTTTCTAAATTGCCTTGTCTGTTCTTGATTCTTTGCTCTTCTATATAAAATTTTAGAGAAAGTGGTCAAATTTCATGAAAATTGTAATAGGGATTTTGACTGGAATTGCATTTGCTTTCTAACTTGTGTGGAATTAACATCTTTATAATATTTTTTTCTTTTTATCATTGAATTCAATATATATATTCTCTGGTGTGGCACTGTAGGATAAGCACTGGACTGATAACCTCACAGTCAACAGTTCAAACCCACCAACTGCTCTAGGAACCACTGTACAGGGTCTCTATGGGTTGGAAACAACTCAGTTTCCTCCACAAAGATATTCACATTTCCATTAGACTTTGTTGTTGTTGTTGTTAGGCACTGTCAAGTAAGTTCCAACCTACTGGAATTTTCATGAAATTTGACCCCATGCACAACAGAACAAAGCACTGCCTGTTCTTTCGTCATCCCCACAACTGTTGATATGCTTGAGCCCATTGCTGCTGCCACAGTGTCAATCCATCTGTCTGGGGGTCTAACTCTTGTCCTCTGACCTTCCATTTTAACAACCATGAAGTCCTTTGCCAAGGACTGGTCCCTTCTGACTTATTTCTAGTATCTTATCATTTGTTTCTATTATATGTGATATGCTTTTTATATTATATATTTATGTATATATGTTTTCAGCTCCTGGTGTGGCACTGTAAGATAATCACTAGACTTCAAACCACAAGGTTGGCAGTTCAAACCCATTCCTATGAAACCTTATACAGGGTCTCTATGAGTCGGAACCAACTCAACAGCACTAACAACAGCAGCAATGTTTGTTTTAGTATGTAAGAATACAACTGATTTTTATATGTTAATCTTATGTTCAATACCCATTCTGGACTCAATTGTAACAGTATTGTGAGGATGGCACGGGACTGGGCGGTGTTTCATTCTGCTGTGCACAGGGTTCTTATGAATCAGAACTGACTCGATGCACTTAATAGCAACAACAATATTTACTTTTCTTTCTTATGATTTTTTAAAAAGTTTTCCCTCTTTTGTTAGTGTTTTTAAGGAATGATTTTTCTAGTCAATCCTCTCTAATTGACTTAGTTTTCAATTTCATTACTTTTGTGCTTTATTATATCTTTCTTCATATATTCAAAGTTTATTTTGTTGTACTTTTTATAACATCTTAAATTGAATGGTTAGCTCATAGTTTTCAGTTGTTCTTCATTTCAAATATTAACACCTAAGGGTATAACATTCTTCCAAGTACACTGTATCCAACATTCTTAATATTTAGAATTGTTTTTATTATTCAGATATATGTATTTTCTAATTTCTTCTCAAATGCTTGAGTTATTTTTAAATGTTTTAAAGCTGTTTATAACTTCCAAAATGTATGCATTTAAAAGATATTTTGTATTATTACTAATTTATTATATTGCACTTTACTAGATTAAGCTTATTAATTGCATTGCTAACATTCTTCCATATCATTATCAAATTGCCAAGAGATGATGTCAAAAATCTCTGATTATTATGTAATGATTCTCTTTATAATTTTAATAGATTTTGTCATTTTAATCTGCAACAATGCATTCTGCTATAAAATATGTTTTGTTCAATATTAATATAAGATATGCCAGTTTTATTTTGGTTATTTGAGATTTGCTATGATGTGTTTTCCCATCTTTTCACTCTCTTTTTAATCTTCCAGTGTCCTCATAGCTGCATTTTGTTATATTTTAATCTAATATGAAACCTGTGTCTTTTAATTGATAAGTTTGGTTCTTTTACTTAATTATTGACATATTCAGATTTACTTCTAGCATATTAATTTAAGTTTTAAAAAATTGTAATAAGTAATATGTTCACATGGTTCAAAATTAAGAATTATATGAAAAGGTATACATGAATAAGTATATTCCTGTCCCTATTTACTATATTACCCCTCCATCAACCCTCTATATAAATGTTATTAAATTTGTATACAATTATCCCCTTTCCTATGCAGATAATACCTTACACCTAATGTTTTTTTTCTTTTTAACTTTATAGTTATCTTTCCATAACAGTACCTAGAAATATCCGCATTTCTTTTTTAATGGAGCACAGTGACTCCATAGCATAAGCACTAGATTGCAAACCACAAAGTCAGTGATTCAAGCCCACCAGCAGTTCTGCAGGTGAAAAGTGAGGGTTTCTGCTCCCATAAAAGATTTTAAAAACCTCAGAAACCCTGTACAGGGTCACTATGAGTGGAAACTGACTCAAAGGCACTTAATAAGAGAAATGCCTTTTCCACAGCTGCACCATAGACCATTGTATGGATGACCATAGTTTATTTAAACAATCCCCTATAAAATTTGAATCTGAGTATTTGACTTGTTTCTCAGTCTTTCTTGTTATAAACAACAATGCCATGACTAACTTTACATTTAAGTTACTTCACACGTCTACAGGGGGAATTCCCAGGAATGGATTGCAAGTCAGTGAGATGTGCATTTGCTTTCATGTTGTTGTTAAGTGCCATTAGGTGGACTCTGACTCATAGCAACCCAGAAGAGGGTTTCTGAGCAGCTGCTAGTAGGTTTGAACTGCCAACCTTATTGTTCACATTCCAGTGTTTATCCTACAGTACCACACCAGGACATTGCTAATTTTCCCTCCACTTTGCACTACAACAAGCCAAACTTTTTTAATGTTTCAATTGTTTTTTCTATATTAATTTCATTTTTTAAATTCCTTTAATCTTTAAAAACAGTTTGTTGTTGTTGTTAAATATTGTCGAGTCTGTTTCAACCCATAGCGATCCTGTCTAGGGTTTCCAAAGAGTGATTGGTGAGCTTGAACCGCTGGCCTTGTGGTTCAAACCAACTTTGCAGTCCGGCACATTAACCCAGGACTCTGCCTTATAAAACTCTAAAGTCAGTCAATATTTTTTCACTTGTCCCAAACAATACAAGACCTGAGGAGGTTTTCATCCCGCTCCCTAATATATTTTTGTTCTGATACTTTGATTTCATCGTTTATACCCAAATTATTTATTGTTGTTGCTTTATGCATCAGTGCTTGTTTGAATGCATGTACATATATCCCAACTTTTTAATATTTTCTTCAACATTTCTTGTAGCTTTTCCTTTTGTGCTTAATTTTCTTGTGTCTGGTTTATTTTCAAAAGTTCTTTCAGTGAGTTTATATTAATAATAGAGTCTCTCATGTTTTGTTTGTCTAAAACGGTTTATAGTTGCCATTTTGTTTGAATAATAGTTTAGTTAGATTGGCAGTTATTTTTCTTAAGACTTTAAAAATATAATTCTCTATTTTCTGGCTCCTCTTGATCCTTGAACTGTGTGATGTGCAATATCACTAGTTATTGTTGCTTTTTAGGTAATCTGTATTCTTGTCCTGGTTTCTGTTCAGATCTTTTCATGTTTGATGTTTTGCAGTTTTACTAACATACATCTAGGGATGGATTTAATTTAGCTTACTCTTGTAAGAAATGCTGTTGACACCCGAGATACTGTCTTGATTCCTCTTGAAAACTGGCAGGTCAGTATAAAGCCTGGACTAGGACCTTAAACACATGGGTCTTCAGAGACAGAGCTGGGGCAGTGAACTGCCTTATCCCATATGAGGTCACCAATGGACTATCATGAGTGTGTACTGACGAATGCTCAAGAAATCCAATCTGTATTCACTTTAGCAAGAGTGAGGCTTTATTAGCTCATTTTGCAAAATCAGGCACCCAACCCCAGAAGACAAGACAGGCCAGTGCACCGCACAGCCATTTCACAAACATGAGTCCACCCTGGTTCCTCATTAGCTGAGTACTGTGGGGTGAACAATTTTCCCAACCATCACCTATTTCCTTTTATGGTTACATTCTTATTTTAAAGTTTCTACTTCTTGAACAATTTCCCTTTTCTCTTCCCTAATTCATCCTATTTACACATACATCAGGTGCATGGGTTCTTGTGATTACTATATCAGCCAACAATTTGTGCTTTCGTCAATTAGTAACTTCTTAGACTTTTGTTCCCTTATTCTTGAAGATGGACCAGTTTGAGATTTATTTCTCACATTCTGATTTCAGTTTACTGTGGATTTTTAATCTCTTAAATCATTGCTTGAAAATTTCTGACCAGGATGTCTTTGAATATATACTCTCCCATTGTTCTCGTATCTTTTTCTGGAACTCATCTTAGATATGTATCAAATCCTTATCTCCATATTTCTTAACCACTCTTTCTATCATTCCGTAATTTCTTCAGAGCTATTTCTCAGACCATTTATACATATATTTATTTTAGGATTGGTCTGTTCCGCTGTTTAGCCCGTTTACTGAATTTTAATGTCAATGCCTTTGTTTTTCATTTCTAGAAATCCTTTTTCAAATCTGTCTTTTAAATGTACTTTTATCCTATTTTCTTGTTTTTTGTTTAATTGCTTTGATAGCATTATATTAACTTTTTTAAAAAAACTTTGTATCTGACAATTTCAGATACACACTAAAATCTGAAATTCTTGGAAGATTTAATTTTGTTGTTTATTATTTTTGCACATGTTCACTCATAGTGATGTGTTTCTTGATGGATTTTGGTATGTATGGTTATGAGTTCATCCTCCATATGACTTTATCTCTGGGTATCCTATGAAGTCTGAGTTAAGGCTGAGTCCATTCGGATACATTTTCAATTTCTTCTTCCAGGAACACCAAAAGAGTTATCATTCTGGGAAATTTTTGTGTCAGCTTCTTGATCTGGAATTTCAGATGTAAACTTGAACCTCAAACTTGTATAATGATAATTTATTGTACTCCTAGAGCTGCCATAGCAAAATACCCCACACTGGGTAACTTATAAGAACAAATTTATTTTCTCATAACTCTTGATGTTAGAAGTCCAAATCAACATGTTGGTTAGACCTTACTCCCACCAAAGTCTCTAGAAAAAGGTTCTTTTTTTGTCTCTTCCAGCTTTTGAAAGCCCCATGTATGCCTTGGCCTGTAGATGCATCCTCACATGGCCATCCTTCCTGTCTGTTTCTCTCTGTTTTTTCTCCTTTTTTATAAGGGCATCACTCAGTTGGATTAGGATGCTCTCTAATTCAATATTGGACTCCTAGTGAGGTGCTGTAGGATCAGCACTGAGCTGCAAACCACAAGGTTGGCAGTTCAAATCCACCAGCTGTTCCTCAGAAACCCTATACAGGGTCTCTATGAGTCAGAACTGACTCAATGGCACTTAGCAACAACAACAACTAATACAGTATGACCTTGTGTTAATTGATAACATCTTTGTTGGTAAGTGCTGTCACAGTGGTTCTGATTCTTAGTGACTCAGCTTAGAGTTTGAACTGATAACCTTGTATTTAGCAGCCCAGTGCTTATCCTTACAGAACCACACCAGGACTCCAATAACAACTTTAAAGACCCTATTGTCAAACAAGTTCATATCTACAGGCACATGGGTTAGAAACTACGACACATGATTTTGAGGGACACAGTTCAATTTGTAGCAGGCAGAAGAGTCGGGAGAAAATTTTTGTTTTCATACTATAGGCAGAGTCCTTGTTATTCTTTTGCTACATAAACTTCAGTTTACTCATAGTAATCTTTTGTCTGTGTTTGTGTATATGCATTTGTCCTTCTACCTGTTTTAATTAGTAGTGTAGTCCTGAGGAACTGAAGTTTATGGTTATTTAGGCATAAAGTTTTTGGGTTTTTAAAAAAGTTTTTATTGTGAATTGAGTGATAGTTTACATGGGAGAACATCAGCTTTACATTCACCCTATAGTATTTTGTTTCATTGCAATGATTACAATCCCCTCCATGCATCATCATTCAACAATATTTACTTCCATTCCCTGTGTTTTGGGGGGGCCTTAGGGGAGGGGGATGTACACAAAAACACTCAGGAATATATAACCATTTAAGCAACTAAAGGGCACATTCTGGAAGCGTGCCTCCTAACCACCAGTACACAGCCTAGAGTCCTTAGCTCTGTGTCCTCATCTCTGCCTCCATCTCTGGTGTCGCTGCTTCTCTGGATAGAGTCCCACATTCAGCTCATGCTCTTCTCCCTTGATGGTCTTATGGTCCTCTGTTCCTGGACTGTAAGATTAACTACTCCCCACTTTATGTTACAAAACTACTCCCTTTACAGTCATGACAATCACAATTAGTCATGATAACAATTAGTATTGAATCATAAGAATCTTATCCCCATCTCCTTTCATCAGAGTTATCTAGACAAGATGAAAACTATTCAGTGGGAATTCTACCTTCCCCTGTACATTTTGAAACTAAAATCCTTCTTGAAAACTTGTAAGCCAGTCACTTCGTGTCTTTATAGCCCCACCCCCCTCATTTTAGGTAGCAAATGTCTAAGCTGCCCATCCCTATCAGCCCTGTGTACATAGGGCAGACATCAATTTTTGTCTTTTATTTCTTGACTGTCTTTTAATGACCTTTTGCTTTCTACCTGTACAATGTTCTTGATGTCATCCAACAACTCTTTTGGTCTTCAGTCATTATCTAATGCATCAAATTTGTTCTTGAGATGGTCTCTAAATTCAGGTGGGATAGATATGTTGAAGATCATAACTCAAAACTTCTATGCAGGGTTGCTATGAGTCAGAATAAACTCTATGACACTATACAGCTATAACAATATATGTTTATCAGAGGCTGAATTAGTAGGCAAAGCCTCATGTTTGTTCCACAGGAACTGAGATATTGTTTCTACTTACCTATCAGTCTTTTTCTTCCTGGGATCAGGAAAAAGCTTGAAAGAAGGAAGAAGTACTACTCTTGAAATGAAATTGAGCCAAGAAAAATTGAGGCTGGCATTTCTTTTGAAGAAGTACTAGACTCAAGTTGTTCTTTAAATGAAAAGTATTGACACCCTTCCACTGATCTATTTAAAAAGCCCTAGAAGTTACGTTCTAAGGGAATATTTTAAGGGAATGGTAATGTTGTTTTTATCGCATAACAAATTTCTATTCAGCGTTGGAGATGAAAAAGATCTATTTGCTTTAAATGCTGTCATTTGTTGCTGAGCTCATAAATGCTAAATTACAGAATTGTAGGCAAAAGAGAAGAATAAAAGAGCAATGGCTATACAATTTATTTCTAAGTCACAGTCCCTGGATTGAATTCTTTTAGCACATGACACTTTGCTTGGCTGATGATCTCCTACCCAAATGTAGCCAAGATCTACACAAATGGCAATGTTTCCCTGCCCTAGCATCTACAAATACCCAAGTGATATGGAATTATTTGGAAGAGTTTATTCATTGTGCTCCACCACTTTGGTCCCTTTGGTGTCGCAGACCTACTGATGTCCTCTGAAGCCACACTGTACTGATACCTCTATTCTTTGATGTAATTAAATTTGTTTTCGCCAAGAAGCTCCTAGCTTAAGTATACAAATAAATAAACCAATATTAGAGTTGTTAAGTGCTGTTGAGTTGGTTCTGACTCATAGTAATCTTGTATAGGTTTTCCAAAGGGTGGCTGGTGAGTTTGAACTGCTGACCTTGCAGTTTAAACCGAACTTATGGCCCAGTGTTTATCCTACAGCTCCATACCAGAACTCCCACATAGTGTGTTATATTAAATGCTATGTTTAGAGATATGAAAAAGGTACATATCTTTCTCAAGCAATCAGTACAAGAGGCCTAGAAAAATAATTGACACTTCACCGATCAAGCTGATACAAAGCTCTTTCAGATGGACATGAATGCCCATAAGGCTCAGGGACAAAGGAGTGAAGGGATGGGTGGAGTTGCACAGAGGCAGTGAGGCTAGGACCAGAGAGATGCCATTTCAGTCTGCTGAAACACTCCACTAATGAGATAGGATGCAGAGAAGAGAGAAAGAGCGAGTGATGAAGCATGCTTTTCTTAATTGGAACAGACGGTGGTGCCTTCCAGCCAAGCAGATAAGTATCCAACCTTCACATCTCACCTAAAGAGAGAACATTGCTGTCTCACACAGCCAGGACCACTCCAAGAATGAGCCATTTGTTCCCTTCACACCTGGCAAGTTGATGCCTGCATGTCCTCTCAAATGACTGATTTGGAGATGTACTGCTTCCCCTATCTAGACCATGCCATTGGCTGCCCTTTTCTCCTACCATGTCATTCTATTAAAGAGCAACAGCGGGCCAGACAAGAGTGGTCTTGGCCTGGGGCTTAGGTAGAGCCAATCAGGAAAAAGCCAGATTTCAAGACGTAATGGATGAAAGCCACCTGGTTTACCCAGCAAGCTGACCCAACCATGTGTTCACTGTAGCAAAGCAGTTTTTGAAAGAAATTTCTGTTACAAAAATAGTTTTAAAGCTACTGCCATAGGAAAAATAAGAATGGTGTCTTAGAATTCTTATATCAGTTTCTATAAAATTTGGGTTGATAAATTGAGACCAAGCCCTGATCCCAAGTGTTTCTCTGGCAGCAGAGACCCCCGAGGAGATATGGAGCCTGCAAACAGCCCATGGCAGAACAAATCACAGGAATGCTGCAAAGCACCTTCACATGGTGGTGGTGGTGTGCTGTGGAGTTGGTTCTGACTCATAGCAACCCTGCATAGGGTCTCCGGGGCTTTAAATCTTTATGGGAGCATAAAGCCTCATCTTTCTCCAGTGGAACAGCTGGTAGTTTCAAACTGCTGACCTTAAGGTTAGCAGCCCGACTCGTAACCACTACACTACCAGAGCTCCTTACCTTCACACAGAGCATATCATTTACTCCTCTTCAGGTCCTATAACGAGTCTTGGAATGGTGCAGAACAGTTCATGTGCATGGCTGCTAGCCAAAAGGCTGGAACTTAAATGTACCCAGAGGTGTCTTAGAGGAAAGGCATGACTCTCTACTTCTGAAAAATCAGTCATTGAGAAACCCAAGAGATCACAGTTTTAATCTGACACATTGGAGGTTGCTATGAGTCAGAATCAATTTGTCAGCAATTGGTTTTTGAATTCTGTGAGTTGTATTTTATTAATAATTCTTTACAGATGGGAAAAATAGATGTTTGGTGAAATTGCATAACAAAATCTAGTTTCTTAACTAGTCAAGCACACCTAGAACTTTTGATTCCTGAGCCCATGTTCCTGTCACTACTCATAACTGATGTTTTATAACTTGCTAACTCTCTTTACCTTAGCTGTAAAGGCATGGGGACCAGGGCCAGAAATCCAGTCCTTGGAAGTCTGGTGAACCAAGTGGGACCTCAATCAAGGTGAGCAAGGAGTCCAAGTGAGAGCAGAGTCAGTGGACAACTCCTGTCAAGTTAGAAATTGGTCATGTGCCTTTAGATTCTTTTTGTGAATGTCAAAATTGGGCAGCCTGGATATACATGTGAGGATGAGTTGGTCACAGATAGCAGACTATAGAAGTAGGATAAGCTGGACAGATCATTACAGCAGGACTTTACCTTGTTTTTTTTT
>NW_006408664.1:7906212-7910217 GCF_000296735.1 Chrysochloris asiatica | reverse complement strand
GGGTATTATCTGCAAGTGTGGGTGTTCTTGTGCATATGTCCTCTCTTCTTATCATCTGGACGCTTCACTCTCCACTGTAGTCCTCTGTGGCTATGTCACTGATTCTGGGCCCAGGAGTCCCCAGGTCTTGCCGCATTGCTCCACCCAGGTTCACAGAAGTCTATTGAACATTGTAGGGCTTAGCTTGCAGCCTCATTGCTGTTTTTCCCTCACTTCCCCTTATCAGTGACGAGTGTAGTCACCAATCAGAGAGGACTTTACCTTTTGCACCTAAAATTTAAGTTTATTTTCATGCTGCTTGATCACCTTAAGAAAATTGCTCTATTTCCTATTTCTCTAGATCTGAAATATACTGAGTATGTGAGTGTGTATTCTGTGAGGATACAGGGATGGTCTTTGTCCTCAGAGTACTTACATGTAGACAGAAGATAATTCATTAAAAAGTCTATATGAGGCAGAAATTT
Source organism: Chrysochloris asiatica (assembly GCF_000296735.1). NCBI lineage: Eukaryota > Metazoa > Chordata > Mammalia > Afrosoricida > Chrysochloridae > Chrysochloris > Chrysochloris asiatica. The sequence continues at coordinate 7,909,753 of NW_006408664.1, read as the reverse complement.
ATATATTTACATAGGTGTGTTGTTGTTGTTAAGTGTCTACGAGTCTGTTCCGACTCATAGTGACCCTATATAGAGTTTCCGAGGCTATAAATCTTGGCAGGAGCAGAATGTCTCTTATTTTTCCAGTTGAGTACCTGGTGGACTCAACCATCCACCTTACCAAGCATGATGTCCTCCAAGTAATGGTAGACAAAGTCTCACCATCCTGGCTTCAAAGGAGCATTCTGGCTACACTCCTTCCAAGACAAATATGTTGATTTTTTGGGAAGCCCATGGTACTTTCAATACTGTCCTCCAACACCATAAATTTAAATGTATGAATTCTTTTACTGTCTTTCTTATTCACTGTCCAACATTCTCGTGCATATGAAGCTATTGAAAATACCATTGTTTGAGTCATGTGCACCTTAATCTTCAAACTGATATCTTTGCTCTTGAAATTTTTGAAGAGGTCTTGTGCTGCAGATTTCCCTAATGCATCATCTGATTTCTTGACCGCTGCTTCATTAATGTTGTTAGTGGATCTAAGCAAAATGACATCCTTGACAATGTAAATATTTTCTCCTTTTATCATGATGTTATTTACTGGTCTGGTGATGAGGAATTTTGTTTCCTTTACATTGAGGTGCATACTGAAGGCTGTGGTCTTTGATCTTCATCAGTAAGTATTTTAGATCCTCTTCACTTTCAGCAAGCATGGTTGTATCATCTGCATAGCGCAGGTTGTTAATGAGTCTTCCTCCAATCCTGATGCCATGCTCTTCTTCATATAATTCAGCTTCTTAGATTATTTGCTCAGCATACAGATAAATGTGGTAAGAGAACAAAGCCCTAGTGCACTCCTTTCCTGCTTTTCAACCATCAGTATTCCCTTGTTCTGTTCTAATGACTGTCTCTTGGTCTATGTTCAGGTTTCTCTTGAGAACAATTAAGTGTTCTGGAATAACCATTCATTGCAATATTATCCATAATATGTCATACTGTGGTATCTTGAATTTACTTGATAATGGCTTTTCTATCCAACATCTTAATTCCCAGCAAGTGACTGGGTGGGACCATGGAAACAGAGTGTATAGGATTCCAAAGCCAGGATTGGTTAGATTTACCATCCCACTAGGTCTCAAAGGAGCTATTCACAAGCAGGAACAGATGACCCCAGGACCATCAAGAAAGAAGAGCATGAGTGAAGCTTGAGATCCCTACCTGGAAAAGCAGTGGCAGCAGAGGCAGTGGCAGAGACAGAGCAACTTCAAGTTTCTAGGCCCCTGGAGAGCTGGGTGCCCAGGGACAAGAGGCTGATTTGCACACTGTGCTCCCTGGGCATTTACAGACTGACTAAGGGAGCTTTATAACACTTGCCAAAGCAGGGCAGAGGCTGCGGAGCCCCATGGCTGAGAGTCTAAAGACAAAATGTGGTGTGCCTGAAGTACAGCAGAGAAAACGCATTCCTGATTGGAAAACTGCAGCATTCTAAGTTGTTTCTGATCCTGAATTGTACCCTATTCACTCCCCTAATAAACTCCATAATTGTGAGTATCGTATTGAGTTCTATGTGCCCATTGTAATGGATTATAGAAGGGTCAACAGGAAGCAATGGAACATGTCCAAACTCAGCCTGTGTCTTCATTGTTGCACTGCCTGCCCCGACACTTCCACTCACAAGTAGACCCAGTTGGTCACCAGGAATCCCTTGGATTCCCCTTTACTTTCAGTCTTAGAATGGAGGTTTCCCTGATAGGTTGACTTTTCTTGTGTTCATGCCTCCAAAGCAAACAGCTTGTTTGAAACTCAAATTGCCAGCCAGTCAGCTTTATTCTGTAGGTCTTTTTTTCAATAAGAATCTTAAGTTCTCCAAGCAGATCTGGGTTGATCTACATGTCTTTTCAAATGGAAATGTCCCAACTCAAGGTTCTGGATGGGACTCAGGAGTCGACCTAAGGCCTCATACTTTACAAAGGCTAAACAAGAAGTCTATTTCTCTGGGCAAATTCTAACACCCCTTTTAGCAAATCCAATAAATAATTATAGGCTGAACGTGGGCTTACAAGCTTTCTATAATCATAATTTCCAATATTCATTTATATCATACACGAGTGCCTATTTTACAGTAGTAAGCAGTGGAAGCACAAGGTAGTCAAACACATAGCCTTTTTTGTTTTCCTTCCTTACCCAGTGTATTTTGAGATGGGTAAGCAGCCACATTCAGTACAGTTTGGCTTTACAATTTATAGTCCTATGTCTCAATCCAAGTATCTACTCACAGAACGCTATTGTTCAAAGGTTTTATATACATCACTATTTACCTCTATTCTCTTTAGCCCATGTATGCAAATCTCCCTGAGTCTCCACTATCTTTATCATTCATCTGCCACCCTCCCTCTTCTTGTGTATTGTCCTGCCCTTTCTTGTATATTGCCCCCTTATCACCCAAGTGTCTACCCTCTAATCAATGAATTACTCTCCCTTCCCTCCCACTCTTAGTAACCTTCAAAGAATGTTTATTTTAGTATGGAGACCTTTTCTTAAGGTTTTACAATAATGGTCTCATACAATATTTTGCATTTTGTGACTGACTTAATTTCATTCAGCATGTCCTGCAGGTGCATCCATGTTTTGATGTGTTTCACAGATTCATTAGTATTCTTCAAGGTTGCCTAGTGTTCAATCGTGTGTATGTACCAAAGTTTGTTTATCCATTTCTCCATTGACAGTCATTAAACTATCTCTATTTTTTTGCTATAATGAACACTGGTGTGCATATATCTACTCATGTCCTGGCTTGTAATTATTGTGAGTATATACCAAGTAGAGGGTTTGCTGTGTCATAAGGTATTTCTATTTCCAGCTTTCTGAGGAAGTGCAATTTTACACAGTGGTTGAACCATTTTACAGTCCCACCAGCAATGTAGGTCTCTCCACACCCTCACCAGCACTTGTTGTTTTGTTTCTGTTTTTTTATATATACTTTACATTTAAAACTGGCATGAGATGATATCTCATTGTTGTTTTGATTTGCATCCTCTATAGGATAAGCACTGGACTGCTAACCATAAAATCAGAAGCTCAAACCCACCAGCCATTCCTTGTAAACCCTGTACATGGTCTCTGTGAGTCAGAACTGACTCAATGACACTTAACAACAACAACCAAAAAAATGACATGACCAGAGGATAATTAATGATTGGTGGCACCTTTCCACAGTAGAACTGTGATTCAGAATATAAGGCACCAGGTAATCAGTGCATTAAAAAAAACACCACATCTATCCCTCAATTATTTCCAAAAGTGTGTTTTGAGATGGGTAAGCAGTCACAATCAATACAGTTTGGCTTTACATTTTATGGTTTTAAGTTATTAATACAGATTTTGTAGTCCTGTGCATTAAAGAACAGCGCCACACCAGGACTATAGTTGTTAAGTGCCGTCAAGTTGGTTCTGATTCATAGTGAGCCTTACACAGGGTTTATAAGGAGCAGCTGTTAATGCGTTGAACTGCCCACCTGTGGTTTGCAGTCCAGTGCTGATCCTACAGCACTATATA
>NW_006408664.1:7886683-7906112 GCF_000296735.1 Chrysochloris asiatica | reverse complement strand
ATCGAGTCGATTCCAACCCATAGCGACCCTGTATAGGGTTTCCAAGGAGCAGCTGGTGAGCTTAAACCACCAACCTTGCAGTTCAAATGACTTTGCAGTAGTTTGACGCATTAGCCCGCAGCGCCACAGCAGGACTCCACTATATATATATTGTTGTTAAGTGCGGTGGAGTTGGTTCCGACTCTTTACGTTGCTGTATAGGGCTTCCAAGGAGCAGCTGGTAAGCTTGAACGGCTTTGCAGTCTGGCGCATTAACCCAAAGTGCCACACCAGGACTCTATACACACACACACACACACACACACACACACACCCATATATATGTTGCTAGGTACCATCGAGTTGGCACCGACTCATAGCGACCCTATGCACAACAGAACGAAACACTATATTGCTGAAAGCAAAGAGGACTTAAAATATTTACTGATGAAGATCACAAAGACTTCAGCCCTCAGTATGAATTGTACCTCAATGTAAAAAAACAAAAACAAATCACCACTGGACCAATACATAACATCATTATAAATGGAGAAAAGATTGAAGTTGTCAAATACTTCATTGTGCTTGGATCCTCACAATTGTTGCCACACTTGAGCCCATCGATGCTGCCACTTGGCCAATCCACCTCGTGGGAGTCTTCCTCTTTTTCTCTGACCTTCCACCTTAGCAAACATGTTATCCTTCTCCAATGACTGGTCCCTCTTGACAATATGTCCGAAGTATGAGAGACGAAGTTTGTCCATCCTGGCCTCCAAGGAGCACTCTGGCTATACTTTTAACATAGATCTGTTTGGTTTTTTGGCAGCCCATGGTACTTTCAATATCCTACTCCAACACTATAACTCAAATGCCTCAGCTCTTCTACAATCTTCCTTATTCACTATCCCAATTTCTCATGCATATAAGGTTGTTGAAAATACCATGGCTTGGGTCAGGCACACCTTAGTCCTCAAGCTGACATCTTTGCTCTTCCAATATTTAAGCAGTACATAAAATATAAGGAAGAAAGCAAAAGTGACTAAAATCCTACCACTCAAAAACAATCACCATTAACATGTTAGTAACCATGTGAACATAAAATTTCTAGGTTTATGTATTAATAAATAACTTTTGGTGTGGCACTGTAGGATAAGTGCAGGACTGCAAAGTTGGTTTGAACTACAAGGTCGGTGGCTCAAATATGCCATTCGCTCCTCAGAAACCCTATACTGGGTCGGTATGAGTCAGAACCGACTCGACAGCACTTAACAACAACAACATATGTAATATAATTTTGTGGAAATGAGATTATGTTATTAAAGTATAGTGGATTGCTTCATGTGGCTCTACAATCCAATAGTCCTTATATCACCCACCAAACAACTTTTTCTTGATGGGTTTGAGTAAGAAAAGGTGGGAGAAGATGCTGATAAGATATGATTCAGTTGTGATAAAGAATTCAGTGTGATTCCCAAAACTTGGAACTCTAACACGGGTATAAAATGAGCCATCCCAGAAGCAGGAAGGGAGCTCTCACCACCAACAAAGAGGAGTCAGGAGTGGACCTTTGGACCTTGAGATCCCGATACATTGAACCTCCTTGACCCAGAGACAGAAAGCTGTGACACCAGAGAAACAGCAGAAGAACAGCAGAGGAGCAGCAGCAGCAGAACCAAGAGTCATGAGACAAAAAGTGGGCTTCCCAGTGCTGGAGCAAGCAAAGCTGGATGACTTTGGGCAGGAAACTTGCTTGCATAGTTGGGTGCTTCCAGCACTTAATCGGGGGAGTTAAATTTACGGAGCTAGAGTTAAATGCCTTCCAGCTAAGTGTTTTGGTGGAGTGGTGTATCCTGTGAGCATTTATCAGAAGCCCTAATAATGTTTTGTAGCATTGCCCAGACAGAGAGAGACCTGCCTGAGGGCATGACTGAGGAAAGGCTGTCCTGTCTGGAACAACTGTGCCTTGAACATTCCTGACCTTGAATTGAATCTGTTAATTTCCTTAATAAATCCCATAAATATGAGTATGGTCTCTGAGTTCTGTATGATCATTACAATTAACTATGGAACCCAGCTGAGTAGATAGTGCTGTGGCAGCAATGTTTGATTGTCATTGTTTATTTTTTGTTGTTTTTACAGTTATATTTATAATTGCAATTATATTTTTTAAACTTTTAAATTTAAAATTTATACTCAAATTATTTTTCTAGAATTTAATATTTTATCCTAAAAAAAAAAAAAAAAATATCTATATCTATATAGATATGCTAACCATAAGCTATATATATGTATATATATATATATATACTTAGAAATGAGAGACAGAGAATGTGTCCTAGTGTGGTGCTGTAGGATAAGCACTGGATTGCTAGCCATAAGGTTAACTGTTCAGCCCTATAAGCCACTCTTTGGAACCCCTATATATACAAGGTTGTGATAGGTTGGAACTAACTCAACAGCACTCAACAATAACAACAGGCACACAGATATATATCTTTTAAATGTATATTTACATTGTTGTTCATTTGTGAAAGTCAGAAGTTGTATAAGACAGAAACCTGTCAGAAAACAAAAACTGAAATATATTCCACTAAACGGAAAACAATGCCGAAGTGGTAAGACAGGCCTCTGACAAAGGCAGAAAACTAGCGAGACTCAGAAAACCAAGGTAGTCCTGTCATATTCCAGCTCCCACAAGTTTCATTATATTTTGTATTTAAGGCTCATTGATATAAAAAGAAAAATTAGAATAGCTGCTTTCTCAACCATAGCTGCATATGTTTAAAGATGCTGAAAAATATGATAACTGCCATATCAGAGAGTTCTGACTCTCCAAAAAACTGGAAATCAGAAATCAACAATGAGAATACTATCATCCCTCACTTTATAGATATTTACTAATTTGCTATAATGTGTCTTATTCCACAGAACATTTTAAGATAATAAATGGTGCCAGTTAAGATCCAACCAATTTTAAGATCAATCTCTGAGGTTTTAAAAGAACAAAAAGTTGGAAATTTAAATGTAGATTTGATGAGCTCCTTAAATGCCCGAAATAGTTTGTTACAAACTTTTCAAGCAGGAAATGAAAATGTTCTTGACACATGTTGTAGGATAGATAAGTTGTCACTTTGCATTAAGTGGAGGAGAATACACAACCACTGAGAGACAAATACACAGGCTTTTATGGATAACGTAGCTAGATAGCTGCTGAATACAAGTCATAAACAAAAGAAACCACAGCAATGCTACTTTACAATATTACAGCAACTTGTTAGATTAATAATTAAACTGCAGAGACTGAGTTAACATCTTTTCTGCAAAATTGTACTTTTGCTTTAAAGATAGATGTGATTCTTTACAAAGAACCGCTTCTTTGCTGTTTAGTTGGTGCTGAGACCAGATGAGTACCAACAAAATGGCAAATTGGTTGGTATTCATCTGATCTCAGCACCACCTAAACAGCAAAGAAGAGGTTCTACTTGAATGATTGGCAACCAACACAAATGGCAAAGAAAAAGTCACAGTATGGAATAAGTTCCTTGAATCTCATGGTTTATTCTGAGACAAGTGTGTTAGCATTTTATTGAAGGCACAAAGGCAATGGTGGAAAAAACTGCTGATGTCTTAATAGGAATGAAGGCAATTGCATCAAATTGTACAGGTGGTCATTGTGTCCTTCAATATAATATATCCCCCCCCCAAAAAAAAAAAACAAAGCCAGTTTCACTTAATGGTTTTGATGAAGCAATAGATGTCGTGTGTGACGAAATGAGAAATGCACGTAAAGCATTTCTGCCACACACTGAAGGAAGATAGTTGTCTGAAGGAAAAATACTGAGTTGTGAGCTGAACCAGCTGCTTTATTCATGGAACACCATTTTTTTTTTTTTTTTTTAAAAGAACAAGTTACAGACAAGCCATGGTTATTCAGACTTGTACATTATTTGACTGACATCGTCTCAAAAATAAACAAAATATCTGGACTCACAGTTTCTGTTGCAGATGATAAAATTTGAACTTTCAAAAAGTTTTAGAAATTAGGAAAATTTGTATCTGACACTGAGATGACAACTCCCCAATATTTAACGACTTCTCTGACTAGATTAATAGAGATACTAATAAATGTGATTTGTTTTCATGTTGCACAGTGAAATGAGTCAACATTTAGAAGATCAGTACAATGTGTAGACCAATATTTCCTAATGTGTGTTCTTACAAAAGCACAAATGAGTAAATATGCAAATCATTGGATTAGAAAGTGACAGAGTGTAAAAAGTTTGTTGTTATGATTTCAGCTCCCATTTTACTGCCTTCCTTTAAAAAACTATTACTTGTTGAGTCTGGGTATTCTCTATTCTATCAAAGACTACCTACCATTATCTTAAAGGCTACTTAAATGCTTCTCTCCTTTCTGGGTACTTATTTCTGTGAAGTTTGATTTTTTTCAATCAAATATAGTATTTTGCAACAGATTGAATGTAAAAACATATATGAAAATCCAACTATCTTCTCTTAAGCCAGACATTAAATAAATTTCCAAAAAAGTGTAAAACAATGGCATGTTGTTGTTGTTGCTGTTAGGTGTCATCGAGTTGGTGCCAACTCATAACGACCTTATGCACAGCAGAACAAAACACTACCCGATCCTGGGCAACCCCACTACTGTTGCCACGCTTAGTCCATAGATGCTGCCACTTGGATAATCCATCTCATTGAGGGTCTTGCTCTTTTCCTCTGACCCTCTACCTTACCAAACATGATATCCTTCTCCAGTGAATGGTACCTCCTGACAATATGTCCAAAGTATGAGAGACGAAGTTTGGTCATCTAGGCCTCCAAGGAGCATTCTGGCTGCACTTCTTCCATGACGGATCTATTGGTTCTTTTGGCAGCCCATGGCACTTTCAATATTCTCCTCCAACACCATAACTCAAAAGCATCAATTTTTCTAGTCTTCCTTATTCATTGTACAGCTTTCGTATGCATATGAGGTTATTGAAAATACCATGGCTTAAGTCAGGCGCACCTTAATCCTAAAGCTGACATCTTTGCTCTTCAACACTTTAAAAAGGTCTTGTGCAACAGATTTGCCTAATGCAATACGTTGTTTGATTTCTTGACTGCTGCTTCCATGAGTGTTGATAGTTGATCCAAGAGGAATGAAGTCCTTGACAACTTCAATCTTTGCTCCATTGATAAGAATGTTGTTTATTGGTCCAATGGTGAGGATTTTTGTTTTCTTTACATTGAGATGTAATCCATACGTATCGCTGTGCTCTTTGATCTTCATCAGTAAATATTTTAAGTCCTCTTCACTTTTAGCCAACAAGGTTGTATCATCTGCATATTTCAGGTTGCTAATGAGTCTTCCTCCAATCCTGATGCCACGTTTTTCTTCATAGAACCCAGCTTCTCATATTATTTGCTCAGCATACAGGTTGAATAAGTATGGTGAAAGAATACAACCTTGTCACACACCTTTCTTAATTTTAAAACATTCAGTGTTCTCATGTTCTGTTCGAACAACTGCCTATTGGTCCAGGTACAGATTCCTCATGAGCACAATTAAGTGTTTCAGAATATTTATACTTCGCAATGTTGTCCATATCTTGTCATGATCCACACAATTGAAAGCCCTTGTATAGTCAATAAAGTCAAAACACAATGGCATATTTGTTATTAAATACTTTTTAGAAAATTTTATTTTTATAAATATGTTATTACATGAAAGCAGTTTATTGCTGTTATTTAAAAATAAATCAATAAATTGGTATCCTTCAAAATTCTCAGTTTTCATTTCTAGTATGCTAAACATAAGTATATGTAATCCACATAAGAGCTCTATGGAATCCTCAGTAATTTTCAGGACTGGAAAGAGGTTCTGAGGCCAAAATATTTGAGAACCTGTCATGTAAATTCAATTTTACCCTGTTTATTTTATTGTAGTCTGGAATTGAAATTATATACTATATTTTCCTTGGTTTATTAAAAAAAACTATGGACTATGCTGATAAAATAAAATGTAATCTCTTATCATAAAAAATGCTTAAGCAATAACATTGATGTGGAATTTATGGTTTAATTGTATCTACAGATTTTTTTCACTGAATTTGAATTCAAAACTTATACTTTCATCTCCTATTTTTTAAAAGAAGACTTGCAGCAAGATGACAGACTAGGCAGATGAACTATAGGGATCTTCTACAACAAAGATGTGAGAGGCAAAATAAAACAGACAGATGAAAATTTGGGTACCCTGAACTTCAGAAGAAAGGTTAGAGAGGTGGATGGAACATTTGCTGGGAAGAGAGGTTAAGCAGGGATGGCACAACCATCTTGTAAAGGAGGCCTGGCAGAGCAGATTCACATGGAAAAGCTTTGATTTCTTCTTTATCCCCATGATCCCCGGGTGACCAGAAGTATGGCCAGCTCCTACCTTCATCCATGCTCAGCACAGACTCTGCTTTCTGGGAGTTCAGAGCTATGTGGTTGGGAATTGTGCCTGCGTGAGGTGGGAGCCAGCTGTGCCACTTTGGTGTGCTATTTTGGTGGCTGGATTCAGGTAGGCTCAGCTCCAGACCTACAACACCAACAGAGCCATCACACTAGCATTTATCCAGTTGCCCTGCTCCCAGCTGCCCTGTGGTACTAAAAGATACAGAAACCAGCTACATCAAGGGCCCTCATGAACTACTTCCAAATTGAGTACCTTGAACGTAGATAGCACTGAGGCCAACAGGAACTCAGTCAAGAATTAGGAAAAGCTAGGGTCAGGAGCTCTGCTGTCACATCTCTTCTACAATGGCCTCATGAGTTTTTTGAATTGCAGGAGTCCACCCAAGATTCTTCCCTCTGGGTCCAACAACTGCATGGTTTTTTGTACAAATATGACAACTTCACAAAGTCCCAGAGACAACAGACAATTTAAGCTCACATGAAGAAACTAGAGAGAATGACCAAGATGCAGAGCTAGAAGATATTTCTGAGGAAGAAAATGTAATAGAACTCATTGGAAAAGAATTCAAAATAATGATAATTAGGTACCTTCAAATGATCAATAGAAAGATAGAGGAAAATAAGAACACATTAAAAACTTTAGAAGAATTCAGGAGAACACTACAAGAACAAACAGACACAATAAATGCAATTTCTGAAGCACTAACCTGCAATTAGAAATCCAGACGATTAATACTAAGATCTCAGAAAGGGACAATACAATGAAAGGGAAAAGTAGTAGATGTGAAGCAATGGAAGCATGAATTTTTTGAGATTCATTGAAGATAAATCTCTAAATAGTAGTGTGCTAGAAGAACAATCAAAAGAAATAATGGAAAAAAATCTGAGGGAAGCCTAAGAGTCATGTGAGACACCATGAAGAGGAACAACTTACGGGTGACGAGTTCCAGAACAGGAAGAGACAAGCACAAAGAAAATAGTCAAAAAGTTGCTGGAAGAAAACTTCCCTAACATCATGAAAGGCAAGAAGATAAGCATACAAGAAGCTGAACATACCTCAAACAAGATAGATCCCAAAAGAAAATTACCAAGACATATCATAATCAAACTTTCCAAAATCAAAGACAAGGAAAGAATCCTAAGAGCAGTTCAGGAAAAATGAAAATTTACCTACAAAGAACCAATAAGCCTAAGCTTTGATTTTTCAGCAGAAACAAAGCAAGCAAGAAGACAGTGGGATGACATATACCAAACTATGAAAGAAAAAGTTTGCCAACCAAGAATCACATACTTTGCAATGTTGTCCCTCAAATATGACTGTGAAATTAGGATAATTCCTGATAAAACAAAAATTAAAGGAATTTTTAATGGCCAGATCAACTTTGCAAAAAATGTTAAAGGATGTTCTTTGGACGAGAACCAACAACAGCTGAAAACAACCTGAGATTACCATTCATGACAACACAACCCAGAACCTCAATACAGGTATAGAAGTATTTAAAGTAAAACAAACCTGGAAGACTGAAAATAGGAAACCAGAGATATTAATGTATAATTAGGTCAATTACAAAGCAAAAAGAAGGGAATAGTGTAGATATAGAACTTCCAAATATCAAGGAAATCAAATAAATTTCATGATAAAATTGTTTTAAGCTGGGTAAACATTAATGAATTACAGGGTAACCAGAAAGAAAAACAATGCACCTGCACATCAAAATAAAAAAAGAGGAAAATCAACAAGATTTAGTAAACATTGTTGTTGTTGTTAAGTGCTGTTGAGTCGGTTCTGACCCATGGCAACCCTGTATAGAGTTTCCAAGGAGCAGCTGGTAAGCTTGAACCACCTGACCTTGCGGTTCAAACTGACTTTGCAGTGCAGCGCATTAATCCACAGCGCTACTCCAGGACAACATAAATGAAAATGACAAGAAAAATCCACAAACAAGATGAATTCAGCACAGAAAATAATGTGGAAAAAAGAATCCAGTAGCATCACAAAAAAACAAAAAACAAAAAACCACACACACACAGAAAAATGACAACAATCAATTTATACCTATTGATAATTACACTGAATGCAAATGGTTTAAATATAGCAATCAAGAGACATAAAAAGCAGAATGGATATGAAAACAGAATCCTTCAAAATGCTGTCTACTAGACATATCAAAAAGATGGAGGCAGTCTAAATGTCCATTAACAGAAGAATAGTTCAATTTGGTATATATATACAATGGAATACTACAAAATACACATTGCGGTTTAACTTGGAGGATATTGTTGAGTGAAATTTGTCACTCACAAAAGGACAAACATTGTATGAAACCAGTGTTGTAAAAAAAAATTTTTTTTTAAGTTCTTGATAAAAGAAACAATCTATGATGGTTATGTTGTTGTTGTTGTTAAATGTCATCAAGTCAACTCTGACCCATAGCAACCCTGTATAGGGTTTCAGGGAGCAAGCAGCTGGTGAGCTTGAATCACTGAACTTGCAGTTCAAATGACTTTTGCAGTCTATGCATTAGCCCACAGTGCCACACCAGGTCTCCACAGGGGTGTGGAATTATTCATAGGCTAGAAGGTAGACACATGTTAACATGGATGACAAGACAGGTAAAATACAACAAAGAGGTTAGTAGAGGAAAGGTGAAGGTTGCGAGACACAGGGAGCAATGTAATAGTTACAGTGCATAGAGGTAAATGCTGTTAGCTATTGGCACATGGAGGGTCTTGCAACCATGTAGTGAAGCAAAGTATATAGTTTATTGAATGTGAAACTTATGATCCGCTCTATAAACCTTCACTCAATTCATAATGAAAAGTTAAAAAAAAAAAAAGTCAAGTTGATTGTGACTCATGGCAACCCCATGTGTGTCTGAGCAGAACCATGTTCCATGAAGTTTTCAGTGGCCAAATTCTCAGAAGTAGAGTGTTGTGTTGTTGTTGTTGTTAAGTGCCATAGAGTCGATTCTGACCCATAGCGATCCTGTATAGGGTTTCCAATGAGCGACTGGTGAGCATGAATCGCCGACCTTTTGATTCATACAACTTTGCAGTCTGGCGATTTAACCCATAGCGCCACAGTAGGCCTTTATTCTGACGTATCTGTTGGTCGATTCAAACTGCTAACTGTTCAGTTGGTAGCTGAGTTATTGTTGTTTGTTGTCAAGTGCCATCGAGTTGGTTCTGGCTCAAAGCAACCCTGTATAGGGTTTCCAAGGATAGGCTAGTGGATTTGAATTGTCGACCTTGTGCTGTTCCTACAGCGGCACACCAGGAATCCACAGCACCCTTAGACACATTTAATTTCCAAGGAACTCCTTAGTAAGAATAGTTTTCTTCAAGTCTGGAATCAAAGAAAGATTGCTTTAAATAAGCACCTGGATGCCTGTGAATTCTTGCTGGGCTATTATGCCCTAGAGACAGAGCTCAGCACTGTACAATTAATTTCTTAAAATAGGTATCTTCCACATACTTTATCAATTAGCTGGTGTTTTGATGTTATTAAATGCCATCTGACCCTGAATGGGGTTTCCGAGGAGTGGCTGGTGGGCTTTAACCATCGATCATTGCTGTTAGTAGTCCAGTACTTAACCTATAGCACCACACTAAATTGGCCTTAAAAAATGGGTGGTGTTCAATAAACATTTGTGAAGACCCTAAAATTGTGGCATTTGCAATGGATATTAAAAGTGCCAATCCATCCTCCTGAAAAACTGACTCCCTCACTTTCTGGTGTGTAGTATTGTTGTTAAGTGCTGTTGAGTTGGTTTCAACTCATAGCAACCCTGCACAGGGTTTCCAAGGAGCAGCTGGTGAGTTTGAACCTCCAACCTTGTGGTTTAAACCGACCTTGTGGTCTAGTACTTTATCCTATAGCACCACACCAGTACCCCTCTCGTGTGTAGTAACAGCAGAGAAAGGAGTGCCAAGCAGCCTCATGTTGAAAGGGAGACAAGAGGAGGCTGTAATACGACCTTGAGGGTGGTTATAAAGAGCTCATCTTGAACTTAGTTGTTGTTGTTAAGTGCCCTTGAGTTAGTTCTGACTCATAGCAGCTCTGTAAAGGATTTCCAAGGCTTTCAATCTTCACAGGAACAGAAAGCTTCAACTTTCTCCTGCTCCAACCTAGTATTGTAGTTGTTAAGTGCTGTCGAGTCAGTTTTGACCCATAGCGACCCTGTATAGGGTTTCCGAGGAGCAGCTGGTATATTTGAACTGCTGACCTTGTGATTTGAAGCCCAGTGTTAACCCTGCAGCGTCACACCAGGAGTGCCACGTAGTAATGCTCAATAAATGTTATTACCATTCTTGGTAGACTTTCTCCCACTTGATTTTGGTGACCCTGAGGGTGGAGACACTGTGTGAGCTGTGGATACCTCCACAGTTCCAGAGATCCTTTAGAGTTCACCTCAACACCAGAGACACCTTTTTTTTTCTCCCTTTATAACCCTGACACATCCATCACCCATTCTTTGATGTATCAAGGCAGTTTTCTAAAGATTGTTTTTTACAACCGTTCTTGGGAAAATTTCAAATTCAGAACTCAAGGGACCAACCTGAGTCAGAATGATGTACAAAAAATAGATATAGTTTAAAAAAAAAAATTATCGCCTAAGAAAGACCAAAGCTTCTTTGTTCCAGTTGTTCAGAGGGAGATTTTGTGAAGTCATTTCTAGCATTTTCACTAACAATCCTGGACAACGTGTGCTGTGCCACAGAAGTAGTGTCAGTGGGGTCCTGGGGAAAAAAACGAATGGCATAAAAACTTCAAGTGCTCCAAAAAAGAAGTGAATTTGGTATATGATGTGAAGATCAGAAAGAGGTTTTGGGTTTTTGTTGTTTTTTTTTTTTTAATGAAAATCAAAGATAGGACTCGGTTATAAAAAACCTTTTGTAAAACAAATAATAATTGATTTTATAACCTGGAGTATTAAGTTCTGGTTCTAAAACCTGCAAAACCACATAGAGGAGGACCTCACAGGTAGGTAACCTATGGTGGGAGCCTGAAGTTCTGGATATTGTTCGTCATTTAACGTGAGCAGGGATTTTAGACTCCTATGACTTAAGTTTAAATTCTGACTCCACACTCACTAGCTCTGTGATCTCGAGTTACTTAATTTTGCTACATCTCATTTTCCTGGTAGCATAGTAGATTACAAGCTGGGCTGGTAACTGAAAGTTCAGCAGTTCGAATCTACCAGTTGTTCCGCAGGAGAAAGGTGAGGCTTTCTGCTCTTGTAAAGATTTATAGTCTCAGAAACCCTATATAGGGTTTCTATGAGTTGGAAATGACTCTGTGGCACACCACCACCACCACCACCATAATACTTGTTGTTAGGTGCCATCCAGTCGGTACCGACTCATGGTGACATTATGCAGTGACATTATGCAGAGCAGAACAAAACAATGCCTGATCCTGGGCCAACCTCATTATCGTTGCCACGCTTGAGTCCATCGATGCTGCTACTTGGCCAATCCATCTTGTTGGTGGTCTTCCTCTTTTTCTCTGACCCTTCACCTTACCAAACATGATATCCTTCTCCAGCGACTGACCCCTCCTGACAATATGTGTAAAGTATGAGAGACGAAGTTTGGCCATCCTGGCCTCCAAGGAGCATTATGGCTACACTTCTTCCAACATGAATCTGTTGATTCTTTTGGCAGCCCATGGCACTTTCAATAATCTCTTCCAACACCATAACTCAAATGCATCAATTCTTCTACGGTCTTCCTTATTTATTGTCCAGCTTTCACATGCATATGAGGTTATTGAAAATACCATGGCTTGGGTCAGGAGCACCTTAGTCTTCAAGCTGGCATCTTTGCTTTTCAACACTTTAAAAAGGTCTTGTGCAGCAGATTTGCCCAATGCAAAACATCGTTTGATTTCCTGACTGCTACTTCCATGAGTGTTGACAGTTGATTCAAGAAGAATGAAGTCCTTGACAATTTCAATCTTTTCTCCATTGATAAGAATGTTGTTTATTGGTCCAGTGGTGAGGATTTTTGTTTTCTTTACATTGAGGTGTAATCCATACTGAAGGCTGTGCTCTTCATAATATAGACACCACAATATCACCTAAATCATAAGGTTGTTTCTGAATGAGCCAAAACTTCCAGGAAACTGTTTGGCACATGGTAAAGACCCAATAATTGTAAGCTTTATTATATGAGGTTCAGTAAGAAAGTATTGCCACTATGGTTCCAGTTCATACATGTATGGGTTTATTCCTAACAAAATGTGTTTAAACATGCCTCTGTGACCAGTGGATGGCTGCAACAAGTTCTCTCAGAAACACACCTGTCTTCATTTCCTAATGATTCCTTATGCCTGCCTCCTAAAAAAAAAAGTGATACTAAAAAAAGCATTGCATAAAGATCAATTCACTCAAAGAGCTAATTCCATCAGACTTTTAAGCAATGTTGAAGCTTGCAAAGATGATTTTATGGAATGATTTGTAACTGGATTTACCAATATGATCTCGAGAGCAAGGTCCAATGAAAACAGTGTCTTCTGAGAGGATCTGCTAGGGCAGTTAAATTCAAAGCAAAGAGGTCAGCTCAAAAGGTTATGGCAACTGTTTAGGGATCCCAAATGGGTAATCTTGATAGATTTTTAAATACTTTACTCTATCACCCTATATAAAAGGTTTTCAGTATTATCCTGAACCTGGATATATGTAGCTAAGATCCCTCTTCAAAGAAGGACTTGTCTCAGCTGCTGGGAGCAAAGAACTACCTACTGCCAACTCCTCAGGCACCCTCTCCTTGAAGCAATCCAACATCCAAACACTGGGGTAGGAGAATAAGAGGGGGCTTCAAAAAGTTCATGGAAAAAATATATCATCTTTCCACTCAATTTCCATGAGCTTTTCGAAGTTCCCGCATACATGCCTGAGGTTCAAAGCCTCCAGCTGGACCTCAGAAACCCTGCACAGGGTTTCTGAATAGGAACCAACATGAAGGCACTAACACCAGTGACAACAGACATGCCAGATTATTTAGGCCTCATGTGGGACAACTTGGATGGACCAGTTTAGCTCCAGGGTTTCATGTAAAGCCAGAAGGCCTGCATTGACACTCTTTTTCCCTCTGCCCATTTCTGTTTTGTCATGCGTTTTTTCACAGGCATTGGTCTTAAGAGCCTTCCCTGATAAACATTCTGAAAACAACTTTGCCTCAGAGGCAGCATACCAGAAAAATCAAATGGTGACAATGTTTAGTATCCCTTCTAATTCTTGTTTATCTGTATTTCTATTTTACTTTATTTTAGCAATACCAAAGTGTTACAGAAGTTTTAGATTTGAGACTGCCACTGCAGCTCTTGATCCATCGTCAAAGAAACTGAGGCCACTTGGAGAGGTGAAGCAGAGTTTCAGATTTTATTAAGCCAGCTGGCTCAAAGGAGCTAATTTCTCCAGATCCTGAGCCCCAAATATTGGGCAGTGCAGACCTATATGGGGTCAAAATAGGGGAGGGTTAGGTTGTAGACCTGTTTGAAGCCAGGAGGGAACCAGAGGATTGGTTCTGTTCAGTAACCTGATTAACATTCCAGTTTGACTCCTGGGTGGAGGATTGGTCCCACTCAGTAACCTGTTTAACATTCTAGTTTGTCTTCTGGGTGGAGGATTGGTCTCACTCAGTAACCTGATTAACATTTTCGCTTGTCTCCTGGGTGAAGAGGGCAGTGAATGGTTTTACCTTTTCCTGTTCAAAAGTACTATTGTTATTCTAATTTTTAAACTTAACATTGTATCATTCCTCACATTGTTAAACAGTCTTTAAAGCTGACTTTCTAAAATATAAATTTAATGTAACCATATAACAGATTATTTGAAAGAGAAAAAAAGTGATTTACAATCTCACTACCAAAATTAGTTGATTGTTATTTTGGTATATTTCCTTGAAGCCACTTTTTTTTCCTTATGAATAGAGTTTGTTTAAGATTATAATAAGTTGCATAAACAGTATCCTTTTTTCACATTTTTACCAATTACTGAGTGAGTGAGTGGTTGTTGTGCTGTCCCTTGGACCAGAAAAGATTAAAGGCAGTCTAGAAAATTATGTAAATGCAGTTAAACAAGCATCAGCTAGGGCATCCTTTTTCCTCAGGGATTTATGTAAACATAAGCTGAACAAAAAATATTTTGAGAATTTTAACTATCCATTAACATTTTATTTCCAGCTCTCTTATCTAGTTAAGGGATATACCTGTTTTATTAATCAACATTTATAATTAGCACAGAACTTTTACCAGTTTTCATAAAACAACAAACAAAACAGTATTTTTATAAAGCATTTTTGTGACTTTGCTCACCGTACTGAAGTTTTGGGGACCCCTGAGTCTGAAGTCCTCTGCCATCTTGCTGGTTCCCACTTAACTTCCTCAGTTTCTAAAGCAGCACATTCTTTTCCCCACCTCATTCACAACAATCCCTATCACATTCAAGCCTTTCAATCCAAAAGCAGTTCTGAACTTTTCCTCAACAAGGACAGGTCACATCCTACAAGGAGTTTGCTGTTTATAAAGAATGAGAGGGGGAAAAAAACAAAAGAGTTTGAAGTTCCACATTAAAATGAGAATATGAGAAAACAGGTCTGAGGGAAAATGAGAGTAGAGAAAGAGAGTGATGCTAACATGCAGTGCTTGTCATAAAATTTCTGGGTTTGCTGGAAATGGCGTTTGCTCCTTCAAGATTCAACCTCAAAAGGATTTGAATTTTTAAAACTGCTAAAAATAAAAGAAAGTAAATGATTTAACAACAACAAAATAATAAAATAACTAAATAACCTAGAAACAGGCAAGACCTGCAGAGCAGAAGAGATGGAGAACTAAAACGTTGATATTAGAATTGTGAATCTGGGTCTAGGGAAAGTGGACATATGATGAAATTAAAGGAGAAACTTTAAAAGGACAGTGAATTTGGAGGGGAAAATGGCACATGTCCTCACAGGTCAAGATCCAGCTGAATTTGCCTGAATCTGGATTTGGAATGGGGACCAATGGACCACGGGGATGGTTTGTGGGGCTGTCCTGGCTTCGGCTTGCCTGTGAACATCTGTGGAAAACTACAGAATGACACCATCACTATTAAAATAGACTAGAAAGAAAGAAGGTTTGTGAAATGAATTTTTAAAAGATTTTTGGAAGGGGGTCACGTGATGGGTGCTGCAAAGCGGTGGCTTTGTGGGACAAGTAAGAGGTTGATTCTAAGTTCTCCAGTGTCCATATTCAGGGCTTTCTTTCTCCATTATTTTGCCTGTTTCTTCTGTTGGTATTATTTTGTGAAAGAGGAAGGCTTCATGCTGGGGATGGAAACCGATTTTCTGCCACTTGCTGCTGTTAACTTTGTGTTACTATAGCAACTGGTTTCATCAGCCAGGAGGGAGGATTTTACTACAGAGACACTCTATATTGGACTGTTGTGATTTTAACGGGAAATATTTACAGTTCTGCCAGTGTAGCTGTACCAGTTGAGATTGTGACAGGATGGCAGATTAAACTTGACTTCAGGATTTTAAAGAGTTTCTCCATTTATATCTCTGTTTTTCCAAGTAATATCTGTTTTTGACCAGCTACCAACAGCAAACCCCTCCAAGTGGTTGGGGTTAGTTTACCTTTTTCTTTCAGCTATGTCAATAATGAAATGAATTGGTCCTCTTTGGGGTTTAGATCTAACCAAAAGACAAACTGTATGAGACAAATGTGGTTAGGACCAGAGGACAACTTTTATCCTTGCCCCATGCCCGTCATGGAGTCCTGGTGTGGTTCTGTGGGATAAAGCAAGGTCAGTTTGAACCACAAGGTCGGTGGTTCAAACTCACCAGCCACTCCTGGGAAACACTATATAGGGTTGCTATGAGTCGGAACCAACTCAATAGCATTTAACAACAGTGCCTGTCTTGGAGCAGAATTCAGAGGGTCTCCTCATTCCCCAAATAAGAAGTTTTTCCATCCAGCATTGGTAAGCAATAGATGTTTCACCAGAAAGTTGGGTAGTGATTCTGGAGGAAGCTGATTTACATCACAGAGCTCAGTCTCCAGCTCCTCCCATGCCCCCCTGCACTTGACTCCCTCCCGTGCCCACGGTTTTCCCTCTACATCTGCATTTCTGAGGCAGACAAACAAGAGCCAGGTGCAGACTGCTCCAGCTGGGCCTCCTTATACCCATTGCTTAAAACCACTGAGGACGTTGGGGGCTTTTTTTGTGCTCCACAAACAGAATCCTTCACTTTCCAGAATCCCTCCTCCTCAGATGATGAGGGGTAATTGCCATTAAAAAGAAAGAAAGAAAGAAAGAAAAATTCCCATATTAAAAAAAAAGAAGAAATTAAGTTATTTTAGGCCTCTGTATGCCTTTTGCTTGAAAACCAGACAGGTTTCTACACTAACAAAATCTGAAAATACTTATTTTATAATGCATAAAGAGATCAAGGGTCTGATGAGAGCCCTTCAGACTCAGATTTTCTCCCTTATCTCTTCTCCTGTAAGATTGCCTCTGTTTTAGTTAGATGCAGCTCTAACTTGACTCAAAACAAGATAATTGTTTTGCTTATTCTTCCCTCCAGCTCCCAAAATTTCTAAATGTTTTCCATTTGATAGATGATCTGGTTTATTAAATTAATCTTCATTAGGAAACTTTGTGTGTGGAGAGGAATTTAGAAGGGGACATATTGAGGATTATTGCATATTTCCAGTTCTACTTCTGGATCCAACATTACTCTACTTTGGAAATATAGTTCACCAGATAATTAAATACACAGCTTGCAAACAGCTATCGTTGGGACTTCCAAGTCTTTCTCCCAAACTTTCCCTGTGGTTATTCTTATGTGCTGTCAAGTTAGTTCTGACTCATAGCAACGCTGTATAAGATTTCTGAGGAGTGACTGGTAGGTTTGAACTAACAATCTTGTCTGCACCTAAAAGAGTGGGTTTCGCATTCATTGTTTATTCATTTATAGATTTGTTGAGACTTACTATTGTTCTTGCAATTGGCATTGTACAATTGTCATTGTGCAATTGGCATTGAATTTGTCCCTGACCAAACTGCCAATTTGTTTTACTCACAACAGCACATAACAACAACAACAATGCATGGCAGTTAAACAGTAGCATAAGAATCTGAAATTCTTCAGATTAACAGAAAAGGGCCATTTTTTTGTTTCTTGAGAAGGGTAAGGACTAACTCAGGATTTTGAAACTTTGAAGTATTTGGAATAGTAGAAAATTTCCCTTTTAATTAAATACCATTAGCACTATAGTTTTGTTTAACCTTCATTAAATCTGATTATAAGTATTTTAGGAGCCTGAGCCCTTATTTTTATTTCCTTTCTAAATGCTAGGCAAAGTACTAGAACTAAAGATCATAAGATGACAAATAACACATAGTCTCTCTTCTCAAGGAACAAACTATGAAGTAGAAAGAGGAGTAAATGCACATTATAATACAATATAATCAATAAAGCTACAACAGTCTACAGCAACTCCATCTTGTAAGAACAGAGGTCATTAATGCTAACCTTGTTCTGTACTTCATTTAAGTTAATCAGTATTTAACATCCATGGTACCTCAGTAGTGTAGTATATTATGAACTGGGCTACTAATTGTAAGATCAGCAGTTTGAATCTCCCAGTCTCTCCTCGTGAGAAAGATGAGGCTTTCTGCTCTTGTAAAGATTTACAGACTCAGAAACCACCACAATAGTGTTGGTGGTTGTATGCCATCCAGTCAGTTCCAACTCAAACCTCATCTTTCTCTCATCAGCAAGTCTCATCTTTCTCTCATTAAGTGACTAGATTCGAACTGCTGACATTGTGGTTAGAAGCACTACCATGGCTTCGTCAGGTTAGGATTCTTAGAAGGCGTCAAGTTGGTTCCAACTCATAGTGATCCTATGCACAACAGAATGAAACACTTTATGGTCCTGTGCCATCCTTAAAATTGTTACATTTGAGCCCATTGCTGCTGCTGCCACTGTGTCAATACATCTCCTTTGGAAGTCTTCCTCTGTTTCGTTGACACTCCATTTTATTAAGCATGATGTTCTTCTCCAGGGACAGGTCCCTCCTGACAACATGTCTGAAGGTATCTCCATCCCTGTTTCTAAGGAGCATTCTGGCTGTACTTCTTCCAACATAGATTTGTTTGTTCTTCTGGCAGTCCATGGTACTTTGAATATTCTTCTCCAACACCATAACTCAAATGCACCAATTCTTCTGTGATCTTCTTTATTCATTGTCCAAATTTCACATGCTTACAGGGCTATTGAAAATAACATAGCTTGGATTCATCTTTATTCTTGAATAGTTTAAAGAGGTCTTGTGCCGCAGATTTTTCTAATGCAACATGTCATTTGATTACTTGACTGCTGCTTCCATGAGCATTGATTGTGGATCCAAGAAAAATGAAGTCTTGGACAATTTCAATCTTTTCCCCATTTGTCATTTTATTATTGATCCATTTATGAGGATTTTTGTTTTCTTTGCACTCAAGTGCAAACCATATTGAATTCTGTGGTCTTTGATCTTCATCAGTAAGTATCTTAAGTCCTCTTTGCCTTCAGCAAGCAAAGTTGTATCATCTGCACATCACAGGCTGTTATTGAGTCTTCCTACAACCCTGATGCTACATTCTTCTTCAGATAATTCGGTATGTTGGATTATTTGTTCCGTGTACAGATTAAGTATGGTGAAAGAACACAACCCCATTGCATACCTTTATAGATTCAGTGCTCCCCTGTTCTGTTTTAATGACTGCCTCTTGGTCTATGTACCGGTTCCTCATGAGTACAATAATGTGCTCTGGAATACTTATTGTTCTCAATGTTGTCCACAGTTTCTCATGATCTACACAGTCAAAAACCTTTGCACAGTCTATAGAGCACAAGTAACTATCTTTCTGGTATTTTCTACTTTAAGCCAAGATCCAGTTGACATCAGCAATGATATATATCACTCATTCCAAGACCTCATCTGAATCCAGTTTGA
>NW_006408664.1:7884451-7886321 GCF_000296735.1 Chrysochloris asiatica | reverse complement strand
TATATTCCCTCTATCTTATTTTGAGATTTCACCATCATTCAATATTTTGCCCATAGAATCCTTCTATATTGCAAGTCATGGCTTGAATTTTTTCTTCAGTTCTTCAGGATTGTTACATAGTCATCATTAATTGCAAGCTTTAACATTATAAAATATCCATTTATATCTTACTGTTCTTTCTCTGGAACTTACCTATTCTATTCTGATATTACAATTGGAACCTCTGACTTTTTTTTTTAGCTTTATGTTATTTTCAGTTGTTCTGAATCACTCTGTTTTAGATGAGTCTTTTTTACACACAGCTTAGACTTATGTCTTACTTTTTTAAAACTAGTTTACAGTTCTTTTTCTGTTAATATTTGAGTTGTTCTTGATGAGTGAGCTCTAGCTCACATGACCTTATGTACAAACAGAACAAAAAGTTGCTGGTCTTGTGTCATCTTTCAGATCATTGGTATGTTTGAGTCTCTTGTTGCTACTATTGTGCATGCCTTCCAGCTTAGGAAGCAATCTTCTAGCATTATATCATACACTATTCTGTTGGAATCCATTTTCATTGGCTAATTTCCAGAAATAGATCATCAAGTCTTTCTCCCTATAATATGTCTTAGTCTGGAAGCTCAGCTTAAATCTGTCCATCAGGAGTGATCCTGGAGTGTTCCTGCTAATGTTTCAAATACCTATAACATGGCCCCGGCAGTACAATAAACTGACAAATGGTAGTGGAATAGATGATTTAAGCCCATTTGCTTAGTGATTGGAAAATACACGAGATACTAACTCTGTTATACTAGCTGTTCCAATATGTGTGTGTGTGTGTTACATTTGTGATTTGTTTTCTTCACTTTTCTTTATATGGACGGTTCATCTGATATTTAGGAAGCTTAGTGGTTTTGTTTTGTGGTTATCTTTGTAAATATATGTACTGTTGTTGTTGTTAGATGCCCTTGAGTCAGTACTGACACATAGCTTCCCTGTGTACAACAGACTTCGTGGTCTTGTGGCATACTAAAAATTGTTGCTGTATTTGAGACTTTTGTTGCAGGCACTGTGTCAATTCACCTTGTTCAGGATTTTCTTCCTTTTCAATTTTTTAACCACAATGTCCTTTTTCCTGGGAATGGTCTTTGCTCATAACATGTCCAAAGCACATGAGATGAAGTGTCACCATCCTCACTTCAAATGAACATTGTGGCTGTTCGTCTAAGGCAGATCTGTTTGTTCTTCTGGAAGTTCATGTTATACTCAATATTCTTCGCCAATCTTAATTCAAAAACATCAATTCTTCTTTGATCCTCCTTATTCATTGTCCAGTTTTCTCATGCATATGATGGTTTGGGTCTGGAGCACCTTAGTCCTTAAGGTGACATCTTTACTTTAAAGAGGTCTTTTGCAGTAGATTTAACCAATGCAGTTTGTTGTTTGATTTCTTGGCTGCTGACTCCATGGGCATTGATTGTGAATCCAAATAAAATGAAATCCTGGACAATTTCAATGTTTTATCAGTTTATCATGATGTTGCATACTGGTCAAGTTGTGAGGAATTTTTTTTCTTTATGTTAAGAAGAAATCCATATTAAAAGCTGTAGTCTTTGATATTTATCAGTAAGTGCTTCAAGTTCTTTTTACTTTTAGCAAGAAAATGTGTTACATTCATTCACATGGCTCTGATCTGTATAATATGGAGTGGTAACAGTTCTTATTCAGTTGACAGGAAGAAGTGGTTATGATAAAATGTCCTTGGAAAGAACATTTGCCCTTACCAACTTGTTGTTTTTGTTGTTGTTAGGTGCCATTGAGTCGGTACCGACTCATAGCAACCTTATGCACAGCAGAACGAAACACTACCTGATCCTGGGCCAACCTCACT
>NW_006408664.1:7859435-7880816 GCF_000296735.1 Chrysochloris asiatica | reverse complement strand
GGTTTTTAGTGACTAAAGATTCAGAAGTAGTTCATCACTCTTCCTAGTCTGTCTTTGTCTGGAAGTTCATCTGAAACCTGTCCACCATTGGGGACCCTGCTGGTATTTTAAAATATCAGTGGCATAGCTTCCAGAATAACAGCAACTCACAAGCCACCACAGTATGACAAACTGACAGACAAGTGGGGGCAACTGCTTCCCTTTTATTATGGGCGAGTCTTCAATTTACCCTACAGCAACAACCTCCAGATAAGTCAAACTTGCAGAAAATTAAGTCCTTATCCATGAGCATTGGGAATCTGGCACCAGCTCATGCCACTATTCTACTTGTTTATTTTTTATTTATTTTTCAGAAGTAGTCTTCCTCTCCTTCTGAAACCTGTTGACCATGGCTTTGAAATACCAGTGGCAGAGCTTTCAGCCTCACAATTTTCAGCAGCATGCAAGCCAGCACAGTCCGACAAACTGACAGAGGAATGGTGGAAGGACATATATAACAGAAATAAAGAAAATATTTTTTCTTTAACAAAAATTCATTAAATTGGAAAGAAAATGGTAAAGTAAACAAGTAAAGGAAATCCAACACACCATGGGTATTGAAAAACAAGGAAAGAAAAAAGCTTAAACAACATGGGGAATTGTTGTGAAATGCTGTCTAGTCTATTACAACTCACAGCAACTCTTCTTAGGGTCTCTGAGCTTTTCAATCTCATGAGAGTAGAGAGAATTGTTGCTATTCCTGTTAGTGTCGTCGAGTCATTTCCTACTCTTAGTGACCCTGTGTGGGGTTTCCAAGTAGTGACTAGTGGGTTTGAACTGCCAACCTTGCCATTAGCAGTCCAGTGTTTATCATACAGTATGACACCATGGCTCCAATATGGGGGATAGAAGGACAGAATTGAAACAGCAAAAATTATATGGTGTCAGTAATAAAGACCATGTTATTAAGGATCTCTGGTAGCGTAGTGGTTACGAATCGGGCTGTGAACCGCAAGGTCAGCAGTTCGAAACTACCAGCTGCTCCGCGGGAGAAAGATGAGGCTTTCTGCTCCCGTAAAGATATACAGCTTCGGAAACCCTGTTCAGGGTCGCTATGGGTTGGAACCGACTCGATGGCACTTAACAACAACAACAATATGTTCTAACAATAAAAAAAATGTTATTTAACTATAAAAGTTGGATAGAGAAAGTCGGGGTGGAGATTATAGAGTAAATACAATGATCTATAATATATAGATAATAATATCAGAGACAAAGAATATCATTTAAAGTTATTTGTTGTTGTTGTTGTTATGTGCCGTGAAGTTGGTTCTGACTCATAGCGACCCTGAACAGGGTTTCCAAGGTTGTAAGTCTTTATGGGAGCAGAGAGCCTCATCTTTCTTCTGCGGAACAGCTGGTAGTTTGAACTGCTGACCCTGAGGTTCACAGCCCGATTCGTAACCACTATGCTGCCAGAAAATAATGTAAATATGAGCATATATAATGGTATAAAGATAAATACTGAAGAAGCATTGTCCAAAATTGAAGGGTTCAGGGGAGAAGGCAGGTGTCAAGGATGTGACAATAAACTTCCTGTATCATTTTTCACATTAGGGAGAAATAGATATTGTCTCTAAAGAAATAAATGAATAACGAAAATCGTGGAAGAATTGATACATTTGAGTTGTGGTGCTGGAGAATAATACTGAAAGTACCATGGGTTGCCAGAAGAACCAGCAGGACTGTGTTGGAAGAAGTACAGCCAGAGTGCTCCTGAGAAGCCAGCATGGTGTGACTTAGCCTTTCATACTTTGGGCATGTTATCAGAGGGACATCATGCTTGGTAAAATGGAGGGTCAGAGGAAAATGAGGAAGACCTCCAGTGAGATGAATTGGCACAGTGGCAGCAGTAATGGGCTCAAGCATAACAACGATTGTGAAAAAGGTGCAGGACTGGGCAGTGTTTCATTCTGTTGTGCCTAAAGTTGCTATGAGTCAGAACTGATTTGATGGCATCTAACAAGGATAACAACAAGTTGTCTGTAACTCAGATATTTATAATCTGGGGACTGCATGTACAGTAAAATTTTTCAGAATCAGAGTGATGTTCACTGTAAAAGCATTTATAATTTTGTTATGCTGAAATCTTTTTTTATTAAATGCTGGAGAAAATTGTGGAAGTAAAAGCCATTAGTATATAATTGATTTTTTGACATTTACAAAGCTCCCAAATTCAGGACTTACTGCATTTAATCCCAACAGGTAAAAATGGAAGAGTCAACCACAACTCTAGTAATATATATTTTTCTCTACGCTACTTGTTTCTCAAAGCTGAAGGACTGAACTTTCCTAACCTGAATGTCCAAGGTTAAGGTGCTCCTGTCCAGGACTCCTCTAAGGATGATGGAAACAATACCTAATGGAGCTACTCCCTGAAGAACTACTGCTAAGACAACTTCACTGTACACTATTTTGAAATAATAGAAAAAACAATTCTTTCCAAGCAGTCTTGTAGAATATTTCACTGGAAGTAGTCCACATTTGGTAGATGATGTAGGTGTCTTCTAAAAGGGGTATCCAGTTTTGGATCCACTATTTGAATAGCTTAACCTCTGTTTGGGTTGCCTAAACTTTGCCAGGAAGACCTGGATAGCACAGTCCGTTAAGCATTTGACTACTAACTGAAAGGCTAGAGGTTTCAAAGTCACCCATAAATGCCCCAGAAGAAAGGTCTGACTATTAGCTTCCAGAAGGCTGCAGCCATTGAAAACCCTATGGAAACCCTTGAAAAACCCTACTCTGCACACATGTGATTGCTGTGAGTCATAATCAACTCAGGGTAATTTTTTGGGGGAGGGGGTAAACTTTGTTGCTATTGTTAAGTGCTATCAAGTCAGTTCTGACTCATAGCAACTCTGTATAGGGTTTCTGAGGAGTGGCTGGTAAGTTTGAACCACTGACCTCACAGTTTAAAGTGACCTTTTGGCTCAACGCATTATCTTGCAGCGCCACACCAGGACTCCCTATGGTTATGTTGTTGTTGTTAAATGCCATCAGGTTGGTTCTGACAGTGGACGCCAAAACAGAGCAAGCACGTATATTTTAAAGAGATCTGTCAGGTCAGTACCTATTTGGCCTCATTAAAGTAATCCATCTGAGTTACACCTGTACCGTCTCTAGAATTATCTTATTTAAGGCTGATTCCTAGCTTCTAGATTACTAAGGAGCTCTGGTAGCATAGTGGTTACGAATCGGGCTGTGAACCACAAGAGCAGCAGTTTAAAACTACCAGCTGTTTCATGGGAGAGAGATGAGGCTTTCTGCTCCCGTAAAGATTTACAGCCTCAGAAACCCTATGTAGGGTCGCTGAGAGTCAGAACCAACTCCACGGCATAAAACCACCACTACCAGATGTACTATGCTTAATAAGAAACCATACTTTAAGGTGTGGTGTGCACTATAGGATAAGCACTGGACTGCTAACCACAAGGTTGGCCATTCAAACCCACTACCGCACCTTAGAAAACCTGTACAGGGTCACTATGAGTCGGAACTGCAATAATGTAGTTTGCTGGCATTTAAATATCACAGATTAAGCTAAAGTTGAATGGGCCCACAAAATGATTTGTTGTCTGTCAGTCATTTTGTTAAAATTAGGGGGAAAAAAATGATTTGACCAAAATTAGGAGCTCTGGTAGTCTAGTGGTTACGAATTGGGCTGCTAACCTCAGAGTCAGTTCAAAAGTACCAGCTGTTCCGCGGGAGAAAGAGGAGGCTTTCTGCTCCCGTAAAGATTTACAGCCTCGGAAATCCTGTACAGGGTCGCTATGAGTGGGAACCGAATCCACAGCACTTAACAACAACAACAGAGTCCTTGTAAACAAAGGCACTCTGGTAGCATAGTTGTTATGAGTTGGGCTGCTAACCTCAAGGTTAGCAGTTGGAAACTACCAGCCATTCTGTGGGACAAAGATGAGGCTTTCTGCTCCTGTAAAGATTTACAGCCTCAGAAACTCTATGCAGGGTTGCTACGAGTCAGAACCACTCCATGGCACACCACCATCGTGACTAGACATAGAGTCAAAGTCAACATGATCATAAATAATGTTTTTTTTTTTTCTACCATCTCTCCACTTGTTTACACGTGCTCTTAGGGCCACACCAGGTCATTAATGTCAATCAGAAAAGATTGTAAGATAAAATACAGAAGATCTCCCCCAGGAAAATCAGGAATTCATGTGGCAGGCCATATTGAGGTGGTGACTCTGACAAGGCATTCTGGGTCAGGGTTGGCTTTCACTCTGAGAAGGAGGCTTTTGAATCTTTTGGTAAAATTCCCAAACAAAAGAAGTAATGAGAAAAATGAATCTCTAAAAATCTCTAAAAAGCCAGCTTTTGGATGATTTTAAATAAAAACTTTTTTTTTTCCAACTCTGTCCTGAATTCTTTCATTTCAGACAGATCATAATTTTTTAGTTCTGTTCTTAGAAAGGATCACAAATATACATACAACTTTGATATCATGTTCTTTTTAGAAAAACAAGCAAAAGATTCATTTTTTAAATCATTAAAACCCAGAGACAGAATTCCTTTCCACTTGTCAGGGAATTTTTTTTGTGGTGAAGCCTTTAAAATTTGATACTGCAAAAGAATGACGGTAAAAGGGTGCGGCGTCTATTGCAATTGTATTAAAATTTTCCTTTTCCTTCACTCATTTAGCATGCCACAGCAATATGAACCTGTATTTCCCAGAAATACAGGCAAAGAAATGAGGCAGAGAACTTCGAAATTCTTAGGTTTTAGATTTTCATGTGGTTAATTGGGTTAAACACAATTACCAACTGGTTAGAAGGAAATAATTTATATCATATTATTGCAAGATGTACAGTTTAGGGCAAGGAAGGCCAAACTGTGCAATAATAGAAGCCAGAAATTGCTAGCCAAAGGGCTAAAGGACTTTAAACCAAGGCTGCTTTTTTAAGCTTTTATAATTGCTATAAATGGCTTTCCTCTCTTGCCAGCTGACATGCCTTGTGAATCTCTACTTCATGGTATCTTTGTAGATCTCTCAAAGGACATACTAGTACTTGAATCACAGCATCAAAAATTAGGATTGATTTTTTCCTTTTATTTTTGTACTAAGGACTTCACATCTAGTTGCAAAGAGACACATAAAGCCCTAGTATAGCTCTGGCTGCTTAGGAATAGCAAAAACAAGTGTGAACTCATTAATGTATTCTTCTACTAGGATATAAAAATGGCAAATGAAGGGAAATCTGATGGAACTATTCTATTAGGTTAAGTACGGAGAGCCAGGGGACAGTCTGTATTTGGGGGTCTAAATAACCTAAATGATATATTCCAAATCCCAAACCTCAAATCTAAAAGGTTACATGATCAATTTCACAGTGTTAGGTTTTACTTCCCGAATTCCTCATGCGTAGTCCAAGAAGGTTGGAAGTATTGACTGAACAATTTTTCCTTAGCTGTATTTCTTTTTTTTATACACTGAATTAAATTTCTGATCTGTCCACTAAAATGGAATTAAAGAAAAATCTCTTCCTAGAGTCTGACTTCTCAAACAATAACGACATAAAAACATTATCTGAGCATGTAAATGTTTTAAATTTCAAATTCAGTTTGTCCTCAAACACGTTTCATTTATCAACACATTGCCTATACGTAATCCTGGGTCTGCAGACAGATCATAAAACACCAATAATTTAATCAGATACTGTTATGGACAACTGATTTTGGCAGGGGTTCGGGAAAAATTAGTTCATTTAGAAAGCAAATCTGCTAGCTCCATTGCATGAAGCCTGGAGCAGTTTTTTCTTGTATACTCCACTGCCCTTTACTGTTGAGTTTGAACAGCCTTATTTTGCTTGCCTGAGAGTTGCAGACCATTGCTTTTGGCACAAACTCTGGCAGTTGCTCCATGATTACTACAGGATACTATTCAACCTACCCTTCCTATCTTCCTTTCCCATTTCTGCTATTGCCCCAAAGAAGCAAATCTAATGTCTTATACTGTCCTGAGACTTGTTCACCTGAATTCTGAAAGCCTACCAAGGTCTTTCCTGAAAAGTTTTGTAGTCATCAGTCTGTAGCTGTGCCAAGAGCTGCGTCCCCACCAAGAGCTTCCATAGGAACAGATTCTTTAGTTAAACATGCCTCTGGTGCACTGATTGGCCCCTCTATCATTGACTGTACACACTTAGACACATTGTTGTATTTGTTGTTAAGTGCCGTCAAGTCGATCCCGACCCATATCGACCCTGTATAGGGTTTCCAAAGAGCAGCTGGTGAGCTTGAACCGCTGACCTTGTAATTCAAACAGCTTTTCAGTCTAGTCTGGTGCATTAATCCACAGTGCCCCATCAGACACACTTTATTGTTGTTGTTGTCAAGTGCCGTTGAGTCGATTTAGACCCCTAGCGACCCTGTATAGGGTTTCTGAGGAGCAGCTGGTAAGCTTGAACCACCAATCTTGCAGTTCAAACAGCTTTGCAGTCTGATGCATTAATCCACAGCACCACACCAGGACTCCAGACACACTTTAGTAACTATTAAATGAATTGTCTTGCAAAAGGTATCAGACTTTTCATGGGCATTAAACGCCAATCATAAGCAATGCTTAAAGCTATGTTGTTGTTAGTTGTGATAGAGTCAGTGCAGCATGGCCTGTCTTCTAAAGGCCACTGTGTAGATTTGAACCACCAATCTTTCGTTAGCAGTCGAATGCTTGACCATTTGCACCACAAAGGGACTCCTGCTTAAGGCTAAAACATAGATTATTTTGCTTGGAATCGAGGTGATTTTCTTTCTTTTTTTTAAAGATTGATACATTTATTTACACATTTATTTTTTACAGTGTGCACACATGCCATGACTCCATGTAATTTAAAGAAAACTTAGCCCTTCAATATGAGAAACAATATTGAGACACATGGTCTCATCAATGTCTCGAGCCAGTCCTGAGATGGGAGTGGAGAGCATCTTGTTACAATAAACCCCATGCAGGTGACCAGTGGTTGACGAGGTTTATGAACCCCAGCCAGCTTACAGAGGGGCTGGAGATACAAAGCGTGCTGATGAGGATGACACTGATGTAGAAACACAAGTCTATGCAGAAGTCTTGTCAGGCGTGGCCACCCAATAATTTACATACACACATTTAGGGGCTCGAAGATTATTTCACAGCCCTTCCTTCAGCTGACAAATCAGGGCAAAGGCTCCCACCACCAGTATTCCCCAAGGACGACTCAGTCTGCAGGGCTGTTAGGGCAGCAGCAGCTGGACTAGTGGATTCAGCAAGCATCATGTTTACTGAAGTGGAGCTTTCAGGCTGAGGCCTGCTCTGTAAATCCATTTTCTGTAGCAGAGGAAAGCAGGCAGTCTACAGTAGACGAAGTGTCAGTAGCATTTTCTTGTTGGGTAACATAGCGGCCCTGGCTCAGATTCTGTACCTCTCCCCAAGCCCCCCTACAAGATTCCTAAGATTATTGGTTCTTTGCTCGGGCTACGTGGAGGTTTTGATGTATTGGCTGTAATCCAGGGATGCTCAAGTATTTCTTTTAGCATCCGCCTTTGTTTTAAAGATTATGTTTCAACAGTCTTGAAATGAGGTTCCTAGCTCCCATCGTTATCAAGTCAGGGAAGGAAAATTCAACCCGTGAAATCCTGTTGTAGGTCTCTTGGTATGTGCTTGCCTCAAAAGAAAGTTTCAGGACTATGAATTCATAGCAGAGGATGCCAAGGCTCCGGAGGTCTACCCTCTTGTCTTGCATGCGACCCTTGATCATCTCAGCAGACAGGTAATCAATGGTGCTGCCGAGAGTGGGTCTCCTGGAAGACTGGGCGTGGATTGACCACTAGAAATCTGCCATCTTCAGGTCATCAGTGGATCCAGGAATAAACTCTCAGGCTTAATGTCCCAGTGAATAGCTTTCTGGGCATGACAGTTAGAAAGGGTGTCTGCCAATTCTATGACGTAAGTAGCAGTTCTATGAGGTGTGTATTGGAGGACGAGCTAAACTCTGCTGGCATCATGGAAATAACCGTACAACCTGAGAATGTTGGGAAGCCTGAGGTGGGAGAGTATTTCTACTTCTCTTCTTACCTGATGTTCGACTCCTGCTTTCTCTGTTGTTGTTGTTAAGTGCCGTCTAGTTGGTTCCAACTCAGAGCAAACTCAGAGAAACTATATAAGGTTTCTGAGGTTTCCAACTCAGATAAACCTATATAAGGTTTCTGAGGAGCAGCTGATGAGTTTGAACCACTGATCTTTACATTCAAACTGACCTTGAGGTCTGGTGAAGTATCCCACAGCACTACACCAGGACTCCTGCTTTCTTTAGCTGAGCTTTAAATATCACTTTAAAAGTCAGAAAAATGTTTCTTTGTTTTTCTCCCACTAGATAAATATTACCAAATTTTCCTTTCCCCAGCATCTGGGCAATTTCAAGATCTTCCAAAGCCCATTGCCTATTTTTTTCTTTCTCCTTTTTTCTGTTTTGTTTCCAGTCCCTTTCCAGGATTGTTTCCAGAGGAGGGCAGCTGGGCCTGTTTGCTCTTTGGAGTGTTCTTTGATGGCCTGGACACAGGATGAGTAATGGTGGGCTTCCACTTCTGACTGAACTGTAGACCAGCTTTTGTGCTTGTGAAGGGGCACTTTGGGAGGAATTTGAAGGGCACAAGACCTGCTGTGCCTGGCCATGGCTTGCAAATAATGGGTTCTGAGAAGGAAATGGCAGCGTCACTGGGACTTGCTTTGGACCATCACCAAGGGGAAATGGTGGTCTTAATGGGTCTCAGAATGCAGTTTTCTTTGGATTTATCCATGATGCCTGCCACCTCCGACAGGAGGCCGCTAAGTCCTCCCCAGAGCTTAGCTGTTCAGGTAATTTTCTGAGAGGAAATACCAAAGTTTAGCAAAAAATGATGTTTTGTTTGATGAGATGGTTCCTCACCAAAACACTTGCCACTTGCTGTTGAGAATGAAGGTGACAACTGAGAACAAATAAAAAATGAAGTCTTGGTAAAGAAGATGTAAACATCTCTTAGGGGCTCTGCTTACTTAGTTTGGATCATGCTGATCAGGAAGGATCCCACTTCTCCAGGTGTGTATGTAAATTCATGAAGGTGACAAAAATAAATGGTAGCTCAGTCTCTCTAAGAAAAATATATAAATTCACTAAACTAAAGGAGTCCTGGTGTGGTGTTGTAGGATAAGCACTGGACTGTAAGATCAGTTTGAACTGCAAGTTGGGTTGTTCAAATCCACCAGCTGCTCCTCCGAAACCCTATATAGTGTTGGTATGAGTTGGAATCAATTTAACAGCACTAAACAACAACAACCTACTAAAGTAACACAAACCAAAAATGTGGGTTCATACACCAATTGTTACTTCCTCCTCACTAAGAAAACAATGGTAACTTTACAAAGGAAGTTGTTTTGATTACAGAACAGCCTGGATTGTCATCAATGTGTCCCTGGGGCTCTTGTTCTCACCATCTGCAGTGAATTGATTTCTGTCTTTTGCTCTAGGCCTTTATTACTAAGTTTTTATCTTGCTTTGGTTGTATCTAGCTTTCTGTCTCTCCAGCACCTTTGGAGTAAAAAATCCCTTCTAAGTAGATTTACAGCCTCGGAAACCCTGCTCAGGATCACTATGAGTCGGAAGTGACTCCACGGTACTAAACAACAAAGTGAGAATTAATCTCCCAATGCATGCCACCATGCCACACTGCTTACATAACTATTGAATCTCTTTGCCACCCACAATAGCAACGTGAAAATTTATAATTTAATTACTTAATGCACAGTGTCATGTCTATTCCACAATTTCCAAAATGAGGAACAATCAAACTGGATGAGGAACTCCTGAGATCGTAACTGCCACATAAAGGAACCACAGTATTTGACTAATTCTCAGTGTAGGTATTTGAAGACTTCTGCAGAAAATGGACAAAGATCACTCACAAGATGGTGGAGGGAGTAGGCAACTGCTCCTTTGATCAAACTGTCTTGCTGAGGCTTAGAAAGTTCCCTTTTGTGTCAGTTCTGCCTCCATCAGTTGGATCTGAGTAGACAGGCCCACATGCTCCCCTGTTCCCTGTTCAATGCCCAGGCTCTCAAATTATTGACCTCAAATAAATAAATGATTTATTTATTCATTCTGTATACTCCTTCTCTATGCCAAACCCTATACCAGGCATGAAGAATATTTGAGAGCATTTTCTAGGTGAGTGGAATGGGAGTGAATAAAAATGGAACTGGAATACCCATTTAAATGCATGTTAATGCAACATTTATCAGACAAACCAAAGAATAGCTATTGATCTCACATGTACTGAGTATCAGTGCTAGACAGTATGATGGTACAAATCAAAGCAAATATTTTTAACTTTCTTTATATTCCAGACTCTGCTTTTGTTATTTTTATTGTTGTTGAGTTCCATGGAGTTGTTTCCAACTATAGTAGCACTGTACAGGGTTTCTGAGAAGTAACTGTTGGATTTGAACTGCTGAACCTTGCAGTTAGTAGTACAGAGCTCATCCTACAGTGTCATGTCAGGACTCCAGCTAGGTCCTGGGAATATATCAGGTGAACTAGGTCATCTCAGGCTCTACTTCACAGAAGGGCGCCCTGGTAGCATAGTGGGTTACAAGTTGTGTTGCAAACCCCAAAGTCAACAGTTTGAATCTATTAGCTGCTCCATGGGTGAAAGACGAGGCTTTCTGTTGCCTTAAAGCTTTACAGTCTAGAAAACTTATACAGGGTCCCTATGAGATGGAACAGACTCCACAGCATCCAACTACCACCACCACCTCACAACACATATGGGCATTGTAGAAAGTTGGGAAAAAAAAAAAAAAAAGCAATGTGCAAGTATAACTATAAATTATTTTTTAAAATTTTATTATGTTTCTAGAGTCCCATACATGTTTCTTTTTGGATAGAAAAGGAATACTTAAGATGCATATTAAATTAAATATTATTCATTTTTTTAAATTAAAAGCATCTAGTAAGGTAGCATAGCATAGTGAATAAGAGAATAGGTTCTGGAGCAAACTCTAGTCTTGAATTAGGAAGGCTGTGTGACCTGGGGCAATTTAATTGACCTCTCTATATCTCAGTTTCCTTATCTATAAAATGGGGATGAGGATAATAACAATAGCCTACCTACTTCATGTGAATGTTATAGGAATAAAATGAGTTAATCTTTATTAGGTGCTTATAAGGGTGCCTGTTGTTATGTGCCAACAAGTTGGTTCCTATGAGGAACAGCTGGTAGACTTGAACTGCTGACCTTACTGTTCAAACTGACCTTGAAGTCCAGTGCTTAGCCTGTTGTTGTTGTGGTTAAGTGCCATTGACTCAGTTCCAACCCATAGTGACCCTGTATAGGGTTCCCAAGGAGCAGCTGGTGAGCTTGAACCACAGACATCACAGTTCAAACAGCTTTGCAGTCTGGCACATTAACCTACAGCACCACACCAGGACTCCGGTGCTTATCCTAGCATATATTAAATGTCATGCAAATGTAAGTTTTGCTGTTGTTGATTGCCTTCAAGTTGATTCTTACACATGGTGGCTCCATATGTGCAAAGTAGAATTGCTTCGTAGGGTTTTCAAGTCTACAGTCTTTGAGAAGCATTACACTGTGTCTGTCTTCCAAGGTGCCTTTGAGTGCATTTGAACCACTAAACTTTCGACTTGTAATCAAGTGCTTAACCATGTTTATCACCCAGGGACTACCAATTATTTTGGGGGAGGGGGAAGGGAGATAGTAATGTTACTGGGTAGATTAGCTTCCAAGGTCTCTATTTCTATTGAAAATATTTTACATTTCGTTTCTTATTTACAGTATGTAGAATTTAATTTCCTCTACATGGGGTTTAAGGAAGCATGAGTTATTGATTTTAACCTTGCATCTGGTACCGAGTTAAACCTCTTCTGTGCAATGAGACATCTGAAATGCAGCCCACAGTTGATGACTTTTTGATGACTGGTTTTCATCCTGCTCCCAATATATGGGGGGATATCCATTAAAGCTTGGCAGAAACTCGGCTCTCTAATCAGCACTACAGCCCCAAGTTTGCTTTAAGAGCTAGAGGAAAGAACTAGTTTACAAACAATTTAATTGTCATCTAGAGACATATCTTGCTCACTTTGTCTGATTTTTTTAGTTAAATGATTTCACCTGGTCCTGGGGGAGAAATGACAGCTTTCTTAATTCTACTTCACAGATAACTTCTGGTGAACAGAACAACCACATGCACAAACATTCTGATTTTAATCAGGCAACATTCTGTTTACCAATCCATTTCAGTACAGCAGAAGGGTCTAAGAAGGACTAAAAGAAAGCAGTTCACCCTGCATCATGAGAAAGAAGTGCTATGAGAACTAGCTTTTTTCTTTTAAGACAGGTATAATTTCAAGGTCGAACACAGAGGGAATAAAAATGAAAGTAAGAGGAAATGGATGGAAAATTAAAATGAGTTAGAAGTTAGAGGACAAAGCTGTATTATATAAACTCCACTGGAGGGATCAGTAAGAGGCAGAGCTGGAGGCAGGATGGAGGGATGGGCAGCACAGGAGCTTGCTGATACACACATTAACAGAAACAGATCTGCATCCTTGCTTGGCATGGCTGTCTTGTTTGATTGACTTTACTCAAACATTCCATCCATCTGGTAAGATGTGACTGTTATTGGTATAACCATCCCTACTCTGATGTTGTGGGCTTAGACAACTGAGAACAGACAATTGAGTTTATCATAAAAGGTTCTTAATTTTTTAACTTAAGAGGAACCTGTTGAAATTGTAATGACATCTGCACATGGGTTCCTGAATTTCAGCATGTAGACTATCTCCAGTCCCAGGCCCTTAATAATGATGTATGTCAAATCTCACAGGTGATTAAAACAGACACTCATCATCAGCTATTGACACTTCTAAGAAGAAAAGAAGGTCATCTCACAGCACAACTCCTTCTACTTGAAACTCCAACACTCAGTCCTCCCACTCCCTTTATCAGACTTGACTGATTACCAAGACGAATGGCCAAATCAGAACCACACAACTCAAAGCTCTGATTCATTTTCAAGCTTTCCTAATACTTTCTAAGTGATGCAGGTTAAGCAAGGAACAGGCCAGGCCAGGCCAGTCCACTGTATTAAACAACTTTCTCATGGTATGACTACACTGTAGTCCAAGTGTACATGGATAAATCAGAAAGTATTGCTCCTAGGGTTCCATTTCATATACACTAAACACTAAAAAACCCAACTGTTTTCCACTGAATCTATTTCAAACCTACAGGGCAGAGTGGGACTGCTCCCTAAGGGTTCTGAGCCTATAAACCTCTACAGAAATAGACAGCTTCATCTCTTCCCCATGGAGTGGCTGATGGTTATCAGCACAATGCACATGCCTGGATTTATTCCAAACAAAGCATGTTTAAACATGTCTCTGTGATCAGTGCATGACTGCAGTTAAGTTCTCTCAGTAATACACTTGTCTTAGTCTGCTTAGGGTGCCTTCTAAAACAAAGATTCAAAACAATGGGATCAGTTGGTGCAGGAAAATTGTGCCAAGAATTTTTTTTCCATCACAACATGATCATTTTTTTAGTGTGGTAGGGCTGTCCTATGAGGATTCTGTTAAGAAACCTTGCTCCATCTATCCTATAGCCCTGATTTTTATGTTTTCTCAAACTCAAAGAATATTAAAAAGGAATGTGATTGAAGCTCAAGTCCTTGGGCGATGTCAAAACTGCTATTTTGATATGTCATAAATAGAAAAGCACAGAATCCTTAGTGGGAAGGGTTAAAATGATGTAAATCCCACATTCAGAAGTGTCTAGACTAGATGGTGGATATATTGAGAAGCAATAGCTTCACATTTTATATTGCTATGATTTTTTAGCAACAATTTTTACTTACCCTCATAGACCATATGCAGTCTCTAAGGGATGTATTGCAGGGCAAATCACTTACAATGAAGAAGCTTTGTAACTTTTTGTACTCACTAAACCTTTTCATTTTATACTCAGCTAGTTACATAGCTTAAGAAGCAAAGGTAGGGTAGTGGTTACGAGCCGGGCTGCTGATCTTAAGGTTAGGAGTTCAAAACTATCAGGGGTTCCATGGGAGAAAGATGAGGCTTTCTGTTCCCATGAAGATTTACTGCCTCGGAAACCTTATGAAGAGTCACTATGAGTTGGAACTGACTCCACAGCACGCCACCAACACTACCAGTTAACATAGCTGTTTACATGACTTTAACAGAGAGAAATGTCTCAGAAAATCATAAATTCCAGGATTGTTCACCAGAAGCAAATCCTAAGCAATCTGTTACATACAGCTAAAACTTTCTTTAGAGAAGGAGTCTCCCACCAGCAATCCCATTAGTTTGCTTGGCAGGAGACCTATCATTAGCATCTTCTCAAGGAGATTAGACCAGTCAGCTGCTGTCTTTCTTTCCTGGAGGCTAGCTATCCTTTCCCCTTTTAGAGGGGGCAAATAGATTGCAGGCCTGCTGCTCAGTCTTTTTTGAGAGATAAAAGGACCTACTCACTTTGTGAGCCTTGGGAAAGCACTGCTCTAGGAAATCCATGTTTGAAGTCAACAGCACAGTCAATTCTCATCAAAGGAGGAAGACCCATCTTATGAGATTTTCCCAAATTGCAGACAATGACAAATTTCTCTTTTATTTGAGTTGGGAATACTTCTTACATAAATTTACCTTCCTCATTATATTCTGCTTGGATTTATTTTATACAAGTGCTTGAGTTCCTAAAGAAGTCATCATTTCATGTTAGAAGAAAGCAACCTAGCTCTAGAGAATGTTCTCAGCATAGAAAAAAATGACCACCACAGAGCAGTATCCAATCTGTCTGGGTGGGGCTGGTAAAAGGAGATGGGGATAGGACGCTTGTAGTCCAATAGTGAATAATTGCTATCAGGACTGACTGTGAGGGTTGGAAATGTAAAGGTAGATGTTTTGTAACAGAAGGAGGGGAGTGGTTGACTTTGCAGTCCAGGAGTGGAGGACCCTGGGACCATAAAGGGAGAAGAGCAGAGTGCGGGACCCTACCCAGAGAAATGGTAATGCCAGAGATGAAGGCAGAGACAATGACGTGGAGAGATGGAGTGGCTGGGTACTCTAGACCCAGAGAGGGAGAGGGGCTGTGTGCTGATGACTGAGGGGCAGGCTTGCAGAGGGTGTACCCTTTGGTTGTTTGATGATGCATGAAGGGGATTGTAACCATGGCAGTGAAACAATATATGATAGGATGAATGTAAACTATCACATAATTCACAATAAAAACTTAAACAAAAAACAAAAAAATTTAATCTTAAAAAAAACACAAAAACAACCGACCAGGCAAAACATGAACCATAGAGAGTATCTTCTGTCTCCCTAAAAGTATTGCTAGTTTCATACAAAGCCTATTTGAGGCAAAACCAGAAGTAGATTACCCAGTAAGACAGGTAACCACAGGCTTACTGTGCATACACACTGATCTGTTGTAAATACTTTTGCTTATCTTTCACTTACTGGGTAATCTGACACTGGGAAAAACCCAATCAAATCTTGAGGTGATGTTTGTTTAAAGTGGGTCATCCTTTACAACACTTTGTTGTTAAGTGCTGTCCATAGCAACCCTGCATAGGGTTTCTGAGGATGGTGGTTGGTGAGTGTAAACAGCCAACCTTGTGATTCAAGCCAAGCTTGGGGTCCTGTGCGTATCCTACAGTGCCATACCAGGACTCTACTTTATGTGCTATATAATGTAGTTGTTACTTGTGAGATAGGATAACTGATGATATATTTATAACAAGTGTGAGGACACTTTGAAAGCTGTATTAGGTATTTGCAAACTTCCTGAAGGCACACTATTTTGGTTGTTTTGCTCACTTTTGCATTCCTAGCATCTAAAACAATAATGAAATAGGCTAAAAACATTGTTGAATGAATGCATATCATCATTAACTCACCTTTTCACTTTAAACAATTCAAGATTACAGTAATCATTTCTTTTATATTTTACAAAAAGAATAATCATTTTACATACCTCACGAGTCACAGCACCTCAAGGCTAGAAGAGATCCGCAAGGTCATCCAGTCCAGCCTTGCAGCTGACCTGATAGCCTCCATCAAATAACTGTCATTGCTGGGTCTCTCCCTGGGTCAGTCGGCAAAAATTTCCCTTCACACAGCCACAGAACAATTCTCCCTCAACTTCCAGCTCTTCAAATACTTGAAGAGATAATTAGATTCGCATGTCCAGCATTTCTCATTTATAAATTTAGGGCACTTAACAAATGTATTTCTCATAATAATTTAAGCAAACATTTCATGTTATTAAACAAACACATGCACCAAAACTTTTAATAGACTAGGTCTACTGTTAGCCACAGCAGACTCTTGCAAAGGAGGGCAGTGCTGGTGTCCCCTATTGATATACATTTGAAAACCAATCTGTAAATGTACAAAAAAGTTAGAGAGAGTACCTACTGTGAATTTTGTCACATGTGCCTTTATAGAAGAGCAATACAAATTTCATCACAGCAGTATTTACAGCATAAATAATACCTCAAACCTACCCAAATGTGTAACAGTTATGAAATACCTATTCCTTGGAAACCTTATAAAGGGTTGCTATGAGTCAGAACTGACTTGATGGCACTTAACAACAACAACATTCAATGAAACATTATAGCTATTAAAAGTTGTAATTAAGACGATATAACAAATATAAATTATAATTTTAATTATAACTATTAAAAGTCTACAATATAATGATATTAATTAAAAACAACAACAGCAACAAATGTATATATTTATAGGTGTGGCACTGTGGGTTAATGCACAGGTGGGACTGCAAAGTTGGTTTGAACCACAAGGTCGGCGGTTCAAGTTTACCAGCTGCTCCTATGAAACCCTATACAGGGTAGCTATGGGTCAGAACCTACTTGATGGCACTCAATAACAACAATAACATATGATTCCTACCTAAATAATCATGTTCTACAATAATCTACATGCTATCATTGGTAGTTTTATGGTAATGAAGCTTTGTGGCATGGTAATTTTATGATAGATGATTTTCTTTTCTTCTTTTTAGTTTTATATAAAGTACTGGTTCTATTTTCTAAATATAAAAAATTAAAATGTGTAGGTATCTATTTCAATTGTTTTCTGAGATTTTATACACACACACACACACACACACATATATGAATACACACAGGTCCTCCTTCTCCTCCATCTTTGTTTTCACTTTCAACAAAATAGAGACATGCATTTTACTGGAGCTAGAAATGTTGAAATGAGTAATAGATATAATCTGAGGAGAGGCAGAAGTAAACTGAATGTATACTTCTTGCTAAGCATTACTTTCCACATCTGTACAACGAGAATAAAAGTAATAACACCAGTAATCTCCTAGGATTGCTGTGAGAATTAAATGTGGTATTATTTGCAAAGCACTTACCATGTAAGTGCTGTTAATACTATTGGCTTCTACTCCAAGATTGAAATTGCCACAGATTAAAATGGTGTATATGCATGCACGTGTGTTAGTGTGTGTGTAACTCTTTGTTATCAAAAAGACCCAAATTAAGATGACCAAGGATAACAGTACTATGGTTGAGAGGTTTAGGCAGCCACCCCAAGATGAGGCAAATTCACCAGATGCTTGACTGCCTGATGCTGAATACTGGCCTACTGGGAGATGATGGAGAAACAAGAAGGTTGTGGCATCTACTGGGCAGGTGTCTAACCAGCAGTGCTAAGGAGTCCATAGGAATTCAGTGAAGACAAGGCAAGTGATGGTGGGTTCTCATTTAAGCTTTGCAGATAACAATTTGGAGGTGGCACCTGGATCAGTTTATTTTCTATGATGGGGAAGGTATACTGGTGTTAGACTGAAATTAGAGAATTAAA
Source organism: Chrysochloris asiatica (assembly GCF_000296735.1). Lineage (NCBI taxonomy): Eukaryota > Metazoa > Chordata > Mammalia > Afrosoricida > Chrysochloridae > Chrysochloris > Chrysochloris asiatica. Next base: position 7,862,871 of record NW_006408664.1, on the reverse strand, counting down.
CCATCAATGCAAATAAGGTGAGTGCAAAACTCCCCTGAGGCAAAGAGATCATGAAGGGAGAGGGGAAAGAAAAGTAGACTATGAAGGAAGGTGAAGCCAAGTCGCTGGATTGCAAGAGTTCTGAGTGGGGAGATGCGAACATGTCTGAGACATCACGTGACTGTTCCTTCCAAGATCAGAGCTGGAACCAATGTGTTTTTTTATCTTGGAATAATTCTAGCATGCTTTATATTGGCTATGATAGAATTTGAAGACTAACAAGCTAGTTTCTCTTTCCCATTTGCTGTCAGGGAGTCAATGAGCTCAGAGTTAATAAATGGAATCATCCTTCTTATTGTGTAATAGTAAACAAATAAGAGACCATCAGAAATTCACTGCAAATGCACAAATTTGATTTTTGAGAGAACAAAATATGTGAGCATTAAAGCCCAGGGCTATAGGTTTCCGCCATGAAGCTATAGTTTTCCTCTGGTACATGCTGTCTCTCCTTCATAGCTTAAAAGATATATATTCTAGTTGACATTGCAGATTGGCGCATGAACTGAAATACTTTAGATGTTCTGTGTGCCTACTGCCGTTCTCAGTGGGTGGATCTCTGTGCACTACTACTGGGGGAACAATAGGACTAGGATTAAGGGGAAAAGCCCTAAGCAAATGCTGGAGCACCAGAAGAGAAGGGATAAATAATTAAAATGATGAGGGGCTATGTGTATGCTCTGTACTCCAGGGATTAAAAAATAAGGGTTGGCAAGTGGAAGCAGTAGTTACACATATTCAGGAATAATTGTCCTTACTTTTAAAGACCAATTATTTAAAACTAAAGCAAAGCAAATGAAAACCTGTGTATGCTAAAGAGTACTAAATAAAAGTATTATAATAGTTGATAGCTTTCAAATCACCTAAGAAAATAAGCAGAGGACTATTGCCATGGATCAGATGAGAGAGAACATGATCAACTGTAGATTGTCCTCATACACCTTCCAAGACTCTGAATTTCTTAACACTTGCCCTATTTGTGTTTTGAAACTTAAGTAGGAGGAAGCTATATCCTTGAAAAGACCTGTGCATGCTGCTCTTTAGGGTAACTCCGGCTTAGTGAGATATCTGCTTAGAGTGTGTGTGTGTGTGTGTGTGTGTGTGTGTGTGTGTGTGTGTGTGCATGTGGCTTTGCCTCTGATTTAAAGGAAGGATCAAGTTTCCTATTCTTTAGAGAAGACAATCAAGTTAGAGAGATAACTGAGTCATATTATATATTTTAACATCTGAAAGCAATATGACCTTTTCTCATCCTTTTATTTAGCTGGTCATTGTTGGACTCACTGAAACACTGCCAGCTCTTCCTCACCCAGACACATTAGTGTCCTTCTCTGAGATAGGCTTGGATTTTATAGCTTCCTGCTGGGCCTGTTGGCCTGGGCCCTAATCAAGTGAAAAATAAAAGGAGCTGTCTGGGGGCTTGAGCCAACACTGAGCCCCTGCTCTCCGGAACCTGAGCTTGCCAGCTGGTTAACTGCCAACAGGCCAGGCCAAAGCTCAAATTCCCTTATTCTTGCTCTCTTTCCTTTCCCCTATCTCCTCTCTACCTCTGCAGTTTATTTTCTTAGTGCCGTCTGCGTCTGCTATTATCCCCAGTACATTCTATTTCTAAATCTTTCTTTATTATGCAGAACACTTGGGAACACTCTTGTTGTGGTTCATTGCTGTATATGTTTTTCATAATAAATAAAATCAACAATATCATGGCTTCTTGAAAAAAATGGAAAGAAACAGATCTTACATTTTCTTTTGTATCTCTCTCTCCCTGCCCCAAAGTTATAGGGGCCAAGCCACTGCCTTTCAGTCTGTCATACTGTGATAACTTGCATATTGCTGTGATGCTAGAAGTGATATCACTCGTATTTCAAATACCAGCAGTTCACTCATGGTGCAGAAGTTTCAGCAGAGCTTACAGACTAAGACGTACTAGAAAAATGGATATGATAGACCACTTCTGAAAACCTGGCCAGTGAAATCTTATGAATAACAGCAGAAGAGGAGCCCACAGGTTAGAAGACACTTAAAATACAACCAGAGAAGTGAGCCTACCTTCATGCTGAAGATAGAGTGAAGGTTTCAAGACTTTCATTTACTGATAGGACACCATTCAAAATGAGAAGAAACAGCTGCAAACACCTATTAATAATTGGAATGTGGAATGTACAAAGTATGAATTTGGGAAAATTGGAAGTTACCAAAAATTAAAATGAAATGTCTAAAGATCAATATCTTAAGCATTAGTGAGTTGAAATGGATTGGCATTGGCCATTTTGAATCTGTCAATCATATGTCTACTATACAGGGAATGATAAGTTGTAAGGGAGGGGCATCACATTTGTTGTCAAAAAAATTTTTCAAGATCTGTCCAAAAGTACAGCACATTAAAATCCTTACAGATACAAGGAAGAGCAGTTGATACAACTATTATTCTAATTTACCCAGCAAGTACTAATGTCAATAATGAAGAAATTGAAGACTTTCACAAGTTTCTGCACTCTGAAATTTGATCAAACATGCACCGAAGATGCACTGATAATTGCTGGTGAGTGGAATGCAAAAGTTGAAACAAAGAAGAAAGCTAGGTAGTTGAAAGATATGAGTATGACCTTGATGACAGAAATAATGCTGGATATCACATGATAGAATTTTGCAAGATCAAAGAATTCTTCCTTGAAAGAATCCTTTTTTCAACAACATAGACAATGACAACTTCAGATGGAATATGTTGTTAGTCTGTTATTAAATGCCGTCAAGTTGTTTCTGACATAGCTGGTGAGTTTGAACCACTAACCTTGTGGTCTTCAGTCCAGTGCTGTTCCTACAGAACCACACCAGGAGTCCAGATGGAATACACAGGAATTAAATTGACTAAATCTGCAGACTGACATCAAGAATATCATACAGGAAGAAAGCAAAAAGTCATTAAGAAGACAAGAACAAAGGAAAAAATCAAAATGGATGTCAGAAGAGACTCTGAAACTTGTTTTCCAGTACAGAGATGCTAAAGCAAATGGAAGAAATGAGGAGGCACAAGAGCTGAACAGAAAATTTCAAAGGTCAGCTTGAGAAAACAAAGTCAAATATTACAATGAAATGTGCAAAGATCTAGAGTTAGAAAACCAAAAAGGAAGCACACACGCAGCATTTCTCAAGCTGGTGGAACTGAAGAAAATATTCAAGCCTCGACTTTCGTTATTGAAGGTTTCTCTGGGCAAACTATTGAATGATGCAGAAAGCATCAAAAGAAGATGGAAGGAATATACTGTACCAAAAGGAAATGGTTCATGTTCAATCGTTTCACGAGGTAGTATATGATCAAGAACCAATGATACTGAAGAAGGAAGTTCATGCATTGAAGGAATTGGCAAAGAACAAGGCACCAGGAATTGATGGAATAAAA
>NW_006408664.1:7840636-7858087 GCF_000296735.1 Chrysochloris asiatica | reverse complement strand
TCATCTCCTGTACTTCAGAAATATTGTCAGGAGGGCTCAGTCACTGGAGAGTGGTATCATGTTTGGTAACCTGGGGGATCAGAGAAAAAGGGGAAGACCCCCAGCGAGATGGACTGGCAAAGTGGCAGCATCAATGGACTCAAGCATGGCAACAATTGTGAGGTTAGCCCAGGATCAGGCAGTGTTTGGTTTTGTTGTGTGTAGGGTTACTATGAGTTGGTACCAACTTGATGGCACCTAATTACAACAACAACAACAACAAATCTGAAGAAAGAGGCAACAGAGAAGCTCAGTAGCACCAGTTAGAACAAGGCTAGTGATGAATTTGGAACACACCATCAATTACTCATATACACGTTCAAATTGAAAGTAAATTGAAAGAAGTCCCTAAGAGCCACGTAAAACCCTGTATATATATCACATGAATTTACAGACCATTTCAATAATAGTTTTGATGCACTGATTTCTAAGATTGAAGACTAAACAAATTGTGGGCTACAAGGACAGCATACATGAAGAAATCAAAAGGTGAAAAAAAGACAGTAAAGGAAAATAGAAGATCAAAATAGATGCTAGAAGAGACTTTGAAACTTACTCCAGAATGTAGCACAGCTAAAGTGAAAAGAAGAAATGATGAAGTAAACGAACTGAACAGAAGATTTTAAAGGGTTCCTTGAGACAAGCAACAGGGAAGAGCATGGCTGGCATTTATCAAGCTGAAAGAAGTAAAGAAAAAAATTTAAGCCTCAAGCTGTAATGTTGAATGATGCTATGGGCAAAATAAGGAGTTCTGGAAGTGTAGTGGATTATGAACTGGGCTGCTAACCTCAAGGTCAGTCATTCAAATCTACCAGTTGTTCTGCTTGAGAAAGATGAGCTTTTCTGCTCCTGTGAACATTTACAGCCTCGGAAACCCTGTACAGGGACCCTATGAGTTGGAATGGACTCAACCACCACCACCACGGGCAAAAAAGAAATATGTTTACTTATGCTTTATTGACTATGCAAAGGCTTTCAACTATGTGAATCGTATCAAACTATGGATAACATTACAAACAATAGATATTCCAGAATACTTAATTGTGCTCATGAGGAACCTGTACATAGGCCAAGAGGTAATCCTTTGAACAGAATAAGGGGTTACTTCGTGATTTAAAATCAGTAAAAGTGTGTGTCTGGGTTGTAGCCTTTCCTCATGCTTACTCAATCTTTATAGTAAATAAATAATCTGAGAAACTGGACTATACAAAGAGGAACATGGTATTAGTATTGGAGGAAAGTTCATTAACAACCTGTGATATGCAGATGACACAATATTGCTTGCTGGAAGCAAAGAGGACTGACACACTGATGAAGATCAAAGACTACAGCCTTCAGTATGGATTATACCTCAACATAAAGAAATCAAAATTCCTCACTGCTCTACCAATGAACATCATGATAAGCTGAGAAAAGATTAATGCTGTCAAAGGTTTCATTTTACTTGGAACCACAATCAACTGTGGAAGCATTAGTCAAGAAATCTCAAGTAATACAGTGCATAAGGTGAATCTACTGCAAAAGATGTCTTTATAGTGTTGAAGAGCAAAGATGTCTCTTTGAGGACTAAGGTGCTTCTTCTCCAAGCCATGGTATTTTCAGTTGTCTTATACACATGTGAAAGTGTATAAGTGATGTCTTTTAATTAAGATGTTGTTGAAGACTAATGGCAATTGCCAGAAGAATAAACAAATCTGTCATGGAAGAAATACAGCCAGAATTCCTCTTAGAAGTGAGGAGGGCAATATCTGCTCTCACGTACTTTGGTCATATTATTAGGAATAACCAGTCCCTAAAGAATTACATTGTGCTTAGTAAAATTGTTGTTGTTGTTAAGTGCCGTCGAGTCTATTCTGACCCACAGTGACCCTGTATAGGGTTTCCAGGGAGCAGCTGGTGAACTTGAACCACCAACTTTGCAGTTCAAATGACTTTGCACTCTGATGCATTAGACCACAGCGCCACATCAGGAGTTCTAGTAAAGTAGAGAGAGGATCAGCAAAAAAGAAGAAGACACTCAAGGAGCTGGACTGATATAGTGGCTGCAACAATGTGCTCCAACATAGGAATGATTGTGAGGATGGTTCAGGAACAGACAGTGTTTTGTTCTGTTATGCATGTGGTTGTTATGAGTCACAACCAACTCAAGGCACCTAACAACAATAACAACCGAGGGTCCAGGATAATGGTAGGTGCTCATAACTGACTGCATTTTCCAAAAGATGATTCAGCTATTTTTTCCCCTGTAGTTGTTATCTTGATTTATTTTCTGTTTTCTCTAGTATGTTATTTTGTCAATTCTTTCTTCTCTTACCCCTGCCTTTAACTTTTCTATTATTTTTTATGTCTTTGCTCTCAACCAAGAAACATTAAAACAAATAGATGAATAAAAACTAAGCAAATCAAATCAACATTTCCCTCAACATTGCATCCCATTTGTTTACTTAAAATATACCCACTATACAGCTGGTATAGGGACACTGAAATGTTAAGTTCAAGGCCAGAGGTTTAAACTCACCAGTCACTCCTTGGGTGAAAGATGAGGCTTTCTGCTCCAGTAAAGATTTGGAGTCTCGGGATCACTCTGAGTTGGAACTGACTTGAATGCACCTAACATCATTTTACCTAACAAGTGTCTTTCTTAGAAGACCTTCCACATAGCCATCGTGACTGAGTATGGGCCTGTCATAGATCAGCATGCAAGTCCTTTGTAGCCCCGCCCCACTTTTCCCTTTGCAGTCTTCTTAGCAGAGGAATTTCAGTATTCCTCAACCACCTGCTTTCTATGCTGAGGTCAGTGGACTTTAGCTCTTAATTGCATGACTCTGGGCCTTAAGACACTGCTGCCCATTCACCCATCAGATTCCAGCTTCCCTTCTATCCCTTTGTTGCTTTTTCTCTGTCTTCCTACCAGATTTGTGTTCTAAGCTTCTGAAGAACAGTTCATTCTGTTGTACATAAGGTTGCCATGAGTTGGAGTCAACTGGAAGACAGCTAATATCAACAACAGTACAGGGCAGAGAATAGTAATTGTTTGTAAATATTTACTGAAAGATCAAGTGAATGAATGATTGACTGGAGAGCAGTATAAGATTTTGGTCAGAAGTATGAACTTTGGAGTGAAGTAGTTCTGTATTAGATATGCTCTGGAATGTGAACCACAAGACCCAAGGTTTGAGCCTGCTTTGTGGAAAAAGATGAGGCTTTCTGCTTCCTCTAAGATATAAAGTCTTGGAAACTCTATACAGTGTCACTATGAGTTGGAACTGACTTGACGACACTTAACAAGAGCAGTGCAACTATCATTGTACTGTGACCTTGTGAAAATTATTCTAAGCTTCAGTTTTTTAACTTCAAAATGATGCAAATGGAATTTACCTCAAGGTTAATAGTTACTAATTTAATATTGATAGAATGAGGCTATAGTTAGATACAACTCAGTTCAGTCATTAAATCTCTAGATGTTTGGAAGTTATTCTGGAATGAAAAGATAAAATTAAAGAACAACTAAGCTGTTCTTTTAGGTTACTAAGAGAGAGAGAGATTAAAAAAACCACCACACTCATTAAATGTCCATTGGGTGCAACACACTATGCTAGGATTTGTGGACAAACTAAGTATAAAGAAGCCTCTGCAGGTATTCATATACCTAATTTCTAAAATAAGGTGGAAACTGTCAAGTGCCCTAAGAAAGCTCAGATTTAAACTGAGAGTTCATATACAGCTGGAGCTGGAGTGAGGAAAGCTTCCAGGAAGAACTGACATTTGAGATGAACCTTTGAGGAAAGCTGTTGCTGGCCCTGGATGTAACCATGGGAAGACAGAGACTCCTGGGAGAGAAATGTGAGCTCTGCTATTTGACTGGTGATGCTTCTGTTGGATGCTGCACATTCAGTGTCTGAAATGATGATGTCTCATGACCTGTCTTTTCCTTACAGTACAATGTGCCCTGGCTTTCTGCCTCATAAACTGTGGGCACTCTGCCTAAAATGAGGTCACCTGACTTTGCCTCTCAGCATCAACACATCAACACTTCTACTGCTCTGCTCTCTGGCTGGCTTCTTCATACCCTGGTGACATGTGGTCTAGGCTCTACTGCCTGGATGAGTGACTGTACCCCCATGAACAGGAATGTGCAGCTGGGATGTTTGAGGAGAATTAGGAAGGACTTAAATATTTGTTTTGTTCTGCTGTGCATGAGGTCGCTATGAGTCAGTGACAACTCAATGGCACCTAACAACAACAACAAATATCTCAGTATGATGTCCTTCGGACATCATTTAGAATTAAATGGACTGTAAGTGAGACTGAGGAATATACACATATACTGTAAAGAGGAGCTGTACAACATTTCATTTTATGTTTGATAGTGAAACCAGCTTTTTCCAAAAAATCAATGAGTTGGATCTCATTTCCAGGAATCATTTTCTGGCACCACCAGATTGAGTTAATCACACCACCACCACCAGTGTGTGTGCTGTTACTGAATTTTATCCACTGCAGTGCTGTTGTTGTTGTTGAGTGCCTTTGAGTTGATTCTGACTCATAGCAACCCAGTATAGGGTTTCTGAGGAGTGGCTGGTGAGTTTGAACCTCCGACCTTGTGGTCCTGTGTTTATCCTATAGCATCACACCAGGATTCCCCACTGAGTTTCGTTGTGGTTAAACAAAGATTTGGGGCCACCAGATTTCCTGAGCTTAAAGACAATCACCATACACTAATATGTGACATTGTTGTTGTTGTTAAGTGCCTTCGAGTCAGTACCATCTCATAGCAACCCTATGCACAACAGAACAAAACACTGCCCGGTCCTGTGCCAACCTTACAGTCAATGTTTAAACCTATTGTTGCTGCCACTGTGCCAGTCTATCTTGTTAAGGGTCTTCCTCTTTTTCTCTGACCCTCCACTTTACCTAGCATGATATGCTTCTTCGGGGACTGAGCCCTTCTGATAATAGGTCTGAAGTATGAGACATGAAGTCTGGCTTCCTCCAAGGAGCATTCTGGCTATACTTCTTTCAACACAGATTGAATTGTTCTTTTGGCAGTCCATGATACTTTCAATATTCTTGTCCAATACCATAACTCAACTGCATCAATTCTACTACAGTTTTCCTTATTCACTGTCCAACTTTCACATGCATATGAGGTTACTGAAAATACCATGGCTTGGGTCAGGCACACCTTAGTCTTCAAACTGACACCTTTGCTTTTCAACACTTTAAAAGGAGTCTTATGCAGCACATTTGCCCAATGCAATACATGGTCTGATTTTTTTTGTTGTTGTTGTTTAATGTTTTATTGTGAATTATATGATAGTTTACATGAGAGAACTTTAGTTTTACATTCATTCTATCGTATATCGTTTTATTGTCATAGTTCCAATCCCCTCCATGTATCATCAACCGACCAAAGGGTATACCCTACAAACCCGCCCCCTACACTCCCCCTGCCTCCCATGGTCTGATTTCTTGACTGCTGCTTCCATAGATGTTGATAGTTAATTCAAGCAAAATGAAGTCTTTGACAACTTAAATCTTCTCTTTATATGGATGTTTTTTATTTATCCAGTGGTGAGGACTTCTTTACATTGAGGTGCAATCCATATGTAAGGCCATGGTTTTTAATCTTCATCAGCAAATATTTTAAGTCCTCTTTGCTTTTGGTCAGCAAAGTTGTACCATCTGCATATCACAGGCTGTTAATGAGTCTTCCTCCAATCCTGATGCCATAGTTTTCTTCATATAATCTAGCTTCTTGGATTATTTGCTCAGCATAAGAGCCAAAATACGTCCTTACACATATCACACCTGAATTTAGAGATCATCTGAAGAACAGAGCTGATGCATTAGACACAAAAGACTGAAGACTAGAAGAGTTATGGGATGACATCAAGAATATCACACAGGAAGAAAGAAAACGGTTATTGAGAAGACAAGAAAGAAGGAAAAGACCAAAATGGATGTATGAAGAGATTCTGCAACTTGCTTTCCTGAATAAAGATGCTAAAGCAAATGAAAGAAATGAGGAGGTAAAAGAGTTGAATAGAAATTTCAAAGGACAGCTCAAGAAGACAAAGTGAAATATTGTAAAGAAAAGTGCAACGACCTGGAGTTAGAAAACCAAAAGGGAAGAACAAACGTAGCGATTCTCAAGAACTGAATAAAAATTCAAGCCTCAACTTGCAATATTCAACCATTTCATGAGGTAGCAAAGGATCAAGATGGTACTGAAGGGAGAAATCCTACGTGCATTCAAGACATTAACAAAGAACAAGGCACCAGGAATTGATGGAATAGAAATGGAAATCTTTCAACAAACTGATGAAGTATTGGAAGCACTCACTCACCTATGCCAAGATATTTGAAAGACAACTACCTGGCCAACTGACTATAGGAAATAAATATTTGTGCCCAGTCCAAAGGGAGGTGACCCAATGGAATGTGGAAATCATCAGACAATATCATTAATATCACACAGAAGTAAAATTTTGCTCAAGATAGTTCAAAGACAGCTGCAACCATACATTGACAGAGAATTTCCAGTGGTTCAAGATGGATTCTGAAGAGGACTTGGAAGAAGGGATATCATTGCTGATGCCAGATGGATCTTGACTGAAAGCAGAGAATATTAGAAAGATGTTTACTTGTGTTTTATTGACTACGCAAAGGCTTTCAATTGTATGGATCATGACAAGCTATGGACAACATTGCAGAGAATGAATATTCTTCAACACTTACTTGTGCTCACTTACCTGTACACAGACCAAGAGGCAGTTGTTTCAACAGAACAAGGGAACTCTGAATGGTTTTAAATTAGAAAAAGTGTGTGCCAGGGTTGTATTCTTTCGCATATGTGACGCTAGGACACTTCATTTAACCTCCCTAACCTACAGTTTCTTCATCTGTAAAATGGAAATGGTAGTAATGTCTGCCTCATACAGCACTTGTAAGTAGTAAAAGAAATAACCGATATATACAGTAAAGAATATCACAAAAAAGCAAACAGAAAGAGAAACCAGTTGCCGAACTGGTTTAATCACAACCATAGGAGTCCTGGTGTGGTGCTGTGGGCTAATGTGTCAGACTGCAAAGTCATTTGAACTGCAAAAGTCAGTGGTTCAAGCTCACCAGCTGCTCCTTGGAAACCCTATACAGGGTCGCTATGGGTCAGAATCAACTCGACTGCACTTAACAACAACAACAACATATCCTGACCTCTGGTGACCCCATGTGTTTCAGAGAATTGTACTTCATAAGGTTTTGAAAGCTGTGATTTTTTGGAAGCAGATTGCCAGGACTTTTTTCCAAGACCCTTCTGGTTTGACCATCAACACTTTGGTTAGTAGAGCATGTTTGCACCACCTAGGCCTTCTTCAGGCACCAATCCCTCCTTATAATATGTCTGAAGTCTTAGAGACCAAGTCTGCCCATTCTTGCTCCTAAGAAGCATTCTGGCTGTGCATTTTCCAACACAGATTTGCTTGTTCTCTGGCACTCCGTGGTACTTTCAATATTTTTCTCCAACGTCATAACTCAAATGCATCAGACCTTCTATGGTCTTCCTTATTCCCCTGGCATTTAGCAAGTGCTTTCACCCAGAAAGTTTTTCTTATCTCTTTCAGATCTTTGCTCAAATGCTGTCTTCACTGTGAAGCCTCCTCCCTCCACCAACATTAAAACAGCACCCTCCCCCCCACACACCTGTCATTCTTTATCCCCTTTCTTTTGTTATTTTTTTTCTTCCCAGCACTTATTTATCACTATCTCACACACTGCACATTTATTTTTCCATGTCCTTCCCGAAAATACACACACATCATATGAATTCCAAGTGGCTGTATGTATCTCCAGTACCTAGGTCCCTGCCTGGCATGGAATATGGTGGTGGTGGTGTGCGGTGGAGTGGGTTCCAACTCATGGCGACCTTGTACAGTGTTTCCGAGGCTGTAAATCTTTATGGGAGCAGAAAGCCTTATCTTTCACCCACGGAACCGCTGGTAGTTTCAAACTGTTGACCTTGAGGTTAGCAGCCTGATTCATAACCACTATGATATGGAACCCTGAGTACGGGGGCATATGATGCTCTGTTGTCTCCTTTACCGGGAGTCAGGAACAGAAACTAAAATCGATATAATAATTGAACTTGAACTCAATGCTGAGGAGCTTGCATAAACCTCGATTCATGCTGCTTCATTCCATCTCCCAGTGCTCGAGACTTCTTACTGCCCCAAGTTGGCCAATAGGACTCACTGCGGTGCCCTGGAGGGCAGAGAATTTTCTCTGATTCCCTTTCCATTTCCTGGGCAGGCCCTTACTGAGCCTCTGAGGGGGCGGCGTGAGCAGTAAAAGGGTTCTGCAAAGCTCACCTCCTTTTCACCTCGACGTCCTCCAGCTCAGCTCGGGAGGCGGCTCCCGGCTCCTGCGCCCCGCGTCGCCTCCGCTACGAGTCGGGAGCGCGCGTCTCCGCCGCACCGGCGCGCCGGGAGCGAACGCGCGACTAGAAGAGGCGACAGGGGCACCGGCGGTAGGAGTAGCGACGGGGTCTAGGCGGCCCGCCGGGTCTCACCAGTCGGTAACCACGGGCTGAGGGGGTGCCTGAGGCGAGCAAACCCCCATTGCCAGGGCGCGGGGCGCTTAGGTTCAGGAGGGGCAGTATGGCTTGCTTGGGTTTGGGGGTGGTTTTCGTTTGGGCAAGAAGATCTGGCAGCGCAGTGATTAAAGCGCTTGGCTGCTAGTCCATAAATCGGCGGTTTGAACCTTGTAGCGGTTCCGCAAGAAAGATGCACAATTTGTTTCCGTAAAGATTACTGCCTTGGATACCCTAGGAGGCAGTTCTACTCTGTCCTACGGTGTCACTGTGAGTCGGAATCCACTAGATAGCAGAGGGTTTGGTTGGTGTGATTTTTCATTAGTTTGGGTGTGTGTTGGCGGTTGGAGTGTGAGGGAGATTACCGACCGAGTTGTGAGCGAAGATTGTGGACCCAGTGGACAGCACTCAAGTTAAAAACCTTCCTGCCGCCAGTTAAAGTCCATTTGTCCAGTTGGAGGGCCTCAGAACAGGCTGTACGCGGAGACGTTCGGGGCTTGGATGGGTTTCCTCCTCTCCGCAGAGTCCACTCAGCTCCAGCGGTCGAGTCTCACCTCCGCGTGTGAGAAAACTTTCCTGGCCTGGATTGGCCTGCCTGTCGGTACTCTCTGCAGCTGAGGGAGCCCTTCCGGGCGGGGACCTGCCCCTGCGGGAAAAACGCACGATCTCCGCTCTGTCCACTGTCTTCCGGGCTCCTGAAGAAACCCTGGCCTAGCTCTTTGTAATTCATTTTATTAGGACTAGGGAGTTTACCCGCAGGGCATTTTACAGATTCTGGGGGAAATGGTTTTGTCCTTCCCACCTCCTGTCCATCTTTTGTTTGTAATTGAGCAAAGGAAAGAGGAGCCTCTTTAGGGAACTTTAAAGGTTTTGTGATTTAGCACTGTAGGATAAGCACGGGCCTGGGAACCACACCCACCTGCTGTTCCTCGGAAACCGTATACAGGGTCGCTATGAGTTGGAATCTACAACTCAGTACTTAACAGCAACACAGTATTTAAATAAACATATTTAAAATATGAGGCATTCCAGATATTTCCCCGGATTCAATTTGACTCCTGTGGCGCCGTAAAATCAGCACTGAACTGCAAACCACAAGGTCAGCAGTTCAAATCCACCAGCTGCTCCTCGAAACCCTATGCAGGGGTGCTATGAGTCAGGATCCACTCGATGGCACTTTGTAACGACAACAACAAACGCTTCCTGGTCTTCTGAAAAGAACCCTGGAGTTTCAGTGTCCACGTTACTCCCAAATATAAATTATTATTAAAATCCCAAAGGTAAATAGTAACATTTCCAGCTTACAAATGAAGAAAATTCTATTGGGATAGTAAATGCATTCGATTTCCAAGTTGATTCAGTTAATAGTGAGGCAGTGGAGTCTGGAAGCTAGGTCTATTGTACAGTGTCTTTTAGGTACAACAAGAATGGATGCAGAAAAGTGACTGGGCCTCCAAGGATAAGGAGAGGCAGAAAGAGACACCACCTTAAGCTGTGGCAGCCAAACAAGGAGTTTTGTTTTGATCCAGAAGATCACCCAGTATTTATGGAAGATGAAGTGATATTAACAGGTGATTTCAGAGAGGGCAGAGTTAGTTGCTGTGTTTCTTTCTTTTCAAAGTAAGCCCAGCTCAAATTTCCTTAAAAAGACCTTGAAGCCTGAAACTGTACAGGGTTCAAGAACCAAATGACAGACATCCTAGAAAGATGACAGGTTTCAGGGTCACCCTAGAATAGGTATGAGAGATGAAAACATAACTGATTTTTCAAAAGAGGGAGACATTGAATTCTGACAGCATTTGAGGACAGATTCTTTTAAAAGATAGTTGAAGACCACCTATTTTTCAGAGAAAGTTTATGCCAAACTAACTTCTTTCCCTTTTTCTGGCTATCTTCTGGGCTGTAGATTGGGGAATACCATATCACATGCCTTTCAAATGAGAGTTATGACTTGTTAGACTAATATATCAGTTTAGTGAATTGCAACCAGCATTTTTAAAAAGAAATTCAGTAGAAGGGAAGAGACAACATCAGAATCCATTACATGTACAGTGATAGTCACTCTCTGTATCTTGCAAATGACATCAAAAGTAAATTCTGGAAAGTATAGCCTCCCTTCTCCCCATTTCTCTTGGCTCCCAGAGGTTGAGATATTTTGCCCATCAGAATTCATTTCTTAGTCCTCTATATTTGATCTTGTCCTTGGTATGCCAGTAACTTGGCTAAGTGCTTTCTAAGACAAGTCTCCTTTAGTCCTCACAATAGGTGGCTGTTGTCATTCCCAAAGTTGTTGTTTGTTATTAAGTGCCATCTAGTCAGTTCTGACTCATAGCTACCCTGTATAGGGTTTTCAAGGATCAGCTACGGTGCCACAATAGGACTCCATATTTTTAGGAGATGCAATTTAATCCATTAGCTAAATCAAGCCCCTTCCACTCCTAGCCCCTGCAGGACAGCAGCTTGGAGAAGGACCTAGAGTGGGTGGTGGTGATGAAGGTGGTTGTGTGGCTTCAAGTCAATTCCAACTCATATTGAGCCTGTATTGGGTTTCTGAGGTTGTAAATCTTTACAGGAGCAGGAATCATCTTTCTCTGGAGGACTGACTTGTAGATTCAAACTGCTCTGCAGCCAGGACTCCTTAGATGAGGTAGAGCCAAAGATTTAATGTTAAAACCAGGTTGGATTTTTTAAAATTTTCAAATACTAAACATTTTGTTTCTGCTCAGATCTTTAAGTGATATGAGCACAAAAGTCATGGAGTCTGCTCCAGGTTTTTACATAAGGGCAGGACAATAACTAAAGAATACATTTTAAGGGGCAGTGGAAGACAAAAATAAAATTGATCTTTGTTGGGTTCTGTGATTTGTGCTGGTTCAGAGTGGGTTTGGGTTGAAATGGTAAAGAGTAGCAATCTGATTGCTTGATGCTGTGTTTACTTCTGACAAAGGGAGAATTAAAGGACAGAGCATTTAGAAAAGAAACGAAAATGTTGACTTGCTGAGAGTACAAAGACCCAGACTTCCCAAGACTGACTCATCAAAAAAAAAAAAACAATAAATACTTGGAGATATAAAAAATCCCCACAAAGTTACCAAGGTATTCAAATACACATTAGTCTGTTGATAATGGAAAACACCATTTTCACATGATGATCGAAGGTCATGACTTATCTTCAGACATTAGCACAGGAAACAAAGGACAAATTGTTTTTTTTTTGTTAGGAAATCCAGGCTTATGGAACATATTCAAGGTTTAATTTTGAGGACTGAAAGACAGTAACCATACTATTTTTGGGTTGTTTCAGGATGCAGAGTAGTTTTTTTGTCTTTTTACTTGATTGTTGTTGTTGTTGTTAAGTGCCGTGGAGTCGGTTCCGACTCATAGTGACCCTGCACAGGGTTTCTGAGGCTGTAAATCTTTACGGGAGCAGAGCGCCTCATCTTTCTCCCGTGGAACCGCTGGTAGTTTCGAACTGCTGACCTTGTGGTTTACAGCCTGATTCGTAACCACTATGCTACCAGAGCTCCTTGTTTGGTGTATACAAAATGCTTCTGTTGTTAAAAGCCATTCACAGCAACCCTGTGTAGGGTTTCCAAGCAGCAGTTGGTGGGTTTGAACCTCGGATCTTGCAGTTAGCAGTCTACTGCTTATCCTACAACACTACATAAGGACTCCAGGCAAAGGGATCATTGTGAGTTTGTTCTGACTCATAGCAATCTGTATAGGGTTTCTGAGGAGCAGCTGGTGAGATTGAACTGCCGACCTTGCAGTTCAAACCCACCTTGTAGTTCAGCACATTAACCTGCAGCTCCACACCAGGACTCCAGACTCTAAGGAACTACGTATATCATCTGGTTTGGCACACTTTCATCTTTGGTGGCTATTGTAGTCCCATGTATTTGAAGTAGGACTATAAGATTTAGAAAATGATAATAGAGGACACTCAGTTAAATTAAATGCCAAATACATTTATCCATTCTTTATCTGAAAATTAAGTTTAACTGAACATCTTATGGTTTACCTGGCAACCCTATTTAGGAATTAGTTCTGTATTTAAGGGTACAATGTATTATTAACTTTTCACATGTTTGAGAAGATCCAAACAATATCCTCTCAATAAACAGAACAAAGGGTATTTTGAGAGACTTCCATCTTATATAAGCTATTCCTGGTGTATCTGGTCAGACTTGATTTGGCAATAAATTTTTGTAAATTTCAGTTATGTCACCTACCACATCACTAACAAGACTGAAATTTCATATTGTGTCACATCCCAAATATAGAGTTTCAAAAAATATAAACCTTTCCTCTGAAACTCTCAATTCATGTCAGCAAGAAGAATACTGTTGTTATTTTGCAACTTGTACAAATGTTGGGTTTTGAGTGTGGTAGATCAAATCATTTTGTAGAAAGCCAGAAAAACTAGTTTCACAGCTATCACCTTATTTTAATGATTTGCAAGTCCTTTTAATGCTGAGAAGGATTGTAGAGAACGTTGAGTCAGTTGAAAACTAAAGAAACCGCTTTCTGCCTTTACGTCATAACCCACAGTATGTTTGTATATGTATATAGTCACATAAAACTTAAAGTTAGATCTAAGAAGGCAATATCTGAAGTTGTACATCTTTGGCACTCATATAAAGATATTGGTTCAACAAAACCAGTGGTGAAGTATCCTTTTTTTCCCAAATTCTGTAAGAAATGTTTATATACAAATTTAAAAATGCTAAAATCTCCATTCTAAAAACTCACTGACACAAAGAGAAGCTGGAATCTATCAATTCATTGGCTATGATCCCAAAGTGTAATTAACAAGAGTCTTTGAAATGAGTGTAGAATAAGAATCTCTTTTTATACGAAATTCAACCTTAACTTGCATAGGACTGTATGTTAAAATAAAATTTACTCATGTCCTCACACTAACATGTACCCATGAAATACCCCAACAGGTGCGAAGTGCTTAGTCCTACTGAAAAGCAGGAAAGTATCCATTTGTTCTTCTACTTCTCTGCCAACAAACGTGATTCTTAAATCTACTCCAGTGTTGCAACAAGTGAAGTAGAAAAGAAGTTGAGGTTCTCTTTTTGAGATGCTAAAACTGTAGATGTTAAAATCTGAATTAAATTTTTGCTCGTCTCTGCTACCAAGATCAATTTTTTGCCTGACTAGCGAAGATTAGTAAAATTTCATAATCCTTCAAATGAAAATCATTTGTAAGCATGCAACAATTGTTCTCCTCAGTAGTGTATTTGCTTTCCTCATGTGTATCCTTGGTAACAGCAAAACAACAATCCTGCAGACAAAAAGGGCAGCTGAGGGAGATACTGCCTATCGATTGGCTCTGAACTTGCTTGGTCAATCAAGACAGAAAAATTAGGAGATGAGTGATGAGTGATTGCGAATGTTACTATCTTCCTAAAATCTTTTGTGTAGGTTCTTTCAAAAAATAGAATTCTATCTTGTGTGAAAATAGAAACAGACAGAAACAAAAATTTAAGATAAAGACCTGGAAATGATTATTTAAACTTACATCATAATCAGTGCTGCTTTAAAGTTTCTATTAAATGTTCTCTATGGGAGAGGAGTGTTAAACCATGTTTCTGGAAGTCTGAAGCAGAGGCCAAGTCTGCCAGAAGCAAATATGTTGTTGTTAAGTGCCATCAAGTCGGTTCCAACTCATAGTAATGCTGTATAGGGTTTCTAGGAGCGGCTGGTGAGTTTGAACCGCTGACCTTGGGGTTCAAACTGACCTTGTAGTTCAGAGCTTATCCTAAAGCACCATATGCCTATCTTATTTGATATTTACAGTTTAATATGCAACATAATGCTGTTAATTGCTGTCAAGTCAGCTCTGAAGTATGGCAGCTCTATATATAACAGAATTAGCTCTATGATCATTGATATATTTGAGTCCATTATGAGGCTATTGTGTTAGTTCATCTCATTGAGGATTTACCTCATTTTCATCGAGTCTCTGCTTCACCAATGAGATTGTCCTTTTCTAGAGATTAGTCTTTCCTGATGACATATCTGTTATCTGTACCATTTCTTCATGACATGGTGTATAACATATTTGTACTGGCTTACTATAAAAATTAGAGTCCTCCAAGTATTCTAGTAAAAATCTATGTTCCAAGAAGATAAATCAGGTGTGTCGTGAGGCTATTCAGCACCCCCAAGCCTGGGAAGTTTCTGCTTTCTACCTTTCACTTTGAAATGCTCCTCTTTGGGCTCTTTCATGGCATGGCCCCTCCCCTAAAAGTTGAGGTATCCCTGGAGTTGCCTGGAGGCAACATTGCCCTTGCTTCTTCAAGCGGTGGCTTGATTGTAAAGAGGTATTGTACTAAAGTGGTAGTGAGTGGGTAGGTGTAGGAACTAGAAAAGACATACACTCTGGTTTAAGAACTCCAGACCTATGAAGATAAAATCATCAATAGGAAGTTTAGATTTTCTGTTGCTTCTGAATCAAGCTCTTAAAGAAGTCTCCGCTTTTATTTAAATATTATTTTCTGTGGAGCAGAGATTGAAATACCTGGTCTCTCTCCTCTTCACGTGCTTGTCAAAACAATGATTCAGTTCAGAATTATGAAGAACAGTATGTACTGCTTGCAGACAGGTACCATGAACAACAAGCACAAAGTAAGACTTGTTTGGCAAATCATCCTCAAAGTGATGTAATAAGATGTGGCTCGTCTCATTTTCCTTGATTTTATTGTATCAAGGGCTGCAAAAACTCCACTAATTAAAATTTAAAGGTGGTTTCCTTCTCAGTACTATTAAAATGGTCTAATTTTAAAGTTTTCATTCATCTTGCATGATGTTTTATAATAGGTGCTATCATCAGTGTTAGGTCTCAGTAAGAAACAAAGTTAGAGTTTTAAATCGAACAACGTATTGCATTGGGCAAATCTGCTGCACAGGAACTTTTTAAAGTGTTGAAGAGCAAAAATGTCAGCTTGAGGGCTAAGGTGCACCTGACCCATGCCATGGTATTTTCAAGAACCTTATATACATGTGAAAGCTGGACAGTGAATAAGAAAGACCTTAGAAGAATTGATGCTTTTGAGTTATGGTCTTGAAGGAGAATATTGAAAGTGCCATGGGCTGTCAAAAGAACAAACAGATCTGTGTGTGGAAGTGCAGCCAGAGTGCTCCTTGGAGGCCACGATGGCCAAACTTTGTCTCTCATACTTCAGATATATTATCAGGAGGGACCAATTACTGGAGAAGGATATCATGTTTGGTAAGGTGGAGGGTCAGAGAAAAAGAGGAAGACCCCCAGCAAGATGGCTTGGCAAAGTGGCAGCATCAATGGGCTCAAGTGTGGCCACAATTGTAAGGTTGTCCCAGGATCAGGCAGTGTTTCATTCTGTTGTGCATAGGGTCGCTATGAGTTGGTACTGACTCGATGGCACCTAACAACAACAACAATTTATACTGGTGTGGCACCGTAGGATAAGCACTCGACCTCAAGGTCGGTTTGTACTGCAAGGTCTGTGTTTCAAAATTCACCAGTCACTCCTTGGAAACCATGTTACAGGGTCGCTATGGGTTGGAACTGACTCAATGGCACTTAACAACAACACAATAATGTTAGCAAGTTCGAAATTAGTGCTGTTTCTCCTTGAAGCCTATGCTTATGAGAATATAAATGAATTTAAGATTGCAAATATTGGGATAGGTTAATGGTGTTTTGAAATGTTTTTCTTCTCAAAAATAAATTTGTTGCATAGGCTTTCTTCTCCCGTAAAAATTTACAGCCTTGGAAATCCTGTGCAGGATCACTATGAGTCGGAAACGACTCCATGGTACTTAACAACAACAACAATAGTTGCAATGAAATCAAATCATTTTAAATAGATTCTTAGGGCACTGTATTGAATTAATTCTTCAAATAATAAAATTGTTTTCTAAAACTTCATTTCAGCACCATCTCTCTTTTATATACACACACACAGAAGGAGACTTTTTAAAAAATGTTTTATTGTGAATTATGTGATAGTTTACATGGGAGAACATTAGTTGTACATTCATCCTATAGTATATCGTTTCATTTCCATGGTTACAATCCCCTCCATGCGTCATCAACCAACCAAAGGGTATACACTACAAACCTGCCCCCCAGTCATCAGCACACAGCCCCTCTCCCTCTCTGTGTCTAAAGTCCCCAACTGCTCCATCTCTCCAAGTCACTGTCTCTGCCTCCATCTCAGGCATCACTGCTTCTCTGGGTAGGGTCCCGCTCTCCACTCTTCTCCCTTGATGGTCCCAGGTACCTCTGCTCCTAGGCTGAAAAGTTAATCACTCCCCTTCTTGCTACAAAACATCTACCTTTACATTTCCAACCCTCACAAACAGTCCTGATAACAATTATTTACTACTGTATCACAAGAGACCCATCCGCATTTCCTTTCATCAGCCCTGCCTAGACAGATTGTATACTACTCAGTGGAGAGTCTACCTTCCTCCATGCCCTCTGAATCTAGGTTCCCTCTTGAAAACTTGTAAGCCAGTCACTTCTTGCCTTTATAGCCCCCCCCATTTTGGGTAGCCAATGTCCATGTTGCCCATCCCTGTGTACTCTGTGTATGGAGGGGGTGAGAATGATCCTTGCTGTAAGGATTTGTTCCCTCTTTTGAGCTACTTCATCCATAGGTGTAGGTCAAGTACATCAAATTGTATCAGATTACTCTTTTTTTTTTCCCTCTTCTTTCTTCTTCTGGTTGAGCTCTGATCATCTAGTCATTGAAGCCAGGTCCAGTGGGTATTATCTGCATGTATGGGTGTTCTTGTGCATATGCCCTCTCTTCTTATCAGCTGGA
>NW_006408664.1:7837794-7838867 GCF_000296735.1 Chrysochloris asiatica | reverse complement strand
GTCCCTTGTCTGATGTGTCATTGCAAAAGATTTTTTTCCCATTCTGTGGGTTCCCTTTTTACTCTTCTGGTGAAGTCTTTTGATGCGCATAAGTTTTTAATTTTTAGTGCGTTCCACTCATCTGTTTTGTCTACTTTTTTGTGTGTAGCTTTCAAAATGTTTTGTAGTCTGTGTATTCCCTGAATTAGTGCCCTCACATTTGTCCCAATTTTTTTCATTGATGGCCTTCATAATTCTGGGATTCACATTTAGGTTTTTAATAGATGTTGATAGGTTTTTGTATAAGGTGTGAGGTGAAGGTCTTGTTTCAATCGTTTGCATCGTTTTCCAGTTCTGCCAGCACCATCTGTTGAAGAGACTATCACCTCCCCAAGGAGACATCATTTTTACAAATAACACACATTGTTGGGTTTGTAGAGGAGCCCTGATAGTGCTGTGATTAAAGCTCTAGGCTGCTCACCTGCTGGTTGGCAATTCAAATCCACCAGCTGCCCCATGGGAGAAAGCTGTGGCAGCCTGCTTCTTAAATGTTTTCAGCCTTGGAGACATTATGGGACAGGTCTGCTCTGTCCTATCATGTTGCTCTAAAGCAGAATTGGCTCAGTAGCAGTATATTTGCTTTTGGTTGTGTTTGTGATGCAAATAAAAATCAACTTTGTTTTTGTTTCTTTTAAAGTTCTAGATGCATTTTTTCTTGAAGAGAATTTGACAGCATCCCTTAAATTTAATCCTTTGTTTTCGGAGGGGGTAATTATCAAATCATGTTGCTGTTGTTATTAGTCATGGTCAGTCGATTACAACTCATGACAACAGAACTAAACACTGTCTGGCCCTGTGCCATCCTCACAATTGTTGCTATGTTTGAGCCCGTTGCTGCGGTCACTGTGTCAATCCATCTTCTTAAAGGTCTTCCTCTTCTTCACCGATCTTTTCTTTGTGAGGCATGATGTCCTTCTCCAGGGACTGATTCCTCCTGATAACGTATCCACAGCACATGAGATAAAAGTCTTGCCATCTTATTTCTAAGTAACATTTGGCTGTAACTATTCTTAGACAGATTTGCTCATTCTTTT
>NW_006408664.1:7835559-7836619 GCF_000296735.1 Chrysochloris asiatica | reverse complement strand
GCATCCACTTCTTTTTGGTACAGTGATGCTATATATTCCTTCCAGCTTATTTTGATGCTTCCTGTGTCATTGAATTTTTTGTCCATAGAATCCTTCAACTCAAGGATGAATTTTTCATCAGTTCTTTCAGTTTGAGAAATGTCGAGTGTTTTTCCTTTTTGTTTTCTAACTCCAGGTTTTTCCACATTTCGTTATAATATTTAATTTTATCTTCTCAAGTTACCCTTTGAAATACCCTGCTCAACTCTTTTGCTTCATCACTTCTTCCAGTTGCTGTAACTTCTCTGTACTCAAGAGGAAGTTTCAGAGTCTCTTCTGACATCCATTTTGATCCTTTCTCTCTCTCTTTCTTTCTTTCTCTCTCTCTCTCTCTTTGTCTCTTTCTTTCTTGTCTTTTTAGTGACCTTTGGTTTCTTCATACATGATATCATCACGTATGATCAATATCCTTGGCATTAGTGAGCTGAAATGGACTGCTATTGTCCATTTAAAATCAGACACCCATATAATCTACCATACTGAGAATGACAAATTGAATAGGAATGGTGTTACATTCATTGTTAAAAGACCATTTCAAGATTTGTCTGGATGTGCAAGGCTATCACTGATAGGACATTATGTATAGGCCTATAAGGAAGCCCAGTTAATATGACTATTCTTGACATGTACACACCAATCACTAATGCCAAAGATTAGGAAACTGAAGATTTTAACCTACTTAAGTAGACTTAAATTGATCACAAAAACAGTCAAGATGCATTGATAAATGCTGGTAATTGGAATGGGAAAGTTGGAAACAAAGAAGAAGGAAAATATGGCCATGGTGATAGAAACAATTCAGGGGATTGCATGATAGAGTTTCTTGTGTGTGTGTGTGTGTGTGTGTGTGTGTGTGTGTGTGTGTGTTTATTGTGAACTGAGTGATAGTTTACATGGGAGAACATCGGCTTTACACCATCGTTTCATTGCAATGATTACAATATCCTCTGAGCATCATCATTCAACAGTATGTGTCTCCATTCCCTCTGGGTTTTCTTTTGAGGGGAGGGGGTAGAAGTAC
>NW_006408664.1:7825699-7833809 GCF_000296735.1 Chrysochloris asiatica | reverse complement strand
TAGTTGATCCAAGAAGAATGAAGTCCTTGACAACTTCAATCTTTTCTCCATTGATAAGAATGTTGTTTATTGGTCCAGTGGCGAGGATTTTTGTTGTTGTTAGGTGACATCCAATTGATAACAACTCATGGTGACCCTAAGCATGCAGAGTAGAATTGCTCTTAGGGGTTTCAAGACAGATCTTTCAGAAGCAGACCACCAGGCTTGTCTTCCGAGGTCTATCTGGATCTGTTCAAATCACCAACCTTTCAGCTAGTAGTTAACCATTTGAGCCACCCAAGGATTCTAAACTGTATTTTCCCCACTCACTGCTATTGTGTTGATTCCAATTCATGGTGACCTTATGGGTTTTGTTGTTGTAATATAGGGTTTACAAGACTGTAAATCTTCACAGGAACAGATAGCCTCATTTTTCTCCTGCAGAGTGGTTGGTGGATTTTAACAAGTTCATAAATTCCAGTTGGTATCCAGAAAACATTCCCAAGAAATTGAAGTCAGTTTAATGAGATTAAGGAGCATCCCATTCCACATCAAAAAGCAACCAACTCTAAGTATGATCTACGTAAAAGTATCTAAAAGCTTATAATGACTAGACTGAAACTCTAGGAGGATATACGGTCAGGCATGTAAGCTTGCTGGTGACCACATTGGTCTACTGGTGAGTGGAAGTGGGGGAAAGGAAGCAATGAAGAAATTGACTGAATTCAACCATGTTACATAGATTCCCATTGAGACCTGGTTGGTCCAAAGTATGGTGAGATCTGGGGACTCATGAGTCTATGGACAAGGACATAGCCACAGAGGATTAGAGCTGAGAGTGAAGCGTCCAGCTGATATGAAGTGAGGGAAGATGCAAAGAACTCCCAAACTTTCAGATAGTACCCATTTGACCTAGTTTCAATGACTTGTTGATCAGAACTCAACTGCTGCTGCTGCTGTGTGCTGTGGAGTCGGTTCCAACTCATAGCAACCCTTTACAGGGTTTCTGAGGCTGTAAATCTTTACAGGAGCAGAACAGCCTCATCTTTCTCCCATGGAACAGCTGGTAGTTTCAATCTGCTGACCTTGCCGTTTGCAGCCTGATTCGTAACCACTACGCTACCAGAGGTCCTAGAACTCGACTAGAGGAAGATAAAAAAAAAATTTTGATAAAGAAACAAGTATAAATCACTACAATTTGATGAACTTGACCTATACTTATGGATGTAGCTTAAAATACCAACCAAAAGGGAAGGAATCTTCACAACAAGGATTATTCCCATCCCTCTGCACACAGCATTGATAGGGATGGGCAACTTAGACATTATCTACCTATAATGGGGGGTGGGGGTGGCTATAAAGGCATGAAGTGACTGGCTTACAAGTTTTCAAGAGGAAGTTTAGTTTCAGAATGTTCAGGGGAAGGTAGAATCGCCACTGAATAGTTTTAATCTTGTCTGGACAGGTCTGGTGAAAGGAGATGGGGATAAGATTCTTATGATTCAATAGTGAGTAATTTTAATCATGAGTAATTGTTATTGCCACAACTGTAAAGATAGAAGTTTTGGAACAAAAGGGGGCGTAGTTAAATTTTATATCCAGGAACAGAGGACCCTAGGACAATGAAGGGAAAAGAGCAGGAGCAAAATGTGGGACCCTATCCAGAGAAGCAGAGACCCCAGGGATGGAGGCAGAGATGATGATATGGAGAGATAGAACAGCTGAGGACTCTAGACTCATGGAGGGAGAGGGGCTGTGTGCTGGCAGCCAAGCTTGCAGAATGTGCCCTTTGGTTGTTTAAATATATATTCTCAAGTGTTTTGTTGTCCATCCAAAAAAAAAAACCAAAGGGAAAAGAAGCAATTACCTTTGAATGATGATGCATGGAGGTGATTGTAATCATTGCAATGAAACGAAATACAATAAGATGAATGTAAAACTGAGGAAACTGTCACTCAATTTATAATAAAAACTTAAAAAAATTTTTATAATGACTCCTGCAGAAATAAAAGAGGTAGTGTAAAGTGTAAAGCTTCTGAAAAGGACATTTTCAGTCAGTCTATTTTCAGGATCCGGCAAGAAGAGCTGGCAGTGAGCTGACATAAACACTCTCTCAGCTGCGTAGGTATCTTCCTACAAGGACTCTTGTAAAGAGTCAAGCTGGATCTTGAAATTTGGCCATTGAGGAAGGAACCTTCTGGGGAGGGGTGCCTGGGTATTCCGACACCATCTTTCACCCCCCTGGAGTTTTCTTTTTGCTTTGAGGAGGTTTCAATAATTACCCACAGCCCTGGGAGTGCTGCTGTGGGATAGTGCTATGACTCGGCTCTAGTACTTTTAAGCCTACATTAGCTGCAGGCTAAGGACAGAAAGAGAAAAATAGACAATAATTTGAACTCAGAAAACCTGGCTGTACTAGTTTAATCGGTTTAGTATTCCATTGGGTCCACCAACATGCTTAGGATTTTTTAAAGTCTAGACCAAAGAAAACCAAGCCCAGAAAGAATCATGAGCTTTATCTATGACTTTTCTGTGGTGGGAACCATATCCTCCACCAAGAGAGTGTTCTATTTTTGTGGCTTCAACAGACATATTAGGATGCAAGAAAAGCAGCATAACATCTTGCACTTATGTAGTCAGTGGATAGACAGGGGACTGTTTTATTATATTACATAGCTTCCATATTAATCAGCTAATTTTCTAATCTTATGAGATGCTGTAGGATGAACACAGTACTGCAAGATCATTTAAACCACAAGATTGGCAGGTCATACTCACCATCCGCTCCTCAGAAATCCTGTACAGAGTTGCTATGAGTCAGAACCGACTCGACAGTACTTAACAACAACAACAAATATATCATTTACCACACTGTGTAATATAAATACTGTGATCTGCTTGCTTCTTATTGTAATTTAGCAGATCAAATTGATGCAGCTTATAAATGTTATGGAGTCCTGGTGTGGTGCTGTGGGCTAATGCACTGGACTGCAAAGTCCTTTGAACCATAAGGTTGGTGGTTCAAGCTCACCAGCCACTCATTGGAAACCCTACACAGGGACGCTATGGGTCAGAACCAACTCAATGGCACTTAACAACAACAACAATAAATGTTATAAATCAGTTTCCTATTCTTGTATAATGTGGTTACTTTCATAAGGGCCTTCTAAACCCTGTGTAAGCCCAGCTTCCTGAATCCATCACAGGTACAAAGTACAGCCATCTTCCTTGCATTTCCAGATGCAGGGTATTTGCTAGCCTCACTACATGTTTCAGAGTGTTGCCTCCTCTCTTCTTGGAGACTTTACATCTTCTTTCTGAAGTGTTTAATCTCTGGGTGGGCATAATGTTTTATTTGCTGACAAATGAAGTCTATCTTATGATGGGAGAACTCTGTTCTCAGGTTCAGCTTTGAGAAAGAAAATGAAAGAAGATAATTTTGTAGTTTCTCAACATCAATTATCTTATTCAATAAGCATTTATTGCACATGTGCTATGAAGCGTGTGCTAAGTATAACAGTGAATAAAACAGAAGAGTTCCCTGCCCATATAGTGGTAGCTAAGGAAGAGATCAGAAGAAAGAAGGCCACAATAGGGTTGATTTTTTTTTTTCCATCTTATCAGAGTTTTTACTATGGGATATTGGAAAACTCCAAGACTTTGGAGATATCCAGATTGTCAAGGAAAGCATTGTGTACCAGCATCTAGTAGTTCATGCAGCCAGGATTCACTGGAGTGGACTGGGGAATAATAAAATTAAAACCACTTGTTGTCCACTTCAACTCATGACAATCCCCTCCCTGTATGTTTGAGTAGAGTTGTTTTCCATGGGCTTTTAAGTGGCTGATTTTTTTAAAGTAGATACCCAAGCCTTTCTTCTGAGGTGACTCTGGATGGGCTCGAACCTCTCACCTTTGGCTTAGCAGCTGAGCTAATTAACTTCAGAGCCAGAATAGATCAACTTAAAAAAAATTATTTTCTAATTAAAAATACTAGTCGCGAATTGGGCTGCTAATCTCATGGTCAGCAGTTCGAAACTACCAGCTGTTCCACGGGAGAAAGATGTGGCTTTCTGCTCCGATAAAGATTTACAGCCTTGGAAACCCTGTATAGGGTTGTTTGATTCAGAACTGACTCCACAACACATAACAACAACAACCACATAAATGCCTAGGACATAACTGGAGGAAGTAGATTTATGAACCGTTTGTTCCCCCTGAACCACCAGCTAGTTGAGGAAAGTTGTCCGCTCATTAATTAAACACATCTTAGTTCCAAGTGTTGACTGAATATTTGTGCAAAACACTAAGTTCTGTTTTTGGTTTTGGAAGTTGCTATTCAATTGGCATTATCTCAGATTTAAAGGAGGAGATGTCTTTAAACTTGGGGAAACTCTTTGTTCCATTTCTTGCTTCTGGAAATACTTTCTACTGTGCATCAGAGAAGTGAAAATAGACAAGGTGGAGACATATCCTGAATGTCTCTGTTTGCTGTCACTCACCATGTTTTTGAAGTCTTCCAAGTAGCTGAGTAGTTGATAGAAAACACTAATGAATAGCAAAACATTTGATATTTGTAGAGAGATTTGGAAAGTGTGTCAGCTTGAAACTAGGAGCCCAGTATGTGTGTGTATATATATGTATGAAAGAGAAATTTATATGCAGTCTGAATTGAGTGACTAGAATACTTGACTGTTGACATTAGATGTATATTCAAGTCAAAGGAGAGAAGCCAAGAGTTGAAGAGGACTCTAGAGTCCTGGAAGGATCATATTTTTGATTGAAGGAGGTAAAAATTCACAGTCTATGAAAGAAGTTGCCAACTTGAAATGGATTTACAAAAAATGTAACTTGGGAATGAAAGTGATAAATACAAGCAGAAGGTGGAGGTTCACATGAACTCTAGAGGAAGAAGAACTGAACTGGGGAATAAGACTGTTGGCAATTTTTAAGCACTGCCTGGGAGGAGACTAGAATAGCTTTGATTTTGGAGGGATGAACTAGTTAGGATTATGAATGGGAATAGAGGAGATAGTTTGGGACCTGAAAATCACACTTTCTCTGTTTGGTTTGAGATCTTAGGTTCCCCCTTCTACTCGGTTTTCCTCCCCATTCACTCATAAGTTGATCCAAACTCCCATGGAAAAGATTAACTTCCTATTCAAGTGTGATTTTGAGCTGCAGTCATAATTTTTATTATTGTTTTATTTTTTCCTCCAATGGTGCTTTCAGCTGCTCAGAAGAGTACTTTATCTCGCTCTCTAATGCTCCAGGAAGCTTGTTTTAGATATTTTTGCTCTCAGAAGTTCTTTTGGAAGGCAGCTATGCTCACCACTATAACACCAATGCCACACTCTCAAAAGTTAACTTTTGAACAACTCTAATATTATGAAGAACTTAGACAAAAAGAAAATCTTGGCCAGGAGTTCTCAGGAGCAGCAAATGCACTGAGGAGCACATGTGCTCCTCACATTTCCTGAGTTTATTGTGCTAAAGGGTGATCAGCTGCCATCTCTTCAGTAACCCGGTGACTGAAGCTTTGGTGTGATAGCCCCTTTCATCACTGTATGGTATTACCTAGACTTTTCTTACTGTGGTGAGATGATCAGACTCTGGGGGTCTGTTAGTCACACACGTGACCCATTTCAAAATTGTCAGCTCATGTTTCTGCAAAATTCAGAAAGGCTTTGAAAATGGGCATTATAAAAAAATTTATCTTAATACAGCCTTTCATTTGTTGTTTATCCTTGTACATATGATGGCCCAAACTGATTAATTGGAGTCTTGGATGATAAAAAGTATTGCTTCATGGATGTTTTTCAAAGTATTAGGTATCTACTTTAAAGCATCGGCCTGAGGTTCAGGGCTCTGTCCTTCAAA
Source organism: Chrysochloris asiatica (assembly GCF_000296735.1). Taxonomy (NCBI): domain Eukaryota; kingdom Metazoa; phylum Chordata; class Mammalia; order Afrosoricida; family Chrysochloridae; genus Chrysochloris; species Chrysochloris asiatica. Next base: position 7,827,951 of record NW_006408664.1, on the reverse strand, counting down.
CCTGCCGTTGGAATTCAGGAACTGAGAGAAAAAAAGGCAGTGAAAACTCAAGCTGTTCCTTTTATCTAAAGGCTACCAAAAATGATGGCTGCTTGGGGGGAAAGCTAGCTGGCATTTAAATCTGCAGACCAGAGGCACTCTAAAAGGTTGTGTTGCCCACTCTTTTTTTTTTTTTTTTAAGTTTTTATTGTGAATTATGTGGATTTGCATGGGAGAACATCAGTTTTACATTCATCCTTTCGTATTTTGTGTCATTGCAATGATCACAATCCCGTCCATGCTTCATCAAATAACCAAAGGATACAACCCACAGACCCACTCCCCCCTCCACCCCTGGCTGTCAACACACAGCCCCACTCCCTCCCTGAGTCCAGTGTCCCCAGACACTTCATCTGTCCATGTCATCATCTCTGTCTCCATCCCTGGCATCACTGCCTCTCTGGGTAGGCTCCCCATCTCAGGTCTTCTCATTTGATGGTCCCAGGGACCTCCGTTCCTGGGCTGCAAAATCAATCACTCCCTTCCTTTTGTCAAAAAACACCTACCTCTATATTTCCTGCCCTCACAGTCAGTCCTGATGGCAGTTATTCACTATTGTACCACTAGAATCTTAACCCCATTTCCTTTCGCCAGTCCGGTCCCAACAGATTGGAAATCATTCAGTGAAAATTCTACCTTCCCCGGCTTCATCTGGAACTAGGCTCCCTCTTGAAAGCTTGTAAGCCGGTCACTTCTTGGCTTTATACTCCCCCCACTTCCATTTTGGGTAGCAATGTCTAAGTTGCCCATCCCTGTCAACCCAATTGCTGTAAAGATTTGTTCCCTTTTTTGAGTTACTACATCCATGTGTATAGGTAAAGTTCATCAAACTGCAGTAGGTTACTTTATTTTTTTTTCTTCCTTCATTCTTCTTCTAGTTGAGTTCTGATCATCCAGCCATTGAAGCCAGGTCAAGTGGGTACTAGCTGCAATATGGGTGTTCTTGTGCATCTCCCCTCACTTCGTATCAGCTGGACACTTCACTCTCTGCTCCAGTCCTCTGTGGCCACATCACTGCCCATGGGTCCCCGAGTCTTGCTGTAACTGCTGGCCACCCATGTTTCTGCCCGGGTTCACAGGAGTCTATTGAATGTGGTCGGACTTAGATCCCAACTTCATTGCTGTTTTTTCCCCCTCTTCTCTTATCAGTGATCAACTACATGCCTGCTTGTGTATTCCCCCTGAGTCTTAGTCTTGGAAGGGAGTTTACTCTGAGGACACCGGACCACATGCCTTAATGGCTCCCGGGCGAACAGCTTACTTGTTCTTGTAGTAATCAATCAGACTGCCATTATTATTTCTGATTTTTCCTGCTGGTGTTTCTTCACGAAGTATCTTCTGCCCTTCTAGCTGCTCCAGGCTGGTCTACTCGTCCTTTCCAGTGGAAATTTCCCACCTCAGACAATTCTGGATGGGATTCTGGTTTCCACCTATGATCTTATGCAATGCAAAAGCTCTGCAGGAGGCCTCTTTCACTGGGCAATTTCTAGCCTCCTTTAAGGTATTCCAATCAGTTATAGGCTGAAGATGGACTTACAAGCTTTATATTGTGATGTTTCTGGCTATTCCTTCTCCCCCTGCCCCCCACATCCTCAAGCGTCTATTTCATAACGGTAGGCAAGGGAAACCAAGGTTCAAAAGACAGCCAAGCATCTTGACATTATTCCCCTTTTACCCTTTCAAACCATGCCTTAATCCCCATATCCCGAAGCCTGTTGTTTCAAGGTTGTACATACATCATCATTTACCTCTATCCCACTTAGCCCATGCCCATGCAAACCTGCTTAACTGTTCACCCATCAGCCTTGTTCTTCCATTCCCCTCCCCTCCCCCTTCTAGTGTATTGCCCGGCCTCCCCCACCCCAGCACCCAAGCTTTCCTGTCTCTATTCCCTACACTGTGCTTTCATCTTCCCTTCCCTCCCTCCCCTCCTCACATCCCATATATCCTGGTGATCTGCAATTATATATATAGTTTTGTTTTGTTTTTTCCCTTTTTGGGTGGATTCATTTTCTTAGTCTTTTACAATAATGGTCCTGTGCAGTGTTTATCCTTTTGTGACTGACTAATTTCACTCAGCGTAATGACCTCAAGGTTCATCCATGTTATGTGGTGGCTTGCAGCTTCCCTGTTGTTCTGCAAGGTAGCATAGTATTCCATTGCATGTATGTAATAGTTTGTTTATCCATTCTTCAATTGATGGACATTTAGGC
>NW_006408664.1:7813100-7824203 GCF_000296735.1 Chrysochloris asiatica | reverse complement strand
TTTTCTTTGTATAGGTCCTTTGTTTCTCTGGTTACATTTATTCCTAAATATTTCATCTTTTGGACAGCTATTGTAGATTGTATTGCTTTCCTAATGTCCTTTTCAGCACTGTCATTGTTACTATAGAGGAATCCAACTGATTTTTGTATGTTGAGCTTATACTCTGCCACTTTGCTGAATCTTCCAATGAGGTCTAGTAGCTTTTTTACTAAGTCTTTGGGATTTTCTGTGTATAGGATCATATCGTCTGCAAATAGAGAGAGTTTTATTTCCTCTTTGCCAATTTGGATGCCTTTAATTTCTCTATCTTGCCATATAGCTCTGAGTAAGACTTTCAAAACAATATTGAATAGGAGTGGTGACAAAGGGCATCCTTGTCTGGTCAGTTGGAACTGACTCTATGGCACCTAACAACAACAACAACAACAGGGTAAGAGGAAAAATGAGGAGTGGAGAAGATAGTGACTTAGTCAGAAACATGTTATTCCTCAATAGAAAAGACCAAAGAAATCAAGTGAATCAGATACAGATGATAATCCTGCAACTGTAAGCCTTTAAGACAGAATAAAGAATTAGATCAAACACGGATTGGAAGAAGAAACTGAACAAAAGCAGTGAAAGAGGAATGATGTGGAGCAGAGGTGCCATGCCAGCTGGTCCAACACCGTGTGGCCATCTTAAAATAAAGCAAGTAGTATTCCCAGGTGACAAGCACAGAAAGGCAAATTAATGGGATCCTCAATAAGACAGAGACTGTATAGATACATCCAGAGTGAAGCAGGAGAAGTAGATTTAAGAAAGGAAAGTGCAGGACAGCGGGCAAGAGCTCCAGGGAACCAGGTGACCACAGAACAGGGGGAGAGCCAGAAAATAGGGACAGAATTACTCATTAGCAGTTATCCTTGATCTTTGAGGTTGAAGACGCACATTGATGGGATGGTCCATGGAGTGGTGACTGGAGACAGTGGACTCCAGACTGTCCTCACATTGGGTCAGGGCATATACCTGATAGCCAGCTGCACTTGCCTAGGAGTGCACTAACACCACCCATGCCCTTGACCAGTGATGGGAGTAGTACACTCTCCCTTCTTCTTTCCCACACTTCTGGTAGCCAGAGGTGTGACCATCCTACCCCTGCCCATCTGGTGCCATCTGAGGACGGTCTGGAGTCCACTGTCTCCAGTGGTGCCTCTGCTGCCCCTCTCCTGCTTGGCAGTCTATGATAGACGTCCCTGTGCCACTGGACAGTTGGCTAATGGTGTGTGTGCCTAGAGTGCTCCCCTGCACCTACCCACAATTCTGTTCCCCTGGAGGGCTGTAACATGCACACATCTTTACCCCCACTCCCCTCCACCACCATGGTTCAGATGATTGGTAGTATGCACTCCTACCCACTGCTACACTTCTACCTTGGCAGTAAATGGTGCACATCCCTCTGGATCACACAACACACACTCATCCACCTTTTCCCCACCAATTTGTGGGGTATGTTCCTGCCTGCTATCACTCTATTGTCCCTAATGACCAGTGGCACTTACTCTTGTGCCACAAGGTCAATGACTGGTAGCTTATGCTCCCCACCCTCTAGGGGAACTGCAGTGTTCTATAGTGTCACCAACTGGTGGTGACTGGAGGTGTACCCCACATCATCTGCCCTCCTCCACTGCCCCACTCCCCCTTGATTGATCATGTGTACTCTTGTATTGCCCACTTAGTGACTTAGATGCACCTGGGGTGTGACCTATCATCCTACTAATATGGAGACTAGGGACCTGTACACCCTCACCCCAATCACCTGACAACTGGTGAAATACACACACAGAGCCTGATGACTGGTGAGCACATGGCCTGCATCCATACCCAGCATAGTAAACCATGTGATTGTTAGATTCAAAATAGTGAGTGTGAACCAAAGTTTGTTTAGCAATTCTTCTGTTGATGGGTATTTAGGATGTTTCCATCTTTTTGATAAATTTCGTGTAGACAACATATTGAAGGATCTTGTTTTCTTATCCAATCTACTCTTGATGTCTCTTTCCTGCCCCCTTATTCTGCCATCAAGCACACTTATGAAAGCTTATAAGCAAGCCACTTCATGCCTTTGTAACTCCCTCCCCAAATTTGGTAGCCAATGTCCAAATTTCTCTTTCCTATCAACCCAGTACACTGAGGAAACAAGGCTGCTCCTTGGTTTGAAGAATTCTTCCATTCTGGTTGGAATTTTGAGTCACTGTATTTATAGGCAAAAGTCTAGTTCATCAAATTGTAGCAATTTACACTTATTCTCAGTATCAAACATCTTTATCTCCCTAGTTCGAGTTCTTGTTATCTAGCCATCCAAGCTAGGTCAAATGGTACTAGCTTTAAGTTTGGAAGTTCATGCACAACTCCCTGCACTTCAGATCAGCTGGCTGCTTCACTCTCAGCCCTAGCCTTTATGGGCTAGGTCAGTGCCCATGAGTTTAGTAATTCACACATCTTCCTAAACTTCATACCAGCCAGCCCTTCCTCTTCTGTTTCTCATCTCAAGTCAGTGGGTGTCAATGGAATGTGGCCAAACTCAGCCCATGTCTTAATTGCTGCATTTTCCCCACTTCCACTCTCAAGTAGACCCAGATGATCACCAGTGAGTATATTATACTTCCCATGAGTTCCCTTTAAGTTTCAGTCTTAGAAGGGAGTTTTTCCCTCATGCTGACTTTTCTTTCCTTGATGCCTCCAAATCAAGCAACTTGCTTGATATTCATATAGTAAATTAGTCCATTTTTTCTGAAGGTATTTCTTTTAATAAGAATTTTCTGTTCTTCTGGCCATTCTGGGTTGGTTTGTATGTCTTTTCAAGTGAGAATATCCCAACTCAGAAGGTTCTGAGTGGGGCTCATGATTTTTACCTAAGGCCCTGTACTCTAAAAAGACTTATCAAGAAGGCTATTTCCCTGGGAGAATTCTAGTTCCCATCTTAGCAAATTTAATCAGTTGTAGGCAGAAGGTAGGCTTACAAGCTTTCTGTCATAAAAAAATCCCAATATTCATTTCTATCACACTTACATGTCTATTTTACAATATTAGGCAGGGGATCATAGCAACAAATCATAGAAAATGTAGGATCATAGAAAACAAAATCCTCAAGACAATCAAGCACTTAAACATTTCTCCCTGTCTTTCACCCAGTCATCTCGTCTCTGGATCCACGTATCTACTCACAGAACACAGTTGTTTAAAAGTTGTATGTAAATCATTATTTACCACTATCCCACTTAGCCCATGTATACGCTGGAGGAAAGTTTTAAATGAAGATAGTACCACCTAAGTTGAAGATGTCAATATCCTTTTCTTGAGGAAATTTATTTTCATGGGTGAGAAAAATAACCTCTTGTTCAAATAATGAAAAAGGCAAAGATGATACTGGGGAATGGTATTGATGTGTATGTCCTGGGCCTCTGAAGGTAAATGAAGACTTATGGAAAGCAAAGGTCAGCTTTTGTTATAATGAATTGTGTAACTTTTATTTCTTAAATGAGAATTGGCATCTTCATTTCTTTCTCTGGAAGAGTATTGGTCTGACTGGCTGATCAGGGTTGCATAACTCTGGACTAGACTAGGTTCATAACCTGATCCTTTAGAAAATATGGCGTCTAGGGGTTGGATTCTCATTTTTGCCATCTAAGGCTGAGAATGGAGGAAGATGGGATGAGGGAAGGTGAGGTGCCTGACTTGGGGCCATGTGTTGATGGCGGTTATTTTGCCTCAGTTTTCCTAAGAGCTGTTCATTAGAGGAAGTGGTGATTGTTCTGATCTATGGTAGAAGTGGACTTAATTCCAGAAAGCATGGGGGTAGGTGAGTGGTGGTAGTGTCTGTTCAGTACATCTTGGGTTCAGCTTCTATTTTAGTTTAATGATCCCTATGTTGCTATGATTTGTTAGTTTTGTCTTTCCCTATTACAATGAAAGATGACTGGAATAATTTTCTATGTTTTAACATTTTTGTCTACCCCATAGTGTCGTGCTGACTATTGAACAGTGGCTCCATTGAATTTTCACTGTAAGCATTTGTGCTACATAATGCAGCTTCTTTTCCCAATGAAGTCATCATTTTCTAGTTTAAAATCATTACAGTTCCCATGCCCTCTGTACACAGGGTTGACTGGCATGGGCAATTTAGACATTGGCTACCCAAAATGGGGGAGTGGGCAACAAAGGCACAAAGTGACTGGCTTACAAGCTTTCAAGAGAGAGCTTAGTTTCAGAGGGTGTGGGGGAAAGTAGAATCTCCACTGAGTGGTTTCCTTCCTGTCTGGATGGGACTGGTGAAAGGAGATGGGGATAAGACTCTTATGGTTCAATAGTGAATAATTGCTATCAGGACTGATTGTGAATGTTGCAAATGTAAAGGTAGACTTTTGTAACAAAAGGAGGGAGTGGTTGATCTTGCAGTCCCGGAGCAGAGGACCCTGGAACCATCAAGGGAGAAGAATGGAGTGCAGGACCCTATCCAGAGAAGCAGGGACACCAGAGATGGAGGCAGAGACGATGATGTGGAGAGGTGAAGCGGCTGGGAACTTTAGACTTAAGGAAGGAGAGGGGCTGTGTGCTGATGGCCAGGGTGAATGGCGTGCAGAGTATACCCTTTGGGTGTTTGAATGGTTATATATTCCTGAGTGATTCGGTGTACATCCCCCCCTCCCCCCCACCAAAACAAAACAAAACAAAACAACAACTGAGAGATTGGAAGCAAATGCTGTTGAATGATGATGCATGGAGGGGACTGAAATCATTGCAATGAAACGAAATATGATAGGATGAATGTAAAGCTGATGCTCTCCCATATAATCTATCACTCAATTCACAATAAAAACAAACAAAAAATCACAGTTCACAAAGAAGTTACTTTGAGAAACCTGAAAATGACAAATTTCACAATGAGAATTGGACAAAATACATACTTCTATTGAGGGTCGTCAATATCCAATCCTCATTATGCAACTCTTGTCAACTTCTCCTTTCTCTGCCCCTTTCTTTAGACTTAGAGTTCGTGTCTTTATTGTGGTGTAGTATGGGCTCAATAGAATATGTTGGAATAATTCATTTCTGAGACTGGTTTTATCGATTCCTTGTAGCCTCTTTACATACTCATTCAGGTATAAGTTGTAAGGCTGAAGTTGTAAGCTCAGAGATTTTTATGTACTCTCTCTCTCCAGTCACCATGATTTATAATGGACACATTGGCAACAGGTTTGGTTTTAGTTTATGTGCCAGGTACTGGATTAAGTTTTGGGAGGCAACAACAAAAACAAATAATTTCCAGTATAATGGACATAAAAAATGAATGATAGTCACATAGTATGAGGTAAGACTGAGGTATGGACAGCTGATAAAGGCCTTTTTCTGACCTAGCAGGTACAACCTCCCTGGGGGCTTTGCTGCTGAATTCCTGAATGTGGTCAGGAGCAATTAGAGTAACTGTGAGTTGTGGATGAATTAACAGATTTTGTTCTTTTTTTCTTCATTTGTGCAGGGTAGAGATGTCTGTCCAGAAGTTAATTTCTAACAGAACCACCCAACAATCTGCATCTAATTCTGACTACACCTGGGAATATGAGTATTATGAGATTGGACCAGTTTCCTTTGAAGGACTAAAAGCAAATAAATGTAAGTCTTATACAATTCCTCACTTGCTTTCATCTCTAAAATCTCTAGTGATTCAGTCTCCTGAGTAATCTATCTTCATGCAGAACTCTGCCCACTACCTGTAAAGCCTCACAAAATACCCTTTCCACACACAGGATGGTTATCTGGCAGTGGTATAACATGGGGCCTTTGGTGATTTGGAACAATGAACTTTTAGAAAGATTCCCTTAGTGGGGAAATATAAAATAGTGTTAATCTCAGGTTGAGTTTTAATTTGTCTTTTTAAATTGTGATGAAAATACATACAGCAGAACTTAGACCCGTTGGTGAGTTTTTACATGCACCATTCAGTAACACTGGTTACATTCTTCTTGTTAATGTCACCATTCTCACTGTCTTTACCTATATTGTCTCTCCACTATTGACTTACACTCACTACCCCTTACACTCGTCATCTATGCTTTAGAATTACTGTTGACAGTTTGGCCTCATATACACCATTCTACAACAGAGTACAATTCTCATGGTGATTATTTTCACTTGTTTAGCCTGAGGTTTTTGTTTGTTTTTTTTTTTTAAAGCAGTAGCACATTTCAGTTCCTCCAACCGTATGAAAATTTATACTATCTAAAAACAGGAACAGATAGAGAATCTGGAATTCTTACTTGAGAGCCTTCTGGAGAACAGATAGAGAATCTGGAATTCTTACTTGAGAATCTGGAGAACCTTCTTTTGTAAGACAAAATCAATGGCATCCTTCCAACCCCATTACTTTTCTGTAGCTGTGAAGAGTAAGTAGTCTCATCCTAATGACAGATGAGAAGAGCCTAGCAGCATTCCTAACTCTGTTATTGACATCAGTTGTGTTCACATTATTGGACTTATTATTGATCCAGCAGAGATAAAGGAGATTTCATTTGGCTCACATGAAACATCCTTGTCTCATTAAGTGCAGTTGACATCATAGGTTGGGGTTGCTGCCCACCCCAGGCTCTGTCTGTATTACCCACAAGTATCCCTGAAATATTTTTTCTTTCAGAATGTGTATCTACGGCATTGTAAATGTTTTAGGTGCTTAATGGGCCCTTAGAAAATACAGAGATTAAAATTGGTGATGCAAATGCAGCAGAAATGCTTCAATTTCATTGGCATTTTCCTGACAACTGGCATTCAGACTTGTCATGGTATTCAGGATTTCCTGTGCCTACTGTGGCTCTGCTGCAGGGGAGCACTTTCTATGTTTTGTTATTAGGCATATAAATCATTGACTAAACCACATTTACTTTTACCTATAAATGAAGTCGCAATAATTAAGCCTTTTCACCCATTCTTTCTTGACATCTGCTGAGTGCCTTTTTTGCAGAGGGAAGGATGCAGGTGGAATGCATTAGGATAGGCTGCTGGTGCTTATTAGATGGAAGGCTGTTGCTGTCAGTATGTGAAATTACCCTCTTTAACTTACAGTCTAGTCTCTTTTTCTTTCTGGAATAAAGTTTAGGTAAGAACATTCACATATTATGAGTTATAGTGGAAATCAGTGTGACTAGAAAAATGGTTATATGTTCCCATAATGTGGGCTTTCACAGCTTGGGGACACACACTTTACTTTTGTTTTAGTTTGCTTCTGTCTCTTTTCCTTGCTTTCAGGACTACAGAGGACTGAGCTGCTGTTGTAATTGTGTTTGGTACATTCTCAAGAGATAGTTGAGAAAAATATTTTATAAGCACATTTTAGAAATTATTTTAGCTAGAAAAATTCCTGTAAAATATATGCAGGAAAATGATTCATTCTATACTTACTTTACCTACAATATGATTGATAAGGAGAGTGATTTTGTTAGTTTTAACATTTATATCATGAGACAAAGAAGCCCTGGTGTGGTGCTGTAAGATAAGCACTGAACTGCTAACTACAAGGTTGGCAGTTCAAACCCACCAGCCACTCCTTGGAAACTCTATGTAGGGTCTCTGTGAGGCAGAACTGACTCCACATCACTTAACAACAATCAGGAAAAAAAAAAAAAATTAATGCCAGAATGGTTACTTAATGTTCTGGCAAATAACTGATGGTGATAAAAGTAGAGACCCTTAGCCTCAGGTACCTGAAAACACATGAAACACATGAATCAAAAACAGTAAAAACCTGAAACAGGAAAAAAAAAAAAAAAAGTAAGTCAACTATTACAATGTGCACATTGGTAGACTCTTACATTTAACAGAGTTCTGTGACTGAATTTTACATGTGTCTCCTTGTTTTGCTGAGCAAAATATCCAGTCAATTAGGTACAATTTCAAAACAATAGAAGCAAGACATTTCAATAGGAAGCGCTTACAGAGAAGGTGAATTAACAGCAGTTATCTTCATTTGTTTTGTCTGTAACAAACAATATTTGGCAACATTAATTACATTTTAATGTTAGATTAACTTCTTCCTTTTGAAATTGAGATACTTACCTTCAAAGGGTCTTTCATCACGTGTCAGATTCTTATATTTCCTAATAATGGAGGAGACAAACTGCATGTATTTTTCTTATTAACTGGATGTATTTGAAATTAATCTCTTTGTAATTAAAAGAGTAAATTTTAAACTTGAAACAACGGAGTATTCTTTTTGATGAATGGAATAAACTATATATTTTTTCTTCTTCAACACTCCCCCTTCCCCAAACCAACCAACCAAATGCCAGCTGAGGAAATCCATCCATTCATTCATTCAACACATATGTATTGAGCATTTATTATATGCAGCAGCATTTTAAACACTGGAGATACAACAGTGAACCAAAAATACAGAATATGTCTTCTTTTATAGCTTACATTCTAGTAGGAAAGGAAATTAACAATTTAAATGAACAAACTATGTCAGATGCTAATTAAAAAAAAGAAAAATATATAGACGGGAAAGGAGATTAGAGTGTGGAATTGAAGTATGGATAGAATGGTTCTAGAAGGTCTTACTGACAAGCAAAGAGCTGAAGAAAGAGAAGGAGTGAGTTATAAGATCTCTGGGGTTAGAATATTCCAGGAAAGAATCCATGGCAAGAGTAAGTTGTAACATTCAAGAAACAGTGAAGAGGCCAGCATGGCACCAGGTAGAGGACTGAGAAGCAGAGAAGTAGGAGACAAAGTCACTGAGATAGCGGGTGCCAAGTCACAAATGGAGGTGGGAGCTTAAAGACCATCCTAAAGGAGCTCTAGTAGTGTAGTGGTTACGAATCGGGCCGCGAACCGCAAGGTCAGCAGTTCTAAACTACCAGCTGCTCCGCGGGAGAAAGGTGAGGCTTTCTGCTCCTGTAAAGATTTACAGCCTTGGAAACCCTGTTCAGGATCACTATGGGTCAGAACCGACTCGACGGCACTTAACAACAACAACAATAAAGATGTTGATTTCAGCTCTGAAAAGTTATTTGAGGGCTTTGAGTAGAGGAGTAGCATCTGGCATAGATTTTTTTTTTAAAGAGTTTATTGTGAATTATGTGATAGTTTACATGGAAGAATACCAGCATTACATTCATCCTATCATATTTCATTTCATTGCAATGATTACAATCCTGTCCATGCATCATCAAACAACCAAAGGGTACACTCCACAAGCCTGCCTCCCGGCCATCAACACACAAACCCTCTCCCTCTCTGAGTCCAGAATCCCTAGCTGCTCCATCTCTTCACATTATCTTCTCTGCCTCCTTCTCTGGCATCACTCGGGCATAGGTTTTAAAAGGACAGTACTGCAGTTGGGTTGTGAATAGACTGAAGGAAATGAAGTTGGAAGCATAGACCTTGCAATAATCCAGATACGTTGCAATGGTGTCTTGGACAAGAGTGGGGGCAGTGAAGTGATGAAAAGTACATATATTTTAGATATATTTTGAAGGTAGATATTACAAGATTTGTCAGTGGATGAGGTATCAAGTGTAGAAGAAAGAGAAGAGTTAAGGATTATTTGAAACTCTGTGACTTGAGAAACTGAGAGGTTGGAATTACCATTAACTAAGATGGGGAACCGCCACTTGTCTGTCAGTTTGTCGTACTATGGTTGCTTGCATGTTGCTGTGATTCCTGAAGCTGTGCCAGCAGTATTTTAAATACCAGCAGGGTCACCCATGGTGGACAGGTTTCAGATGAAGACAGACTAGGTAGAAGGTGATACAGACTACTTCTGAGTATTTAATAACTGAAAACCTTATGAATTGCAGTGGAACACTGTGAAATAGCACCAAAATATTGAATATTGAAATATGATGAAGAGCATCAGAGTATTGTCAGACATGGTGCCAGAAGGTGAGCCCCTCAGTTTGGAAGACACTCAAATTACAACTGAGGAAGAGCTGCCTCCTCAAAGTAGAGTTGACCATGATGACATGAATGGAGTAAAGCTTTCAGGACCTTCATTTGCTGATAGGGCACAACTCAAAATGAGGAAAAACAGTTGCAAACATCCACTAATTATTGTAACATGGAACATATGAAGTATGAATCTAGGAAATTGGCTTCAGAAGAAGATGTGGAATGAGGGATATCATTGCTGAGGTCTGATGGAACTTGGCTGAAAGCAGAGAATACCAGAAAAATGTTTACCTTTACTTTATTGACTATGCAAAGACTTTTGATTGTGTGGCTCATGACAAGCTATGAACAACATTGTGGAGAATGAGTATTCTGGAACACTTGATTGTGCTCATGAGGAACCTGTACATAGACCAAGAGGCTATTGCTGGACTAGAACAAGGGATCCTTGAATGATTTAACATTAGGAAAGGTGTGTGGCAAGCTTGTATTCTTTCACCATAATTATTCAATCTGTATTCTGGGCAAATGATTAGAGAAACTGGATTATATGAAGAAGAATGTGGCATCAGGATTGGAGGAAGACTCATTACCAACTTATTATATGGAAATTGCTGAAAGTGAAGAGGACTTAAAATACTTACTGATGAAGATCAAAGACCATAGTCTTCAGTATGAGTTGCACCTCAATGTAAAGAAAACAAAATCCTAACCATTGGACCAATAAATAACAATAAAATAAATGGAGAAACGATTGAAATTGTCAAAGACTTCATTTTGCTTGGGTTAACCATCAACACTCATGGAAGCAACAGTCAATAAATCAAATAACATATTTCCCTAGGCAAATCTGCTGCACAAGATCTATTTAAAGTGTTCAAGAGTAAAGATGTCAGTTTGAGGACTAAAGTGCACCTGACCCAAGTCTGGTATTTTCAAACCTTATATGCATGTTAAAGTTGGACAGTGAGTAAAGAAGACTGTATAAGAATTGATGCATTTGAGAGGAGCAAACAAGATGGCGGATCGGGTGGACATATAGCAGAGAGCTCCGCCAACAACAACACAGAATACCCGACCAAGCAGGCTCGGGCTGGTCCCAGAACTCTGAACCACATATAAAGGAATACTTAGAAGGTTGGAAGGCTCACAGCTGGGGGAATTTGTGGCAGAAGCAAGAAATCTGTT
>NW_006408664.1:7797227-7810097 GCF_000296735.1 Chrysochloris asiatica | reverse complement strand
TAATGAAACAAGTTATATGAATTGTTGAATGTGAAACTGATGATGTGCCCTGTAAACTTTCAGTCAATCCACAATAAAAACCTTAAATTAAAAAAAAAAAATTGATGCATTTGAGTTATGATGTTAGAGGAAAGATGTAAGAGTATTGTGGACTGCCAAGAGAACAAGCATATCTGAGCTGTAAGAATTATAGCCAGAATGCTCCTTAGAAGCCAGGGTGGCCATATTTTGTTTTCATACTTCTGATGTATTATCAGGAGGGACTTGTCATTGAAGAAGGACATCATGCTTGGTAAAGTTGAGGGTCAGTGAAAAAGATGAAGACTCCCAAGAAAGGAATTGGCACAGTGGCAGCAGCGCTGGGCTCAAGCTTAGCAATGATTGAGGATGTCACAGGACGAGACAGTGTTTCGTTCTGTATGCATAAGGTCTGCATGAGTTGGTACCAACTCGACAATATCTAATAACAAGATGGGGCAGATAAAGGAAGGAGATTTTTGGCAGCTACATCAGGAGCTCATTTTGGACCTGTTAAGATTGAGATGCCTGTTAGATACCCAACAGGACAAAAGAGAAGAGGTGTACACTTGAGAGTCATCAGCATATAAATGGTATTCATAGTCAGGAGGGTGGATGAGTGAGTGCAGTAAGAAAACTAAAGAGGTTCAAGAATTGAGCACTGGGCCTGCTAGCATGTAGAAATTGGGAGTGAGGGAGACACTGAGGAGGAAACAGCAAAGAAGTCCGAGAAGGAATGAATAGAGAAGTAAGAAGAAAACTAGGCAATTATGATATCCTGGAAGCCAAGTGAAGATAGGTTTTCAAGGATAAGAGAATCATTTGTACCAAAGAATGTTACCAGATCTAAGTTAGTTATGGACTGAGATTTAAATGTTGGATTTACAATGTAGACAGTACTGACAATCTTTTTGAAAACTTATTTAATAGGATACTGAGGGATGAAAAAATGGGAGATGAATTGAAAAGATACGGATATATATTTAGAGTTTTGCTATAAAAGGCAGGAGAGAAATAGGTCAGTTCTGAAGGGTTCAGGTGGGTGAGAGAGGGGGTACTAAGATAAAACAGAAGCAAATGTCAGTGGGTCAGCGAATGGACATTTGTACACTTTACCAGGACCTCTCTGGTTGCTGAGTTGAGAAAACACTAGTAGAGTATACTCTTATTCTGAGTCAACAATAGTGGCCAAATTCCATGTTTTTTTTCACATGCCAGGTACACCCATGGATGAGTCAGCAAGGAGTCTGGTTATATACTAAAAGAAAGATTCTTTGGTTGCCATGGGTGGGAAGGAGAGGAAAGTAATTCACAGGTTAGGGGTTAGATACATGTTATCTCAGGTGATGGGGAGGGCAGTACACATAAAGAGTTGTTGTTGTTAGGTGCCATCAAATCAGTACCAACTCATAGCAATCTTATGTACAACAGAATGAAACACTGCCCAATCCTGGACCAACCTCACAATTGTTGCTACGTTTGAGCCCATTGATGCTGCCACTGTGCCAGTCCATCTCATTGGAGGTCTTCCTCTTTTTCTCCGATCCTCCACTTTACCAAACATGATATCCTTCTCCAGGGACTGGTCCCTTCTGACAATATGTCTGAAGTATGAAAGATGAAGTTTGGCCACCCTGGATTCCAGAGAGCACTCTGGCTGTATTTTTTCCAACACAGATATATTTGCTCTTTTGGCAGTTCATGGTACTTTCAATATTCCCTTACAAGTAGAGGGAGGGTGGTAAATGAACAATGAAGATAGGGAAAGAGTTAGGGAGGTATGCATGGGCTAAATGGGATAGACGTAAATAGTGATTTATAAACAACCTTGGAACAACAGTGTTCTGTGATTTGGATGTTTGACTGTCTTGTGGATATTTGTTTCCCCTGCCTACTATTGTAAAATAGACATATAAGTGTGATAGAAAGGAATATCAGGAATTATGATTATGGATTGCTTGTAAGCCTGTCTTCAGCCTATAACTGATTGTTGTTGTTAAGTTCTGTCAAGTCAATTCTAACTCATAGCAACCCTGTATAGGGTTTCTGAGGAGGGGCTGGTGAATAAGAGCCTCTGACCTTATGGTTCAAGCCAACCTTGCAGTCCAGTGCATTATCCCACAACACCACTAAATTTCCCCAGGGAAATAGGCTTCTTGTAAAGCCTTTGTAGAGTATGGGGCCTTAGATAGAATCTTGAAGCCCACCCAGAACCTTTTGATGTGGGACATTTCTACTTGAAAAACCAACCCAGACCAATCCAGAATGGGTTGCAGGCCAACCCAGTATGGCTGGGAGAACAGAAGATTCTAATAGAAAGAAAGACCAACAGAGAAAAAGCAGACTGTTAGGCTGTTAGAATACCAAGCAAGCTGTTTTCTCTGGAGGCAGCAAGGCAAGAGAAGTTATCCCATCAGGGAAAACCCCTCCTAAGACTGAAACTCAAAGAGATCGCCCACGAGCAGTCTAGTATGCTTGCTGGTGACTACTCTGATCAGCTTGTGAGTAGCAGTGGGGGAAATGCAGCAGTGAAGACATGGGCTGAGTTTGGCCATGTTCCATTGACACCATTTGGCCTTGAGATGAGAGAGAGAAGAGTCAGGGCTGGCTAGTCTGAAGTTTAGGGAGATGTGTGAACTCCTGAGCCCATGGGCCTTGACCTAACTACTTAGGACTAGAGCTGAGAATGAAGCAGCCAATGGGTCTGAAGTGTGGGGAGGTGTGTGTGTGAACTCCCAAACTTGAAGCTAGTACCCATTTGACCTAGCTTGGATGGTTAGCTGACCCAAACACCATCAGATGAAGATAAACATGCTTGATACTGTGAGCAATTATAAACTGCTACAATTTGATGAATTGGACCCATGCTTATAGATGCAGTTGCTTAAAATTCTAATTGAAATGGAAGGATTCTTCATATCAAGGATCAAACTTGTTTTCTCAGTGCACTGGGTTGATTGTTGTTGTTGTTATGTGCCATGGAGTCATTCCGAGTCATAGTGACCCTGTACAGGGTTTCCGAGGCTGTAAATATTTACAGGAGCAGAAAACCTCATCTTTCTTCTGTAGAACAGCTGGTAGTTTTGAACTGCTGTGAGGTTAGCAGCCCAATTTGTAAACATTTCGCTGCCAGAGCTCCTTGCACTGGGTTGATAGAAATGGGTAATTTAGATATTGATAGTAAAAAATGGGGAATATAAAGGCACAAAGTACTGGCTTACAAGCTTTCATGAGCGTGCTTATTTTCAGAATGAGGGGGTATCCTCATAATGTAGAATCCCCACTGAATAGTTATCCTCTTTTCCAAATCAATCTAGCAAAAGAGAATTGAGAATGATGGTGACAGGATTTTATGATTCAATTTAATTCTTATCAGGGTTAATTGTGATTGTTACAACTATAATAGTAAAAGATGTGTAACTAAAAGGAGGGGAGAAGTTAATTTTTCATTTCAGGAATGGAGGATCCCAGGACCATCAAGAAGGAAGAGTATAAGTGGAGCATGAGATCCTACCTAGGAAAGTGGTGACAGCAGAGATGGTGGCAAAGGGGAAGGCATGGAGAGAGAGCAGCCTGGGTTCTAAGCCCATGGACTGAGAAAGGCTGTGTGCCTAAGGGCAGGTAGCTGGCTTGCAAAATGTGTTCTTTAGACATTTAAATGAATATATATTTTTTGTTTTGTTTATGTGTACATCTAATATTTTTACTTTGTTTATTTGTGAAAAATAAGATGTAAAAGGGAAGCAACAGGGAGTAAGCAGAATAATTGTTGTTGTGGGGGGGAGTATAAACATATAGGTGAAGCAAAACATCTGATTGATTGAAAATAAAGCTGATGATCTTGTCAACCTTCATTCAATTCACAATAAAAAGTTTTGAAAAAAAGTCAGGTCATCAGAACAAGAAGCAGAGCTAGAGCTTACACAGGCTATTATCAGTAGCATAATGGAGACAAGTACCGGAACATCACTCCTTGCCGATAGTTCTATCACAAAACTGAACCTTCTACCTTCAAACTGGAAGTGGTGTGAGGACACTGCTGGCTTTCATGCCCTGAACCCTCTCTTTCAAATTAATTATTAGTTCCAGTTTTTTATGCAACCCCCAAATGGGTAAAGATCATAGTTTATTCTCAGGAAAAGAAAAATAGAGGAAGAGGGATGAGGTAGTTTATTTTAGTCCTCCTCTAGAGTAGGAAAGGTAATCCACAAAGAAAAAGATCATTTCAGTGAGCACTGTGCAGCTGCTAGCTTTCAGCTTTCATTTCATTAAAGGTCACGATAAGGGAATATTATTTTATTATGACACATCCTATTTGGAATTCCCCTGGGCAATTTGTTCCACTCCCTTAGTCATCTCTAAGTAGCTCATTTTTCTAGCCAGAATGCACTGTGACTGCTTGGCTTTGTTAGTAACCCTTTTGGAAGGCTTCTCTTGACTTCCTTAACCATCTGGCCTCATTGCATCTGTGTTCTAACTTCTTCCCAGGAAAGGGTGCTTTGGGAAGCACTCGGGGCTCTGTTTTGCTTGTTTCAATGCAGTGTCTGTGCCCATGAAACTCAGCATGTAAATTTAACTTCAAGAGGGTTTGAGTATTCTTAGGATGAGGGGAATCGTTAATGTTCCCCGTGAAACACTCAGGATGGGTTCAAGGTCATGTGACAGGTAAGGGGAAATAAGTGAAAATAATTTGAGAATGGAAAATTTCTTGTAAAGGGGAATGTGAACTAGCAGATCTACTTAAACTGTAATGGTATGGGAAGCTTTGATGCTACATTTTCAAGGAAACATTTACAACATTATGTCACAGCGATACTCAAATTCTCACCACTTTCCTGTTTCTTAACCCTCATGATTTCTCTTAGGGCTGTGACCCTTCCACAACCCACATAACTGCTGCTTTTTCTTTGTCTGTTTCCCAAGAGTAAAAGGAAGAGTATGGAATGGAAACATCCTCAAACGTCAACCAAGAAAATGTTCAAAAGTCAACCATCAGCTGGAAAATTGATACTTAGAGTTTCCTGGAACTCTCAAGGGCCAATATTGGAACACTATCAGGAAAAAGGTTTAACAATCAGCAATGCTCATTATAGTGAGATGCTCATGAAAAAGCTGAAGCCTAAACTTCAGGTTAAATGCAGAGGACTGCTATCCAAGAGTGTTGTGATCTTGCATGACAATGCAAGTCTGCACACCTCTGTCCACACTATTGACACTCTGCACAAACTTTGGCTTGAGGTATTAAAGCATCCTCCCTATACTCCTGATCTTGATCCATAAGACTTTCACTTGTTTTGTCCTCTAAAGCAGCCCTTCGAGGATGAAAATTCATCTCTGATGAAGAAGTGCAGATAGCAGTGCATTCGTAGTTCACAGCTCAGCCTAAAACATTTTTTAGTAAGGGAATATGAAAGCTTGTAGACAGATGGACCAAGTGTATTGAAAAGCAAGGAGATTATGTCAAAAAATTATGTATTTGTCTTTTCTAAAAGTTGATTAAAATAAATTCTACAGCCAGAATGCAGGTAATTGTTGACTCACCCTCATACACCTATGATGAAAATGAATATTGGGAATTATGATTACAGAGGGCTTGTAAGCCTGCCTTCAGCTTATACTTGATTGGATATGCTAAAGGAGGAGTTAGAATTTGCCCCACCTTCAGAGTTGGTATATTTGCTTTTGAAAAGACATACACACCAACCCAGAACTGCTGGGAGAATAGGAGATTCATGCCAAAAAAAGTGAACTGTGTGGCCCTTTGAGTTTCAAGCAAATTGTTTGCCTTGGAGACATCAAGTCAAGAAAAGTATGTCCATCAGAGAAACCCCTTTCTAGGACTGAAAGTTAAAGGGAACATGGTGGTGGTGTGGTTGTGTGCTGTGGAGTTTTTTCCAACTCATAGTGTCCCTGTATAGGGTTTCTGGGGCAGTAAATCTTTACAGGAACAGAAAGGTTTATCTTTCTCTGCCTGAATGGCTGGTAGTTTCTATCTGCTGACCTTGAGGTTAGCAGCCTGACTTTTAACCACTACACTACCAATTTCTTAGAGATTATGTATATAGTTTATAGGTTTCAAGTTGACAGAGGGTGGACTGTGATAATTAGGGTTTTGTGTCAACTTGACTGGGTTGGCGGAGCAGCCTATCAATTGAAAGGATGCTTTCTTGGGTGTGTGGCCTGCTCCCAATATAATGGACATACAGAAAAAGCATGCTTTCTTCTTCTGTTGGGGACCTGGGACTCTATAATTATGAGCCATTACCTTGATACAAATTTCTCTTTATATATGTGTATGTGTATGTATATATATACACATACACATATAAGTTTCACTGGTTTTGCTTCTTTAGAAAACCCAGCCGAAGATATCCACTGCTGTAGAGTCGATTACAGTCCATGATGACCCCATAGATTATCGAGTAGGGTTTTTTTCCATAGGTTTTGTCTGCTATAATCTTTATGTAAGAAGAATGCCTTTCTTTCAAGCCTTTCTAAGTAGCTCAGATTCCTTGAATGGTCAAATTTTAAGTTACAGTGAAATACTAATTCCAATATTAATTGTCTTTCAGATTCCATTGTAATTGGATTTTGGGTTGGTCTTGCAGTCTTCGTGATTTTCATGTTTTTTGTGCTGACCTTGCTGACCAAGACAGGAGCCCCACACCAAGAGTAAGTTTGGGCTGTTCCTAAATGCCTGTTAAGTCCATCAAGGAAGGAAAGAAATGAACCAGTACCCAGGCCTGAGGTTGCTTCCAATGGATGAAGAAGAGGGGCTGGCTATGGATTTGCTGCTGGACCAGATATCTGTGGAGCAGAATCCAATCCTGCCTTCCTCCTGGCTCTCTGACCCACAAATGTCTGGGTTAAGGGGAAAGTTCTGCCCATTACTGAGCTTATCCAGGTATTAAGTTCTAGAAAAAATATCTAAATGCAAATATATTAAATGAAAGTAAAACACCATTTTATTGAGACATATGGATACATGGTGGTGGTTGGTTCTGACTCATAGCGACCCTGTATAGTGTTTCTGACACTAAATCTTTACGGGGGCAGAAAGCCTCATCTATTATCTCCCACTGAACAGCTGGTAGAATCAAACTGCTGACCTTTTGGTTAACAGCCCCACTTGTAATTCACTATGATACTAGGGCACCTTATATGAACACGTAGTGGTGATAGTGGTATGCAGTGGAGTCGGCTGGACTCATAGCAACCCTGTATAGGGTTTCTGAGACTGTAAATCTTTATAGGAACCTAAAGGAGCTCTGGTAGCGTAGTGGTTACGAATCAGGCTGCAAACCTTAAGGCCAGCAGTTCAAAACTACCAGTTGTTCCACGGGAGAAAGAAGAGGCGTTCTGCTCCCGTAAAGATTTACAGCCTCGGAAACCCTGTACAGGGTCGCTATGGGTCGGAAACGACTCGACGGCACTTAACAACAACATGGATACATAGGGTTGAAAATCTCTTTAATAGCCAACAAAAAACATGAACTTTGCTTTTCCTCTCTTCGTGTCCTCATAAACATCTGTACCCGTGTTTGCTTTTATTATATTGGTTCAGCGAACTTTTTATGGTGTGCATTGTAACAGTAGTCAGAAAATCTGAGGACAAGTTTGGATTACAGCACATTTTGTAGAATGGTCAGGGAATGACAACACCCTATTATCTATTAAGATGGTTTTGTTTGATGTTGGAGGCAGATGATTTTAGGGATGAGAACACCTTAGCACAAAACAAAATGTGACTTTGTTAAGGCATCATGGTAATTGATCCTGGGTAGCTGAAACTTGCATTTCCAGTCTTCCAACTGGCAGTTCAGTCAGACTATTAGATGGTCTTGCTTTTTGATAAAGGTTTTGAGTGACTTCAGTCAGAGAACAGTGGTCATCATAACCCTATATGTGTCTCCCAAGGTCAAAAAGAAAATCTAACTTAACATAACAGCTGGGTCAACTGTCATGGCCATGCTTGACATGCTTTTATACAGAGTCTGACAAAGTAAAATACAGCATTTGGTTGCAGTAAAACGTAATAAAAATGAAAAAAAAAAATCAGATATGTGGAAAACCCTCTAATGGACCCATTTAAAAGGCTTTTAGATCTTAGTACACTTGACATTTATTTGGTAGAAATTTTCTTGTGAAGCAGACTAATTTTTTCCATATAAACCAACTTTAATATAAAACACTGTTTGTGATAATTAGGAGTGAGGGAAAGAATGATAAATCATTGAGAATTAATAATAAGAGTGAACTAAATAAGTGTTTACTATATGCCAGGGACTAATAACTTTCTCTATATATAATCTCACTAAATCCTCACAAAAAGATAAAGTAAACCTTATAATTGTTCTCATTTTACAGATAGAAAAAAAATAGCTGAGGCAGCTGTCTGCAGTTTCACAGATAAAACCCTGTAGAGCTAGGCTTCAAACTAAAGTCTCATAAGTTCCTGTTCTTACCAATGGTATTACCATGTCATATTTGTCATTTTAAATCTCTTTCCTCTATTGAACAAGAGATCTTAGCAGGCAGCTAGGGTTTTTTCTGTATTTCTTTTACTTAGTGGATCAAGCATGGGCCCTGAAGTAAAACAGTTCCAGGTTTACTTATTGAGATTCTGGGCTCAATTCTCAATCTGTGTTTGAGGTTTCTTATTTGTAAAAATAAAGTAGTGTCTACTTCCTAGGATTATTGTAAGGCCTCTGTGAGATAACTCCTGTAGAACTGCTGGCATAAGAAGTTAGGCTTACAGTGTCAATTCAGCAAAGCCTAGTGTACCTGTTCTGTGCTGGCAGGAGACGAGAAGGGTCTGGGTAAAGAATGGGGTGATTGTGGTATGCCGTCGAGTTGGTTCCGACTCATTGCGACCCTGTGTAGGGCTTCTGAGGCTGTAAATCTTTACAGGAGCAGAGAGCCTCATCTTTGTCCCTCAGAGCAACTGGTAGATTATAATTACTGACCTTGTGGTTAGCAGCCCAGTTTGTAATCAATCCACTGGGCTTCTTTGGGTAAAGTGTAGGAAGGAAAGTATTAAGAAACCCATTACCTCATGGCTTATCCAGGCCCTAAACATTCACACTGTGTCTGCACTTGTTCAAGTGTTGCCTCATTCTCCTCTAGTTTCAGCTTGTGTGCATCTCAAGTTGAAATGAGACATATGTAGAAAGATGGCCAAGTAGAAAATGCTAGTGATGGCTAGGAAGAAAACGACCATGTCTGAATGCTGATAGCTTTACATATCAGACTGTCTTGATCGCTTGTTAAAAAAAAAAGAAAAGGGAAAACAGTTCCTCAGTTAGGATATCAGGCAGATGCTTTGTGAATATACAACTCAGATACTCCGGTTAAGGAACCTGATCAAGTCTGGGAGCTCAAATATATGGTTCAATGCTTAATCTACAAGTTAATTCTTTATCTCCATGGAATCATCTCAGGACAGGACAGAGCGGTTCCATGATGTCTTGTCATTGCTGTTACATGTAAAGATTATTCATATCCCTAAATAGTAGTATGACACAGGATGGCAGATACACAGCACTGGCCATCACTAATTAATTCTGTCATCTTTTTGGTTTAGCCAATCCTTGACCTCAGAGTCTTTTTCAGAACAACTCCAGGCAACTGACCAGGAGTCAATCACTTTTTTTTTTTTTTTAATGGATTGTTCTTGTTGTCAAGTGCCATCAAGTCAGTTCCGACATATAGATTTCAAGGAGTGACTGGTGTGTTTAAACCACCAACATTGTGGTTAGCAGTCTGGCGCTTATCCTACAGTGCCACCCAGGATAAAGAGCACATATTTGACATCCCTGGCTGCACTTTCCTTTAACAGTGTTGAATGGCAGGCATTGCCATCCTTTCCACTGCACAGATCAAATGACACTACAATAAAATGGGCCTAATGTTTTTTCTGAAGTTTTCCATTTGCAATCACGGTAGGGTAAGAACTTTGGTTCTGGAGTGACTGACTGTTTCATGGCTCTGTTAAAGGAGGGATGAGTAGTAGGCTGGAATAGGCTATAATGCTAGACTATTGAATGATGCGGGAAGTATCAAAAGAAGATGGAAAGAATACACAAAGTCACTGTACCAAAAAGAAATGGTCAATATTCAACCTTATCAAGAGGTAGCATATGATCAAGAGCCAGTGATACTGAAGGAAGAGATCCATGGTACATTGAAGGCATTAGCAAAGAACAAGGCTCCAGTAATTGATGAAATAAATACACATTGAAATCTTTTAACAAACTGATGAAGGCACTTACTCATCTATGCCAAGATAGTTGAAAGATAGCTACTTGGCCAACTGATTGGAAGAGATCCATATTTGTGTCAATTCCAAAGAGAGGTGACCCAATTTTGCTAAAGATAATTCAACTGATTGACTGAGGCATACACACATTATGGAAGGCAAGCTGCTTTATTTGAGACTAGTGGATTTAATCACATGTTAAACTTTATGTAATGGGCTCAACCATAGCAACAGTTGTAAGGATGGTGCAGAACTGAGCAGTATTTCCTTCTGTTATAACAGAATAGGGTCACTATGAGTCAGAACTGACTGGCGAGCATCTACCAACAACGATTACTTTATAACAGCAATTAGACTAGTGTTGAACCAAACAAGGCACAAACCAGCTATGTTGACACATAAACTTATCTGTCACACACACCTAGAGACCATGAGGCGTGAGAACAGAGTGGATGGCCTTGAGAGTATCTGTACAGTCTCAGGGAGGAGGGGTAGGGAAAGGACCTCGGAAGTGGGGGCTGTATGCCCACTGTCCTGACCCAAATGCTCTTGGTTCTGGTTCCTTAGTTCTTCAGCGTGGGTAGTCAATGCACCCAATTCTTAACTCTGAGAAAATGTAGACCGTGTTATACATTGTGTTTTCGGATCTGTTTTCACACTCAGATGATGGCCCAGACTATTATTCATTGCTTCTTGTTCCTGGAATTGAGAGTAGTCTGGCCCCAGAATGTTAACCAAGCTTTTCCAAACACTCTTAAGTCCCTGTTTTTCCTAGGTGACATTTTAGCTTATTGGTCATAGGTTGTTGACACACTGAGATCTGCCCTAGAATATATTTTAAATATTAGTGAAGTGACAATTAGGGGGGAATCACTTGAAATACAAAAAAGACCATTTTAAATCAACATTAGCATAGAAGTCTTCAGAGTGTAAGACCTATATAAATCACTGATTTTAGCTGACAATGAGATTTGTTAGCCAGGTTTATCACTAAAAGTAATAAATCAGACTTCTGAGAAGAATTCTTTGCCTGATGTAAAGAATTCTATATATGTAAAGAATAATGATGTAAAGAAATCTGGATCTGTCTCCTACTATCTAATCATGGTAGGAGACAGATCAAGATTAAGGCCCTTCAGCTAGTTGGATTACAAAGCTTCTAGGATGAATTACCTGTGAGATCCAGGTGACCCTTAGCAATCCAGAGGTTAGTGATATATGACAAGATTTTCTAGCCCTGTAAACTGACTGGTGTGGCGCTGTGGATTAGCGCTGGACTATGAAACACAAGGTTGCTTGGCAGTTCAAGCTCACCAGCTGCTCCTTGGAAATCCTATACAGGGCTGCTATGAGTTGGAATGGACTCAATGGCACTTAACCAACTGAATCCATGCTCTCCCCTGCCTCCTAAAAATTTGGTCATAAGTACTTTAGACTGAGTGACAATGGGATGAAAGAGATTTAATAAAAAGATCATGGTTCACTGAATATATACTTCAGAACCTAATTTTTGCTGATTCTAGTCTTGATTCTAAAATGTGCAGACATGATTCATGCCCTTAGGGAGTCACTGTTTGAGCATGAACAACCCTTATACAAGTCTAGAGAGAATGGTGATTAAAGTAGATGGGCTATTAGATTATTCAGTTTACCTGTACTTTTTCTTTCATGTATTCTTTGAAATGCTATCCATAGTCATGATCCACACAGTCAAATTCCTTTGTGTAGTCAATAAAAGCACAACTAAACATCTTTTTGGTATTCTCTGTTTTCGGCCAAAATCCATCTGATGCCATGATGATACCCCTCATTCAATATTCTCTCTGAATCTATCTTGAATTTCTGGTAACTCCTTGTCATTGTACTACTGTAACCATTTTTTAATTACCTTCAGCAAAATTTTATTTGCATATGATATTAATTATTGCTTGATGATTTCCACATCCCACTAAGTCTCCTTCCTTTAGATCAAGCATAAATATGGATATTGTACAGTTGACTGGCCAGGTAGCTATCTTCCAAGTTTCTTGGCATAGGTGACTGAGGGCCTCCAATGCTGCATCAGTTTGTTGAAACATTTCAATTTGTATTCCACCAAATTCTGAGTCTTGTTTTTCATCAATGCCTTCAGTACAGTTTACACTTCTTCCTTCAACACCATTGTTAATTGATTATATTCTACCTCTTGAAATTGCAGAACATCAATCAGTTATTTTTGGTTCAGTGACTCTGCGTATTCCTTCCATCATTTATGGATGCTTCCTGCATTGTGCAATATTGCGCCCATGTTGTTGCTGTTTTTAAGTGCCGTACAGTTGGTTCCAACCCATAGCAACCTTATATAGGGTTTCCAAAGAGCACCAGTTCACACTGACTTTGCAATCCAGTGCATTATCCTACCACGCCACACCAGGACTCTATTTTTCCCATAGAACACTTCAAAACTTCAATACTAGATTGTTGTTGTTGTTGTCAGGTGCCATCGAGTCGGAACCGACCCATAGCGACTCCATGCACAGCAGAACGAAACAATGTTCGATCCTGGGCCAACCTCACCACCGCTGCCACCCCCGAGTCCATCAATGATGCCACCT
>NW_006408664.1:7793087-7797097 GCF_000296735.1 Chrysochloris asiatica | reverse complement strand
TCAATACTAGATAGTAGACGTGTTAACTCAGTGAAGGGAAGGAAATACACAAAATGAGGAATGTCAGCACACCATGACCAAGGCAAAGGAAGACTGACAGGTATGTGAGAATAAACCATCACAAGGCTAAATGTTGTTGTTGTTAGGTGCCATCAAGTTGGTACCAATTCATAGTGAACCTGTGCACTACAGAATGAATCACTACCTGGTCCTGTGCCAACCTCTCAATCTTTGCTATATTTGAACCCATCGCTGCTACCAGTGGTGTATTTCTCCAGGGACTGGTCCCTCCTGATACTATGTCTGAAGTATGAGAGTTGAAGTCTGGCCATCCTGGCTTCCAGAGAGCATTCTGGCTGGACTTCTTCCAAAATAGATTGGTTTATTCTTTTGGCAGTCCATGATACTTTTAATATTCTCCTCCAATACCAGAGCTCAAGTACATCAGTTCTCTTATGGTCTTCCTTATTCACTGCCCAACTTTCACTTGCATATGTGGTTATTGAAAATACCATGGCTTGGGTCAGGTGCACCTTAGTCCTCAAACTGACATTTTACTCTTCAATACTTTAAAGAGTTCTTGTGTACCAGATGTGCCTAATGCAATATTTTATTTGCTTTCTTGGCTGCTGCTTCCATGAGTGTTGATGACTGATGTGAGCAAAATAAAGTCTTTGATAACTTCAATCTTTTCTCCATTGAGAAGAATGTTGTTTATTGGTCCAGTGGTGAGAATTTTTGTTTTATTTATGTTGAAATGCAACCCATACAGAAGGCTATTATGGTCTTTGATCTTCATCAGTAAATATTTTAAGTTTTCATTGCTTTCAGCAAACAAGGTTGTATCATCTACATATCACAAGTTGCTAATGAGTCTTCTTCCAATCCTGAGGTGACATTTTTCTGCATATAATCTAGCTTCTTGGATTATGTGCTCAGCAAACAGATTGAATAAATATGGTGAAAGAATACACCACTGGCACACAACTTCCCTAATTTTAAATCATTTAGTGTTCCCTTGTTCTATTCGAACAATTACCTTTTGGTCTATGTACAAGTTCCTCATTAGCATAATTAAGTGTTCCAGAATACTCATTCTATGCAATGCTGTCCAAAGCTTGTTGTGATCCACACAATCGAAAACCTTTGCATAGTCAATAAAACACAAGTAAACAGCTTTCTAGTATGCTCTGCTTTCAGCCAAGATCCATCTGATGCCAGCAATGTTATCCCTCAATACGTCCTCTCCTGAATCCAGCTTGAACCTCTGGAAGTTCTCTATCAATCTATACTTGCAGCTATTTCTGTATTACCTTTAGTAAAACTTTACTCACATGTGATATCGATGATACTGTCTGATGATTTCTGCACTCTTGTGGGTCACCTCTCTTTGGTATGGGCACAAATACTAATCTCTTTCAGTCAGTTGGCCAGGTAGTTGTCTTCCAAATTTCCTGGCATAGATGAGTGAGTACCTCCAGGGCTTCATTAGTTTGTTGAATGATTTCAACTTTATTCCATCTATTTCTGGTGCTTTGTTCTTTTCCAATGTCTTCAATGCACCTTGCACTTTTTCCTTCAGTATCATTGACTCTTGCTCATATGCTACCTCTTCAAATGGTTGAAGATCCACCATCTCTTTCTGCTACAGTGACTGTGTATTCCATCTTCTTTAGATGCTTTCTGTATCATTCACTATTTTGCACATATTGTTGTTGTAGTTAAGTGCCATCAAGTTGGTTCCTACTCATAGTGAACTTGAGCCACTGAACTAACTTGCAGTTTAAGCCTACTTTTCAGTCCAGTGCCTTACCCTGGTGGTACCACACCATGACTCCATAGAATACTTCAATATTGGAAGTCGAAGTTTGATTTTTTTTTCCTTCAGTTCCGTCAGCTTGATTTGTTTGTCTTTGTATGTAACATGTCTCTTTTCCCTAGCTGCTTTCAGGATTCTCTCCTTATCTTTGATTTTGGAGAGCTTGATTATTACATGTCTTGGTGATTTTCTTTTGGGGTCTATCCTTCCTGGGGTTCGCTGAGCTTCTTGAATGTTTGTCTTTTCACTTTTCAGGATGTTAGGGAAATTTTCTTCCAGAAGATCTTCAACTATCTCCTCTGTGGACTTGTGTGATTCTTCCTGTTCCGGAATGCCGATAATTCTTAATTTATTCTTCTTTATGTTGTCTAATATGAGTCTTTAGACCTTCTTCAGATTTTTTAATCCTTTTTTCTGCTTGCTCTTCTATCTTAGTAGTATTGTGAGATTTGTCTTCCAGCCCACTTGTTCTGGCTTCCATCTCTTCAATTCTACTCCTTTGCCCTTTCAGTGCATTGCCCATTTCTGATATTCTGTTATTAATCATTTGCTTCTCTTTTTGTAGATTTTGAATTGTTTCCAATGCTGTATCTATCTTATTTGATTGTTCCTGTAGCACTTTCTGACTTCTTCCTTATTTTTCTCAACTCCTCTGTGAAGTGTTTTGATACATTTCATTATCATTTTTTTAATTCCTCCTCAGATATTTCCAAAGCCTACCCTCCTTCCAAAGCCTACCCTCCTACCTCCAGCTCATTTGTCTCAGTCACTTTATCTTGTTTCTGGACATGTCCAGAGATGGTCATCTGTTTCTTGGGCATATTCAGTAGTTGGCTGTGACCTTAATACTTAGATGAATGTATGTTTTGGTATTTTATTATGCTTTTTGATTGCCTCTAGGTAGATGTGATCAGGATATGGGCTTCCTTTTTCACTCTTCTTACTACTCAACTCAGGGTAACTGTCGCAGATGTTGGCTGCCTACTTGGTTTATGGCAGCTGGTATTGGTTCTTGCCTGAATGGTGGGATTTTATAGGGTGTGATTGTAGCTTGACTATATGACCACAATTGCTGTGTCTTCTTGAGTAATGTAGGGAGAGAAAGAGCCCCCTTGTGAAAATACACCTAAGATACTATTGTTCTCTTCACACTCAGAGCAAAGAAGAATGAAGAAAATGAAAGACTCAAGAAAGAAATTAATCTAAAAACCCAGTGGCCCACATAAACGTCATCTTCCTATAGCCAAATGCTAGAAATACTAGATGGTATCTGGTTGCTTTTACCAATCATTCGACTAGTGGCATAATAATAGGCCATGGTTAGCATGGAAGAAAAATGTAGAAAAAAAGTCAAATTCATAAAAAAGACCAGACTTGCTGGTCTGATAAATACTGAATGAACCCTTGAGGCTATTGCTCAAATCACCCTTGTAGCATGGAGATGAAGACGTTCCTCTCAGCTACATAATAGACTGCTCCAAAGAATGAACCTGTGAGCAATGTGCTCCTTACAATAATCAGCTATGTAAGACCAAAGGGCAACATGTACTCCAAAACAAAGATGAAAGTCAAGAAGGGGCAGGGAAACCAGATTGGGAAAAAAATGTATTGGTTCCATTTTCCTGGCTTTTTGTCATCAATGTAATTTTTCATATTCTTAAACCTTCTTCATACTAAGCACCCCTCATAATCATTCTGAGTCATTTGAGGAAATCTATCAAGATTAATCCTTTGGAGTCCCTAATACCAGTTGTCATGCCCTTGTCAGCTGACAGCTCTGCCTTGAATTTAACTAGACCAGTACATCCCCTTGGAAGTGTTTTGATGGAACCTTATGGAAGGCACCCTGAGGAGACTAAGATAAGTGTATTAGAGAACTTGTCTGAAGCCATCCACTGATTGCAGAGACATGGGTAACGCATTTTATTTGGAATAAACCTGTGTATGTCTGAACTGGAACCCCCAGTAGCAATACTTTTTGACTACTCTGATATATAATTTTTACATGTTATTGAGACCATGTAACAAGATGTAAAAAAAAAAAAAAAAAAAAAAACCTGTGCATTTATTAGTTAAAAGATATTTACAGTCTTGGAAGCCCAATGGGCCAGTTCTATTCTGTCCTATATAGGGTTGTTGCAACTTGCAATTGACCTGATGGCAGGAAGTTGGTGTTTTTTGTCCCCCTCCC
>NW_006408664.1:7792118-7792987 GCF_000296735.1 Chrysochloris asiatica | reverse complement strand
AAAAAAAAAAAAAAACCTGTGCATTTATTAGTTAAAAGATATTTACAGTCTTGGAAGCCCAATGGGCCAGTTCTATTCTGTCCTAAAGAGTTATTATGTGTCAGAATTGACTCAAAAGCAAAAGGTTTGGTTTGGTTTTGGTTACTTGTTCATGCATTTGTAAAATGAGCATAGTAATTCTTGCCTTGGATGACTGCACTGTTCTATTTGGTAATCAAGTAAGATAAATGGATACCTAGTGTGGCACTGTGTGTTAATGTGCTGGACTGCAAAGTGAGTTTAATCCACAAAGTCAGCAGTTCAAATTTACCAGCTCCTCCTTGGAAACTCTATACAGGGTTGCTATGGGTCAGAACTGACTCAACGGCACTTAACAATAACAACATAGTGCTTTAGGAGTTGTGTGGTACTGTAGGATAAGCACTAGACTGCTAACTACAAGGTCAGAAGTTCAAACCCACCAACTGCTCCTCAGAAACCCTATACAGAGTCGCTGTAGGGTTGTTGTAGACCAGTGGTTCTAAACTTCAGTATGAATAGTAATCTTTGGTAATCCTGTGAAAATGCAGATTACTGGTCCCACTTTCAGAGATTATGAGGGCCTCACCTCTAGAGATTCCTAAGGTTCCATCTAGGAATTTGCAATTTAACAAGTACTTCTGTGGGATAAGCACTGGACTGCTAACCACAAGGTCAGCAGTTGAAACCCACCAGCTGCTCTGTGGGAGAAAGATGAAGCTTTCTGCTCCTGCATAGATTTACAGCCTTGGAAACCCTATATAGGGTTGTTGCAACTTGCAATTGACCTGATGGCAGGAAGTTGGTGTTTTTTGTCCCCCTCCCTACCTCCCACCCCCAGGTAGTTGTGC
>NW_006408664.1:7780856-7791588 GCF_000296735.1 Chrysochloris asiatica | reverse complement strand
GCCATCACATTAGGAGTGAGTTAATTAAATGTTTGACCAAATATAGCAAGCTTATTTTTAAATTGATAGTTTTCTATAGCCCACAAATGATGTTATAAATATCCAAGTGACCCTTGGCATTAAGAGCTTCTCCACCCCTACTCTAGGAGCTCTCATCACTAAGTTCCTGCCTTGGGTTTATTTTTATATTTTTATAAGTCTCTCATTTCTGATGTTTCTTTGGATGCCCTGGATAGGTATTCCATGAAAATAGGCTGGCTTGCCTTCTGTGCAGAAAATGAGGACTTTTTTAGGTGAATTAACCAGCATGTAAACAGTCTTTTATTGTCTTTTTCCTTTATAGCAACTCAGAATCTTCTGAAAAGAGATTTAGAATGAACAGCTTTGTATCAGACTTTGGAAGGCCCCTGGAACCAGAAAAGTTGTTTTCTCGCCAGGGCAACGAGGAATCCAGGTCTCTCTTTCATTGCTACATCAATGAGGTGGACCACTTAGACAGGCCCAAAATTTGTCACCAGACTACAGCCCTCGACAGCGATGTTCAATTCCAAGAAGCACTCCGAAGCAGCAGCAGGCCAGAGGAGGAACTCAATAGGCTCATGAAGTTTGACATTCCCAACTTCGTGAATACGGACCAGAATTCCTCCTTTGGGGAGGATGATCTTCTGATTTCGGACCCACCCATTGTTTTAGAAAATAAGCCAGTTTGTCAGACTTCACACAAAGAACTGAACTGAGAAGCATATTTTATGTTTTGTAAAGGCCATCCTGGAGGTGTGGATTCTGTCTTTAATATAGTAAGAAATCTTCATTTACCAAAATTGTGTGTGAGTATGTATGTGTGTGTGAGAGAGAGAAAAGAACAAAGAACTTACTAAGCAGAGTAAATAGGCGATTTGTATGTATTCAAATACACTTGGAACTTCTTTGGATTAAAGTATTTACACTGTGTTATTTTCCTTGTTGAATAACTTGACTAAATAATGTGTTAGCCTTCTGGAATGGGGAGCAGGATACTGCTTTCTTATTTAACCCTGCCACTGTGATGTTCTGTGTTCTTAAACAACTTGTTTCACCTCTGGACTGCCACATATCTTGCTGTAAGGTGAGGGCACTGCAGTAGCCTTCCCAGCGCTGATATTTGGTGAATTTCTGACTTTGCATCCAGATGAGACTGGGATGCACATGAAGCAGCATGAACCAAGCCATTGCCTCTTATCCCTTCTGTGTTGGTGGTGGTGATGGTATGCCATGGAGTCAGTTCAGAGTCATAGCAAGCCGGGACAAGGTTCCCAAGGCTGTAAATGTTTATGGGAGTAGAAAGCCTCATATTTCTCCCTCACGATAGCTAATTGTTTTGAATCGCTGAACTTGTAATTAGTAGCCCAACTTGTAACCCACTATACTACTTCTCTTTTGTAGGATCCCCAAAATGTCTATACCTTTCATTCAATAATTTACTGAGTCCAACTTTAGTCTAGGGACCTAAAGGGTCTACTTGCTGGTCAGGAGATTTGTCTCACACAGTCATTACTGGCCAGCATTTTTGCTTGGTTGTGTTGAAACAGCTCCATCTCCCTCAGAATGAGCTCAGATCCATGGTACATTGCCTGACCTGACATTCCTATCCCCTAGAACTGTAGAAAAGATTGCCAACTGAGTAAGGAGAGGTAAGGAGAAGTACTGTCCTGTTTGCCTCTGTGTTGATGTATCTGCATCTGGTCACACTGCAGTGCAGTGTCCTTGACTACAGAATGAGAAAAGTCCTGCATGCAAGACTGTTTATTTACTACAGACGGCTAGTGTGTGAGCTTTGAGCTAAGAAAGTGAGTGTGTTGGAAATCCACCACAAACAAATATTCAGGGTGGCCTGGATAATGAAGACACCAAATCTGCACACTGGTTTTGGGAATAACCTGGTTTTGCACACACCCTCAGATGCATGCATGACCAGCTACTAATTTGTGGGTTTCATAATTAAGTTATTTACCACATGTCTTGCTTTTGCTGTAAAATAAATGCATTGATTGCACAGCAATTTTCTCCGGTTCTTTCTTTTTACAGCCTAGTTTCCCAATTTCTTTTAAAAGCTCATTTATACTTCCTTCAAATTTCTTAATGGGAACTGATGATACTATTATCTTAGGACTCCTAGTCATGCCCTAGACTTGCTTTAGGAATTAATCAAACCAACTGAAATACCTTTCCCATAATACTGTTCTTTGAGAAAAATATTTACGGCTCTGACACTAAATAGCAGAACAAAGCACAGAATATTGCTTAATGATTAAATCTGCTTTAACATAGTCTTACAAACAGATATTTTACAAATGGATGTATTTTCCTGAATATTTTCTACAACACAATAAAAGTAGTAAAGAATGATTATTTTGTTTTCTACTATGATGATTATTATTATCCATAAACTATTTAACCAAATATAAATCATGAGCAGTTTTTAATGTTGAAATCTATCCAAGTGATATCTTATTTGAAGCAAATTTATTAGTCAGAAAATTGAAGCATATTTCAGGATCAGCACTGGACTGTGAAGCATAAGGTCAGCAGTTCAGACATACCAGCTGCTCCTTGGAAACCCTATACAGGTTCGCTATGAGTCAGAACCAACTCAATGGTACTTAGCAATAACAACAGTCCATGAGTTTTATTTACTAAAATAAGAACTGAGGGTCCTGACATTCTACTGTACTTGGAACCCAATAAGTTATCCCGCCAGTTTCATTATGCTGCCAGAAGACAAGACTTCTGAGTGCCAGACGGGGTACTTCATTACTCAGCACAGCGGACAGCAGGAGCAACCTGTGCCAGTTGGTTCATGTGTTATTTTCCTATTGTTGTCTTCATATGCATGCAGAAGCTGGACAGTGAATAAGGAAGGAAGACTGAAGTAGAATTGGTGCCTCTGAATTACAGTGCTGACCAAAAATAGTCAATATATTATGAACTGCCTAAGAAGGAACCAATCTGTCTTGTAAGAAGCACAGCCAGAATATTCCTTAGAAGTGAAGATGTCGAGACTTCCTCACATACTTTGGACATATTATCAGGAAAAACTGTCCCTGGAGTAGATCATCATGTGTGGCCAAGTAGAGGGTCAGTGAAAAAGGAGAACACCCCCCAAAGAGAGGGATGGGCACATTGACTGTCACAATGGGTTCCAACATAGCAATGACTGTGAGGATGAACTAGGGCAGGGCAGTGTTCCATTCTGATGAACATAGGTCACTGTGAGTTGGAACCTATTCGGTTATCGTTTAATAACATTGCTATTGAACACATATAAACAAAATTATTTGCTTACAGTTCTGGGGTTCAGAAAACTCTGATCAAAACTCATTGTCAATGGACTAAAAATCAAAGTTTTGTCAGAGCTACATTCTTTTCATTCCTTTTAGAGCCGCCATGTAAGAATCTACTTTCTTTTTCCAGCTTCTAGACATTGCTATGAATGTATGAAGTGTGAATCTAGGAAAACTGGAAGTTAAAAATGAAATATAATGCATAAACATCAATATCACAGGTATTAGTGAACTGAAATGAACTGGTATTAGTCATTTTGAATCTGACAATCACATGGTTTACTATGCCAGGAATGACAAATTGAAGAATGGCATCACATTAATCATTGAACAGAACATTTGAAGATCTATCTTTAAGTACAACACTGTCTGTGAAAGGATAATGTCCATATGCCTACAATGAAGACCATTCAATACAGCTATTATTCAAATTTACACACCAACCCTAAAGCCAGTTATGATGAAATTGAAGAATTTACCAACTTCTTCAGTCTGAAACGGATCCAACATGCAATCAGGATGTATCAATAATTACTGATTGGAATGCAAAGGTTGGAAACAAAGAAAAAGGATCAATCATTGGAAATATGGTGTTGGTGATAGAAGTGATGCTGGAGATTGCATGATAGAATTTTGCAAGACCAGTGACTTTTTTTCATTGCAGATGGAATACACAGAAATCAAATTGACTACATCTTTGGAAAGAGAAAATGGAAAAATGAAAGCCAGACTGGAATGAACCATCAATTAGTCATATGCAAGTTCAGGAAAATTAAAACTAGTCCTCGAGAGCCAAAATATGACCTTGAACATACCCCACCTGAATTTAGAGATCATCTCATTAAGAAGACAATAAAGAAGAAAAGGACCAAAATGGGTGTCAGAAGAAACTCTGAAACGTGCTTTCCAGCATAGAGATGCCATGGCAAATGGAAGAAATGAGGAGGTAAATGAACTGAACAGAAAATTTCAAACAGCAGCTCAAGAAGACAAAGTCAACTACTATAATGCAATGTGCAAAGATCTGGAGCTAGAAAACCTGAAGGAAAGAACACACTCATTTCAAAGAATGGGTATTCCAAAACAGTGAACTGCACTCATGAGGAAACTGTACAAAGTCCATGAAGCAGTTGTTTGAACAGAACAAAGGGGATACAGAATGTTTTAAAATCAGGGAAGATGTGCCCCAGTACTTATACAGTCAATGTTGATGTTGTTGTTGTTGTTAAGTGCTGTCAAGTCAGTTCCAACCCATAATGACCCTGTATAGGGTTTCCAAGGAGCATCTGGTGAGCTTGACTGCCAACCTTGCAGTTCAAACCAACTTTTGCAGTTCAGCGCATTAACCGACAGTGCCACATGATTCAATACACTGAGCAAATAATTTGACAAATTGAATTATATGAAGAAGGTGGTGGCATTAATACTGCAGGAGGACTCATTAGCTACCTGTGATATCCAAATGACACAATCTTGCTATCTGAAAGCCAAAAGAACTTGGGGAACTTACTGATGAAGCTCTAAGATTATAGCTTTCAGATTGCACCTCAAAATAAAGAAAACAAAAATGCAACTAAATGAATAAATAACATGATTGTTGTTGTTAAGAACCGCGGAGTTGATTCTGACTCATAGTGACCCTGCATAGTGTTTCCGAGGCTGCAAATCTTTACAGGAGCAGAAAGCCTCATCTTTCTCTCGTAGAACAGCTGGTAGTTTTGAACTGCTGACCTTGAGGTTAGCATTCTGATTCATAACCACGACACTACCAGAGCTCCTTAATATGATAGATGGAGAGAAAAAAACCACACACACACAACAGCAAAGTTTCTTCTGAATCCACCTTCAATCCTGGCAAATCTTCAATATTGTTGCAACTGTTTTTAAAGTTAACTTCAGCAAAAGTTTACTTGCATTCTATTACTGAAATTAAGAAGTACAGCCAGGATGTTCCTGCAGTGAATTACTTCCTATGACTCTTCTATCCATAGTCTTTGTAACTCCCACCAACAGTGTTTTTGCCCTGCTAGGTAGGAGGGTGGGGAAGATGCGGATAGAAAATAGGATTCAGTTGTGAGTGGTTAACGGCGTTTGATGCAAAAACTTGGAACTCTAATCAGGGTATATAATGAGTTATCTCAGCAGCAAGAAGCCTCAAAAGAAGATGTAAAAATACAGAGTTCTGAGCAAAAAAATTGGTTGATGCGCAACCATTTCAAGAGTTAGTATATTAAGAACCCATGTTATTGAAAGAAGTCCAAGCTGCATGACGGCATTGATAGAAAGTAAGTCTCCAAGAATTGACAGAATACAAATGGAAGTGTTTCAATAGATGGATGTAGCACTGGTAGTCCTCACTCATCTTTGTCAAGAAATCTGGAAGACAAGCTACCTGGCCAAATGATTGGAAGAGATTCACATTTGTGCCTATTCTGAAGAAAGGTGACCGAAGCCATGGTATTTCAGTAGCCACTGAAAGTTGGACAATGAATAAGGAACACTGTAAAAGAACTGATGCATTTCAGTTACAGTGCTCAAGAATATTGAAAGTACTGCCAGAACAAACAAATCTGTTTTGGAAGAAGTACAGCCAGAATGTTCCTGCAGTGCAGTGAATTACTTCCTATGACTCTTCTATCCATAATCTGTAACTCTCACCAAACAGTGTTTTTGCCCTCCTAGGTAAAAGGAGGATGGGGAAGATGCTGATAGAAAATACGATTCAGTTGTGGGTGGTTAAAGGCGTTCAATGTGATTGTAAAAACTTGGAACTCTAATCAGGGTATATAATGAGTCATCTCAGCAGCACGAGCAGGGAACTTATACCCATCAAAGAATAAAAGTCAGGAATTGAGTACATCCTTTCAGTCCTGAGATCCCTGCATGTTGAACCTCCTTTACCCAGGGACAGAAAGCTGTGACAGCAGAGGAATAGCAGAGGAACAACAGTATCAAAACCAGGAGCGAAAGCATGAGACACAGTGCTGGGCTTCCCAGCTCACAGAGCAAGTAAAGCAGAGTGACTTTGGGCAGGACATTAGTTTGTAGAATGTGGTGCCTCCAGGAACTTAATGAGGGGAGCTAGGTTTGCTGACCCTCAGCATTAGAGCCAAGTGTCTTCAGGCTGAGGCTTATGGTAGAGTGGTGTGTCCTGTGGATATTTATTAGCACCCCTAAAAGAACTTTGTGGAGTCTAGGTGAGGTGCTGTAGGTTAATGCGCTGGACTGCAAAGTTGGTTTAAACCACAAGGTCGGCAATTCAAGCTCACCAGTTTCTCCTCAGAAACCTTACACAGGGTCAGTATGAGAGGGAACTGACTCTATGTCACTTAACAACAACAAAATAATTTTGTAACATTGATTGGGCAGAGAGTGGCCTGCCTGTGGTCATGGTTGGAAGAACTATGCTCGAACATTTCTGACCTCAAATTGTAACTTGTTAATAAAACCCATAACCTCTGAGTTGTGTGTGGCCATTGTCATGAATTACCTAACCCAGTTGAGCAGTATGTGTGGTGGGAGGAATAGTTGGCATTTTTTTTTCGCAGCTCCTTAAAAGTGAGGATGGCCAGACTTCATCTCCCATTCTTTGGACATATTATCAGGAGGGACTAGTCCCTGGAAAAGGACATCATGGTTGGTAAAGTGGTGTTGAATGTGATTGAGTCAGTTCCAACTCACATAGTGACCCTATATAGGGTTTCCAAGGAGAGGATGCTGAGCTTGAACCACTGACCTTGAGATTCAAACTGACCTTGTAATCCAGCACATTAACCCACAGCACCACAGCAGGTGCTGTTGTTGTGAGGTGCTATTGAGTCGGTACCGACCCGTAGCAACCTTATGCACAGCATAAGGTATGTAGGCTCAATAAAAAAGAGGAAGACTCCTAGTTAAAGGGACTGACACAGGGACAGCAACAATAGATTCAAACATAACAGTTGTGAGGATGTCATGTGACTAGGCAGTGTTTCATTCTGTTGTGCATGCCAACGTCACTTTGAGTCCAAACTAACTGGATGGCACCTAACAACAACAACATTTCCATAAGATTTCAGAGTCAGTTGGCAAATTCCATTTCACATTCTATTCTGCCAAAATTCTATTCCTTGCTTATGATTCAGCTCCAAAGGTACATTTCTAAGAAAAGACTTTCCTAGTTCTAGTTGAAAGGGATTTCCTCTGTGCGTCATCCACATTTCATAATTGTATTTATTTATCTTTGACTTGAGTGTAATGTCTGAACTTTCCTACCAGACTGCATCTCAGTGCCTGGGATCTTGACTTGTTGCCTTCTGTCTCCCAAAACAACCTAGCAATGGTGTCCTTTGCAATCCTTTGGAGTTCCTGGGTGGTGCAAATGATTAACAACACCAGCCAAAAGGTTGGAGGTTTGAGCCCACCTAGAGGCGCCTAGAAGAACGCACTGGAGATCTACTTAAAAAATCAGCCACTGAAAGCCCTGTGCAGCACAGTTCTACCCTGGTACACACTGGGTTGCCCTGAGTCAGAATCGACTTGATGGCAATTACAAAGGGAAAAAAAGAGGTTTTTTTTTTTAAACCTTTAAGATGTTCTGCAGAGAACATCTAACTTATTTTTCTGCATATTGTCCAGGATTCTAACAGTCTTAGAATGATTTATTATACTTGTTACCTCTGATATCTCTCAGCTTTGATCATTTCTATTGTATTTATTGCACTTTCAAAGTACTGTGCTGTGAGGTGCCTTAAGGGTCATCAAGTGGATTCTGACTCAGAACCACCATTTAGGGTTTCCAAGGCTTAACTCTTTGCAGACGAAAACCTCATCTTTCTTCCACTTAGCAGCTAGTGAACATGAATCACCGACCTTGTGGTCAGCAAGCAGTCCAGTGCTTATCCTATAAAGTCACCACACTCTCCTTCGAAGAATACTGAGATAATAATTTTCCAAATATCTAAATATCTGCCAATTGACTTATGATGCTAATTGTGTGCAGTTGTGGCTTAACAATGTATTTATATTTCACTAACTGCTTCATCATTAAACTCCCACAGGATTGTCATACTCTTAAAGGTACCAATGATTTCTTTGGCTACTCAGGGTTGTTGTTGTTGTTGTTAGGTGCCATCGAATCAGTGCCAACTCATAATGACTTTATGAACAGCAGAACAAAACACTGCCAGATCCTGGGCCAACCTCACTATCGTTGCCATGCTTGAGCCCATTGATGCTGCCACTTGGCCAATCCACCTCG
This sequence comes from Chrysochloris asiatica, assembly GCF_000296735.1. Classification (NCBI taxonomy): domain Eukaryota; kingdom Metazoa; phylum Chordata; class Mammalia; order Afrosoricida; family Chrysochloridae; genus Chrysochloris; species Chrysochloris asiatica. The sequence continues at coordinate 7,783,029 of NW_006408664.1, read as the reverse complement.
CTCGGGTCTTCCTTTTTATCCCTGACCCTTCACTTTACCAAACATGATATCCTTCTCCAGTGACTGGTCCCTCCTGACAATGTGTCCGAAGTATGAGAGACGAAGTTTGGCCATCTTGGCCTCCAAGGAGTACTCTGGCTGCACTTCTTCCAACACAGATCTGTTGGTTCTATGGGCAGCCCAGGACACTTTCAGTATTCTCCTCCAACACCATAACTCAAATGCATCAATTCTTCTATGGTCTTCCTTATTCACTATCTAGCTTTCACATGCATATGAGGTTATTGAAAATACCATGGCTTGGGTCAGGTGCACCTTAGTCCTCAAGCTGACGTCTTTGTTCTTCAACCCTTTAAAAAGGCCTTGTGCAGCAGATTTGCCTAATGCAATACATCATTTGATTTCTTGACTGTTGCTTCCATGAGTGTTGATAGTTGATCCAGGAAGATTGAGTCTTTGACAACTTCAATCTTTTCTCCATTGATAAGAATGTTGTTTATTGGTCCAGTGGTGAGGATTTTTGTTTTCTTTACATTGAGATGTAATCCATATCAAAGGCTGTGCTCTTTGATCTTCATCAGTAAATATTTTAAGTCCTCTTCATTTTCAGCAAGAAAGATTGTATCATCTGCATATCACATACTCAAGGTAGCATACCTCAACTCAGATCTACCGTATTTCTACTAGTCCACTCCAGCCCAACTCTTTCCCTCTATTGGGAGGAACTGCAGTTATGGCCTGCTCTCTAAAAGCCTGTGATTCTCAGAAAGAATAAAGTATAATATGCCTCTTACAGGAGAAATTCAGCCCAGTAATCTGGCAGCATAGGAATATGTTTAGCCTGCTTTTTCTAGAGTCTAAATTGCTATATTCTGTTCCATATTTATTAGGAACAATGTAAAAAATGTTTTAACACCTGATAACTTAGCAGAATAATAATATGAATAAGCAAATCAACTTTCCCATCACACTCAGGAATTATGTTGTTGTGATACTCACCTTGTGTAATGGTCTCGCCTGTGAGGAATTTAAAGCACAGGAAATGTACAAAGACTTCTTTATTTGTCCTCCTTAGTCTTTCCACATCATTATGTCTGGTGAGATTATATGAATCCTGTTTATTTGCAGCAGAGCATTAATCTTTATTAAAGCACATCATGTCTTTAAAAGATAGATTAGATGATTTGTGAGAAGCAGAAACACTCTCAGATTATTGTTCTAAACCAGAATCTTGCTCATCATTAGCAAAAATTCATATTTAAAACAAATTTAGTGATATAAAATTTGAAATGATGAACTCTTAGTTAATTCCATTAAACAGTATAGCAGCTTACCTTTAAGACTATTTCTGCTAGCCTTGCAATGATCTCCCTCTAAAAGTCCTTGAAAAACTGTGTCTTCATTTTCAATATCATCACCATCCTCATTATCAAGAGGTTGATTCCTTTGGAAGATTTTAGGGGACTATGAGAATTAGACACACATATGTATGGATATACAATAAGAAAAGAAAGTCCATGGTGCAGAAATTAAGTCCAATTTTTAAAAGAATGCAATCAGAAAAATTTGGTGTGGTGAAAAAAAAAGATATGGTGAGAGAACACTGTCCAGATGGAAAAGAAGAGTGCAGAAATAAAGGAGGCAGCTTAGATAGCATGGTTAGAAAATCAGTAATTGCTCTGAATGAAGGCAGTGTGGTAAGCGGAATATAGATACTCACCTATGAATGCTACTGTATACAGGAAAACAGACTTTGTAGAGGTGATAAAGTAAAGGACCTTGAAGATGGGGAGTTTAATCTGGATTATCTATGTAAACCCCAAATAACCCAAAGGATCATTACAATTAGAGAAGCTTTCCCAACCGAGGTGTTCAGAGATAGAGGGAGCTATTGTAAGAACACTCAGAGAGATGCAAAGTTGCTTTCTCTGAAGACGAGGGAAGGGGTATGCTCCAGGATAAGTGGACAGCCTCCATTGATGTTATGTTGTTATTAGGTGCCATTGAGTTGGTTCCAATTCATAGTGACCCTATGCATAACAGAACAAAACAATGTCTGGTCCTGTGTGGGCCATCCTCAAAATTATTACATTTCAGTCAGTTGTTACTGCCACTGTGTTAATTCATCGAAAAAGGGCATCTTCCTCTTTTTCGTTGACCCTCTTCTACTTTA
>NW_006408664.1:7738025-7779141 GCF_000296735.1 Chrysochloris asiatica | reverse complement strand
CTTGTGGTTCAAACTGACATTGAAGTCCTGTGTGTTAACCCATAGCACCACACTAGGAGTCCCTAGAACACTTTATAAAGAGGTCTTTTGTAGCAGATTTGCCTAACACAGTATGTCCACTGATTTCCATGATTATTGATTGTGGAGCCAAGCAAAATGAAGTCTTTGATGACTTCTGTCTTTTCTCCACTTACCTTGATGTTATTAATTTACTTGTGTTTTTGTTTTCTTTACATTAAGGTGCAATCTATACCGAAGGCTGTAGTTTTTGCACTTCAACACTGTTACAAGTCCTCTTTACTTCCAGCAAGCAAGGTTGTTATCATCAGATATTGCAGGTTGTTAGAGTCTTCCTCCAATTCTGATGCCACATTCTTCTTCATATATTTGTTTCTCAGATTATTTTTTCAACATACAGAATGAATACGTATGGTAACAAGCTACAACCTGGTGCACAGGTTCCTGATTTTAAATCATTCAGTATCCCCTTGTACTGTTCTAACAACTGTATCTTGGTACAGGTTCCTCATAGGCACAATTAAATGTTCTGGAATACCCCTTCTTTGAAACATGACCCATACTGTGTTATGATCCACACAGTTTAATGCTTTTGTAGTCAATAAAGCTCAAGTAAGCATCTTTCTGTTATTCTTGGCTTTTAGTCAAGGTCCATCTGATGGACTACATTTCATGTTCTTTTTTGAATCCACCTTTAATTTCTGGCAGCTCCCTGGCGATGTATTGCTGAAACCATTTAAAAATAATATTTAGAAAAATTTTACTTGCATGTGGTACTAATGATATTGTTTGATGATTTTTTTACATTCCATCAGGTCACCTTTCTTTGGAATGGGTACAAATATGGGTCTCTTCCAGTCGTTTTGTCAGGTAGCTGTCTTCCAAATTTCTTGGCATAGTTGAGTGAGCACCTCTAGCACTGCATCAGTTTGTGAAAACATTTCAATTTGCATTCCATCAATTCCTGGATCCTTGTTTTTTTTTTTTTGCCAATGCCTTCAGTATAGTTTGGACTTTTTCCTTCAATACCATCAGTTCTTGATCATATACTACCTCTTGAAATTGTTGTACATCGAGCAATTCTTTTTTGGTACAGTGAATCTCTGTATTCCTTCCATCTTCTTTTGATGCTTTCTGCTCATTGTTCTTTGTTGTGGTTAAGTGCCATCTAGTTGGTTCTGACCCATAGTAACTCTGTATAAGGTTTCTTAGGAGCAGCTGGTGGACTTGAACCACAGACCTTGTCATTCAAAGCAACTTTTTAGTCCAGCACATTAACCCACAGCATCATACCAGGATTCCAGAATCCTTCAATATTGCAACTTGAGGCTTGAAAAAAATTTTTTTTCCAGTCTGAGAAATGCTGAACATGTTCTTTCCTTTTAGTTTCCCAACTCCAGGATTTACACATTTCATTATAATACTTTACTTTGTTTTCTCCAGTATCTCTTTGAAATGATCTGTTCAGGTCTTTGACCTCATTTCTTCCTGTTGCTTTAGCTTCTATATACTCAAGAGCAAGTTTCAGAGTCTCCTCTAACATCCATTTTTGTCTTTTCTTTCTTTCACAATGTTCTTGATGTCATCCCACAGATATTCTGGGTTTTGATCATTAGTGTTTAATTCATCCACTGTGTTCTTGAGACAGTATCTAAATTCAGGTGAGCTATATTCAAGGTCAAAGAGCTCTGGTAGCGTAGTGGTTACGAGTTGGACTACTAACCTCAAGGTCAGCAGTTTGAACTGCCAGCTGTTCTGCAGGAGAAAGATAAGGCTTTCTGCTCCCGTAAAGACTTACAGCCTTGGAAACCCTATACAGGGTCGCTATGAGTTGGAAGCAACCCCAAGGCACACTACCACCACTACCATCTTTAAGGTCATATGCACGGACTTGTTTTTACTTTAGCTTCAGCCTGAACTTGCATTTGAGCAATTGATAGTGTGTTCTATTCAGCCCCTGGCCTTGTTTTGGCTAATGATATTAAGCTCCATTGTCTGGTAGCGCAGTGGTTATGAATCGGGCTGTGAACCGTAAGGTCAGCAGTTCAAAACTACCAGCGGTTCCACGGGAGAAAGATGAGGCGTTCTGCTCCCGTAAAGATTTACAGCCTCGGAAACCCTGTGCAGGTTCTCTATGAGTCGGAACCGACTCCACGGCATTTAACAACAACAAATTGTCAATTTGATTCCTGTGTATTCCGTCTGGTGAGGTCCATGTGTATAGTTCCCTTTCATGTTGTTTAAAAGAGGTATTTGCAATGAACAAGTCATTGATCTTACACAATTGTATCATGAGATCTCCATCATCATCTCATCCAGGCCAAATTTTCCAAGTACTGATTCTTCCTCTTTGTTTCCAACCTTCGCATTCCAATCACTAATAATTATCAATGCATCTTGACTGCATGCTTAATCAATTTCAGAATGAATGAATTGGTAGGATTCTTCAATTTCATCATCACTGGCTTTAATGGTCGAAGAGTAAATCTGAGTAATAGTGGTTATCAACTGGCCTTACTCGTAGACATAGGAATATTATCCTATCACAGACAGCACTGTATTTCAAGATAGATCTTTAAATGCTTTTTGACCACGAATGTGAAACTATTCCTCTTTAATCTGTCATTTTCATTCATGGTATAGTGCATTATATGATTGATTCATTATGTCAGCTGACTAATGCCTAGGACACTGATCTTTATGTGTCCCATTTCATTTATTTTTTTTTTTTATTTAAGGTTTTTATTGTGGATTGAGTGAGTTTACAGGGCAGATCATCAGTTTTACATTCAACAAATCATACATCTTGTTTCATTATAATGATAACAATTCCCTCCAAGTACCATCAGTTCACAGTATTTCTCTCTATTCACTTTAGCTTTTTAAAAAAACAAACAAAAACACTCAGGCATATATAATAATTTACACCTCAAAAGGGCACGTTCTGCAAGTCTGCCTCCTGGCCACCAGCTCTTAGCTCATCTCCTCCCATGAATCTAGAGTCCTCAACCTCTCCCCTTCTCCATGAACCTATCTCTGCCTCCATCTCTGATGTTGCTGCTTATCTGGTTAAGGTCCTGCATTCTGCTTGTGCACTTCTCCCTTGATGGTCCTAGGTTCCTCTGTTTCTGGGCTGTAAGATTAACCACTCCCCTGTTTTTTTTTTTAATGTTTTATTGTGAATTATATGATAGTTTACATGGGAGAACTTTAGTTTTACATTCATTCCATTGTATATCATCTCACTGCCATGGTTCCAATCCCCTCCATGCATCCTCAACTACCCAAAGGGTATATCCCAGCCATTTCATTTTTGACAACTTCCAATTTTCCTAGATTCATTCTTCACACATTACATGTCTGGTTAATGGATGTTTATAGTTGTTTCTTCCTCTTTTGTGTTTTGCCACATCAACAAATGAAGGTCTCAAAAACTTTGCTCTATTCACATAATTAAGGTCAATTCTATTTTGAGGAGGCAATTCTTCCCCAGTTGGATTTTGAGTGCCTTAAAACCTGAGGGACTAATTTTCTGGCCCTGTATCTGACAATGTTCTGCTGATATTCATGAGGTTTGCAGTGGCTAATCAGTCTAAAGTTCGTATCTTCATAGTTTATCTTAGTCTGGAAGCTCTGCAGAAAACCTGTCCATCATGGGTATGCTGTTTGTATTTAAAATAAAGGTGGCATAGCTTCCAGCATCACAGTAAGATGAACTGATAAATGGGTAGTGGGAGCAGCCTCTAGGATCTGGTAATGACCAGGAAATGAATTCTCTCCTACAGCCTCCAGAAAGGAGCACAGACTAACGATGGAGACTTATATCTGATCTCTGTCATCTACATAGTAAGAAATAGTTTGTTTTGCTTTAAGCCATTAAGCTTGTGGTAGTTTGCTACAGCAACTAGTAGAAAATGAATATAGGGAGAATCTATGTAAGATCTTTAAGGTCTGGAATGGAGTGTGGAGAGGAAGTCTGAGGAGGGCTAAGACTAGAATAACGATTGATGAAGTGGGGTGGCAAAGAGACAGGTGACAAGCAGAGCTTTAGGAAAAATAACCTGGCAATGCTGTCCCAAATTTTTAGATTGAGAAGAGGATTAGATTGAGAAGAGGTGGGGAAATCAAATAAGCCTCTGTTGGAAAAGTAAGAGTAAAATGGTGACAGGGCTTCGGTTGTGGGAACTATGGGAAAGAAATGGATATTAGCATTATTTTGAAGCAATTGGCTACAGGTCTTAAGGCCTCCATGTTGGGGATGTTGAGAAGGTCTCAAAGTTTAAAACATGATGGCTAAAGGATACGGCACTGCAGGATTAGCACTGGACTGTTAACCACAAGGTCAGCAGTACTAACCCACCAGCCACTCCTCGGAAACCTTACACAGAGTTACTATGAGTGGGAACCAACTCCACAGCACTAACAACAACAAATGACCCAAGGGAGTAGACAGTTCATGTCTGATCATGGGGTGGGGTGAGAATGAGGAGTTAGTCTTAAACATGGTGAGTTATATATGAACAGTGTGTAAACAGAATGGAAATACTGGCAGGCATTCTAAGTAGATGTTAGCACTTTGGAGAGAAGAAAGGTAGACATGCAGAGCTCATGTTATTCTGCTGGTAGTGGGAGTTGTGCCCTGAGAGTCAATAAGATATGTGGGGCTTGGCTATCTTGTTGGTATATTGGTAGGAGAGGACTGCATTTGTAAATGGAATTCAAGGGGCAAAGGAAAGTGATTAATTTACTGAGCTCCTACTACTTTGAGGAATTGTGCTGCTGTGTGTGCCAGCTGCAAGTTGGGGGAATGAGAATCTTTGTAGTCAGTCATAATACAAGTCCTGGTGTGGTGCTGTAGGATAAGAACTGGTCAGCTAACCACAAAGCCGGTGGTTCAAACCCACCAGCTGCTCCTTGGAAACCCTTTTTACAGAGTAAAAAGGCATTTTCACTTAGGAAAATGAGCTAAACAGGTAAGAAGACTAGATTATGCATGATTGTTTACACTGACTTTGCCTGGAGCTCGTTGAAGAATACAAGATGCATCATTCTCTTAGTTTTCTCCAAAAAGCAGTCTCAATTTAACTCTTTTACAATATCTTTTATGACTTCACTTTTGTCTACCCCCGAAACTACTTTCCAGACTTTTACCCAAGGAGATTCAAAGACTATGTGTAGTTCTTCATCTTCTTTTCTGTTCCTTTTCTTTATAAGGGTTTTCTCATTATAACATTACTACCCTCAGGCACGGGCAGAGTGGCCAGGTGTAATTATAGCGCACAGCAAGCTTTCCTGAGACTTACTCCACTTTGTCAGACCCCCACAGTGTTCTTGGCTCCCACGGTTTTGTGCCTCAAGAATGTATGGATACCTTCTAGCTATCCTGTCTTTTAAGTTTTCTTCTCCACAAACTTTTGGCCATTTTTCAAATTCCTGAATTTTACTAACAACTCACTTTATTTTCATGAAACCTGATGCGTCTCTCCTTTCTATAGAATAAATTTTCCCTTAATTCTGTCCCTCAGAATTCTTACAATACTATAAAGTAGGTGTGGGTGGGAAAGAAGATGATTTCTTCTTATTGTATAAAACTTCAGGGGGTTGTGATTGGAGTTTCCAGCTAATCTGGAGAGATACATATGGATCTGTTATGGTTTAAAGGTGGAGGAAATACGATAATTAGGGATATGATAAATCTATTCAAAGCTGGACATGTACTTTTAATTAAAGTCTCAACAGAAACTAAAAGGGTACATAATCATTAATCAAATAATTATCAATACTAAAATCAGAACTGTTAGTGTACTTGGAAGGGCTGAAATACTTTGCTCTCTCCACTATTCATTGTTAAGAGGTTCTTCTAACAATCATGTAATAACGAAGTGTCTTTGTTCTAAGAAGACCTCTGTTAAACAATGTGCCTGTGGATCTTGGATCTAATTAGAGTCCTTGGTACATACAGGTAGAAAAGAATAATGTTTTTCCTACTGGTGTGGTGCTAAGGGATAAGGCACTGGCCTGCAAATTTGGTTTGACCCACAAGGTCGGTGGTTCAAATTCACCAGCTGTTCCTTAAAAACCCTACACAGCGTTGCTATGAGTCAGAACAGCTTCAATGGTACTGAACAACAACAGCAATCCTACAGGTTGTGTGAGTTTACAAATTTAGGATTTTTGTAATATGGACTGGAACCCCAATATTAAAGCCTGGATTTCATAGGCTTTACAGATAGATGCTATTACGGAGAACTCCTGGGGTGGTGTAAATGGTTAAACACTGAAACACACACAGAGGCATGTAGGGAGACAGGTCTGGTGATCTGCTTCTTAACGGTCACAGCTTTAAAACTCCTGAGTAGCAGTTCTACTCTGCACAAAGGGTATCATGAGTTGGAAGGGACTCCATGGCAACTAACCAGAGCTGTTAGAGAAGCCGTGAGCTCACAAGTAGTAGAGCCTGTAGAAAATCTCGGCACAGAAGCTCAGGTGTCAGCAACAAGCTGCCTATCCTCATAGGGCTCCTGAAGGGAAGTCCTGTGGATGTAGTGCCTCGGTGCATATTGAGTGGGATGGAATCGGTGGAAGGACTAGTTTTAGACCTTAAGAAATCTTCATTAGAGCCCTCATGTAGAAGACATTCTAAAGGTGTCTACATTCTGTGTTCTTACTCATCCTAATCACTAAAGGCAATGACTTTGGGGGGGGGGGATTGGGGGAGGAAGAGGGAACACATGGTTCATGAGGTTTTTAGCTGTAACAAATAGCTCTGATATTATTTCAGGACCTTTATTCTGTGAATTAAATTGAAGATCTGCCATGTACACAATCTATCCCAAAATGTTCATTCTTCAAAATAGGATGTACTTTTTTGGTAAGTCATAATCTAGGTCCATGCTTCCCCTTCCCTATGTTTCAGAACCATCCATATTTATATTTGAAATGAAATAAACAATCCCTGACTGGACAGTCAGTCAAGAGGGCAAAGAGAGGGGCTGTAGTTGTTAAGTGCCATCGAGTCGGTACCGACTCATAGTGACCCTATGCAAAGCAGAATGAAACACTACCCGATCCTGGGCCAACCTCACTACTGTTGCCACGCTTGAGTCCATCGATGCTGCCAATCCATTTCGTTGGGGGTCTTCCTCTTTTTCTCTGGCCCTCCACCTTACAAAACATGATAGATATCCTTCTCCAGTGATTGGTCACTCCTGACAATATGTCCGAAGTATGAGAGATGAAGTTTGGTCATCTTGGCCTCCAAGGAGCACTCTGGCTGCACTTCTTCCAAAACGGATCTCTTGGGTTCTTTTGGCAGCCCATGGCACTTTTAGTATTCTCCAACACCATAACTCAAAGGCATCAATTCTTCTGTGGTTTCCTTATTCACTGTCCAATTTACACATACATATGAGGTTATTGAAAATACCATGGCTTGGGTCAAGTGCACCTTAGTCCTCAAACTGACTTCTTTGTTCTTCAACACTTTAAAAAGGTCTTGTGCAGCAGATTTGCCTAATGTAATACGTCGTTTGATTTCTTGACTGCTGCTTCCTTGAGTGTTGATAGTTGATCCAAGAAAAATGAAGTCCTTGACAACTTCAATCTTTTCTCCGTTGATAAGAATGTTGTTTATTGGTCCAGAGGTGAGGATTTTTGTTTTCTTTACATTGAGCTGCAAGCCATACTGAAGGCTGTGCTCTTTGATCTTCATTAGTAAATGCTTTAAATCCTCTTCACTTTCATCAAGAAAGGTTGTATCATTTGCATATTGCAGATTGTTAATGAGTCTTCCTCCAATCCTGATGTTACGTTTTTCTTCATATAACCCAGCTTCTTGGAATATTTGCTCAGCATATAGGTTGAATAAGTATGATGAAAGAATACAACCTTGTTGTACACCTTTCTTAATTTTAGACCATTCAATGTTCCCATGTTCTGTTCCAACAACTGCCTCTTGGTCCATGTACAGATTCCTTATGAGCACAGTTAAGTGTTCAGGAATACTCATACTTCGCAATGTTGTCCATAGCTTGTCATGATCCACACAATCGAAAGTCTTTGCAAAGTCAATAAAGCACAGGTAAACATCTCTCTGATATCTCTGCTTTCAGCCAACATCCATTGGACATCAGCAATGATATCCTTCATTCCATGGCCTCTTCTGAATCCGGCTTGAACCTCTGGAAGTTCTCTGTCAATGTATGCTTGCAGCCGTTTCTGTATTACCTTGAGTAAAACATTAGTCGCAAGGGATATCAGAGAGATTGTCCGATGATTTCCGCATTCCATTGGGTCACCTCTCTTTGGAGTGGGCACAAATATGGATCTCTTCCAATCAGTCAGCCAGATAGTTGTCTTCCAGATTTCTTGGCAGAGATGAGTGAGTGACTCCTGTGCCACTTCACTTTCTTGAAAGATTTCAATTTTTATTCTATCAATTCCTGGTGCCTTGTTCTTTGCCAATTTCTTCAATGCATCTTGGACTTCCTCCTTCAGTATCATATGCTATCTCTTGAAATGTTTGAACATTAGCCATTTCCTTTGGTACAGTGACTCTGTGTATTCCTTCCATCTTCTCTTGATGCTTTCTGCATCATTCCATAATTTGTCCAGAGAATCTTTCAATAACACAAGTCGAGGCTTGATTTTTTTTCTTCAGTTCCCTTAGCTTGAGAAATGCTGACAGTGTTCTTCCTTCTTGGTTTTCTGATTCCAGATCTTTGCACATTTTGTTGTAATATTTAGCTGAATCTTCTCAAGCCCAAATTTGAAATTTTCTGCTCAGCTTTTGTACCTCCTCATTTCTTCCATTTGCTTTAGCATCTCTACGCTGGAGAGCAAGTGTCAGTGTCTTTTCTGACATCCATTTTGACCTTTTCCTTCTTTCTTGTCTTCTCAATGACTTTTTACTTTCTTAATGTATGATGTTCTTGATGTCATCCCACAATTCTTCTAGTCTTTGGTCTTTAGTGTTTAATGTATCAAATCTGTTCTTCAGATAATCTCTAAATTCAGGTGGGGTATATTCAAGGTCATATTTTGCATACAGTGGAGTTGTTTTCATTTTCTTCAGTTTCAGTTTGAATTTGCATATGAGTAATTAATGGTCCGTTCCACAGTCTGCCCTTGGCCTTGTTTTCACTGATGACATGGAGCTTTTCCATCGTCTCTTCCCGCAGATGTAGTCAATTTTATTTCTATGTATTCTATCTGGTGGGGTCCATGTGTTTAGTCATCTCTTATGCTGTCTAAAGAAGGGATGCTTGCAGCCGTTTCTGTATTACCTTGAGTAAAACATTAGTTCGCAAGGGATATCAAAGAGATTGTCCGATGATTTCCGCATTCCATTTGAAATGAACAAATCATTGGTTTTGCAGAATTCTATCATGAGATCTCCAGCATCATTTCTATCACCAAGGCCATATTTTCCAACTACTGATCCTTCCTCTTTGTTCCCAACCTTTGCATTCCATTCACCAGTAATGATCACTACATCTTTATTGCATGTTTGATCAATTTCAGATTGAAAAAGTTGGTAGAATTCTTCTTGTATTTCATCCTAACTGGCTTTATTGGTTGGTGCGTAAATTTGAATAATAGTGGTATTAACTGGGCTTCCCTGTAGGCACATGGATATTATCCTATCACAGACAGCATTGTACGTCATGCTGATCTGGATATGTTCCTTTTGACAATGAATGCAACACCTTTCTTCTTCAAGTTGTCATTCCCGGCATTGTAAACCTTGTGGTTGTCAGATTCAAAATGGCCAATACCAGTCCATTTCAGCTCACTAATGCCTAAGATATCGATGTTTATGCCTTTCATTTCATTTTTGACAACTTCCAATTTTCCCAGATTCATACTTTGTATATTCCATGTTCTGATTTTCAATGGATATTTACATCTGTTTCTCTTCATTTTGAGTTGTGGCCCGTCAGCAAATGAAGGTCCTATGGGCTTTTCACCCACAGGCTTTACTCCATTCGCGTCATCACGGTCAAGTCTACTTTGAGGAGGCAGCTCTTCCCCAGTTGCATTTTGGGTGCCTTCTAACCTGAGGGGCTCATTATCTGTTACTATATCTGACAGTGTTTCTCTGATATTCATAAGGTTTTCAGTGACTAAATATTTGGAAGTAGTTCGTCACTCCTTCTTCTTCCTAGTCTGTCTTCGTCTGGAAGCTCATCTGAAACCTGTCCACCATGGGTGTCCCTGCTGGTATTTAAAATACCGGCGGCAACAGCTTTCAAAGCCACAGCAACTCACAAGCCACCACAGTACAACAAACTGACAGATGATGGGTAGGAATAGGTATATATTGGGGTTAGTTCAAAGCTTGCTATAAAACCACAGAACCCTCTATTAAATAAAAATATAAAAATGTCATGCTATTGTTTCTCGACATACCCTCCCCATCTAAGCCTATAAACCTTTAAAGTTGGTGTTTGCAATTCTCGAACTTTTCCCTGAAAAACTGTGTACCCTTTGACTTATTTGCTATCAAATGACAGTCCCTCAGGCATCAAAAATTCCTCAGTGCAACTATCCTGGCCTTTTTCACACCAATGCAGTTTTCAATTTTCTTAAAAATGTACTTCTTCATAAGCCTGTGATCAATCTGTGTTCTCTGAGATAATCAAAGATCATGCACTGGGAATCCTAAAAGTCAGTTGCCATTACCCTCTGAGTTGACCTCTCTGAATTTAACTGGCCCAGCTGATCCCCTTGGAAGTCATTGCTGGACTTTTTTGAAGGGCACCCTAACAACTGTTTTACTGAAAGAACTTGTCTGCAGCCCTCCACTGACCAGAGACAAGTTTAAGCATGCTTCATTTATAATAAACACATGTATATGAACTAGAAACCTATTAGTTATACTTTTTGACTTATCCTTATGTTAATATATGGCATGCAGATTAAAAGTATAAAAAGGCACACTCACATAATAACCAAAATAGATTATTTATTTCATAACTTAAAACAATAAAGTTATTTCACATAAAAAAATACAACAGCAAAATATAATGTTCTTTCTACCTTCTAAGGAAAGGGACATTAAAAAATGCTGTAAATTACAATAACTATACTTCTTAGACCTAACAAATTTCCACATCTCACATTTCACCAAGATGTAGTTCAATTTTCCTTTTAAATAAAATACCCTACTTTTCTAGCAATGTAAAATATACTCTAGATTTCAAAGGTGTAGTATGCATAAAAGAATGCATAAATATCAATTCTATATTGACAATATTTTAGCTATATTGGATAACAAAATATATTAATAAATTATTTTCACATGTTTCTTTTTACCTTTTTAAATGTAGCTACTTTTGTAGCTCACATTATATTCCTCTTAGTGCTGCATTAGAACATTTAAAAACAAAGCAGCTGTAACTTTAACTTACATAAACATTTAGAATTTTATACTTATTATCCTGCCTTTGAAAATGGGAAATGGAAAAGAAATAACATTCCAGCTACTTTAATACATGTCTGTAATTTTTCTAATGGACACATATTAGTTTTCCAACAGAGAGAAGAAAAGTATCATTGAATTCTAGTTGTAATTTTCAAACGTACCAAAAGTGTAGGACTGGCATTTAAAATACGTAGCTTAAATAATATGCCACATTTTAAATTAAGATGATAAACAATGGATAAACTAAATTTCCATATTATTTTTGAGCTACATATTTTTACCTAGTAACAGGTACAAGAACCTAGAGAAAGGAAATTGGAAGAAACCAAGAATATTCCCAGTCTACCTGCAGAGAATTCTTATCTAAATTATAGAAGAAGTTCTACCACTCAGTTGACAGTGTGATTGCCCAGAAACTGTGTCCATCTTCTGCTGTGCATTTCCATGAGGGGCAGCAGTTACTTTTCTACTTTTCTTAGAAAACTAAGAATACATCCTTGTTCATTAATAATTCGACATGCAGTGTGGGAGATTTCCTTTCTTTTCATTTCTATCAGGTGAATAATGCATTTTGCAATAAATATCACTAGTTATTATCATTTGACACAAAGGGTCTTGCCCACAAATTACTCAAAATGTGAATGGTTAATGCTTTTCAGTAAAATACGTCATGGTGCTTTTTTTCTCTTATTAGTTAAGGTTAATTTATTTTGACGTATTGCTTTTGCATGGCTTGGTTTGCTTCCTGGAAACAGAAAGGCGCAGTTACTCTGAAAACCTCTTGGTTGTGGCCCAGTCCCATGTATCTTCAGTCCTTTTAATGAGGTCCTATGAAGTCAAAATTTCTAGTAATACTCTGGTGCACTAGCTTCTTCTGGTAAAGCAACCGGAACGACGACTCCCTGTCGGTGCAGCTCTCGAAGAACATCTAATATTGAGTCTAATTCTGTGCGAAACTTGTCCAGTTCTCGATTCTTTAACTGTGCAAGTCTTTTCCATTTCTCAATTTCTTTGTTTTGCTCAGTTTCTACTACTTGACGTGTTTGCTGTATTATCTGCAAATCAAAAAATTCTACATTACTAATATTGTTCTTATTGTCGATGAAAAATAGTTCTCAATCTCAAAGAACTAAAGTGTGACAAAACTCCAAGTAGGAAGGAAGGGAGAGCAGAAGCCTTACCTAACAAGCCCGATTTTCTTTATCAAGCAAGCAGGCAGGTAAGAAGTGGGAAATTTAGAATCTAAGTCTTAGACCAAATTTTAGAGTTAATATTTTAAACCACGTGACTAAAACTAATAGTATCATTTAAAACATCAGCAATTTCTAATACCAGGGTAGGAATTTGAACCTCTAAAGAATGTTGTTCCCCTTAAGATAGCAATTGATGTGCAATTAAGACAAAAGCTGGAAACTGTACTGCAGAAACATTTCAGAAAAGGGAAAATTCAATTTTTTTTCATTAACAAAGAGTGACAGCAAAGTGTGAACAGTGCACATGTTAAAGATGAAGAACTTGTAACACCTGGATAAACAACGCAGTTCCACCCAGTTCTGGCTTTCACATTTTCACTGTAACATATGCCATTAACTAATCCTGTATCATAGCATTAGAAACAACAATATTAAATAGATAGAGCATCCAACAAGAGCCAGACCCTGCTTAAACATTGTACATAAGGTAACTCATTTAATACTGCCAACACACTAGGAGGTAAGTGCTACACTTTCCACATTTAACACATAAGGAAATGGAGACACTAAAGCCAACTCTTCCACTGCTCTGACTCATGGTGACCTTTTACAGCAGAATAGGACTGCTCCATAGGGTCTGTAAGGTGGCAAACCTTTACAGATGCAGAATGCCATATTTTCTTCCCATGGAAGACAAGCACTTTAACTAGTGCATCACTAATGCTTCATTTTCAGTACATTCTTGTTGTTAAGCGCCATCGAGTCGGTTCAGACTCACAGTGACCCTGTGTAGGGTTTCCGAGGAGTGGCTGACGGGTTTGAGCTACTGACCTTGCAGTTCAAAGGGACTCTGTGGTCTAGTGCTATATGCTACAGCATCACACCACTTCAATGAATACATAAATATAATTTATTAGTCACATTTGTTTATAACAATGACTATAAAATAACGATTAGTAAAATGGCTATAATGTAGCATGTGCCTATAGAATCATTAGGATGCAATTCTTAAACGTAGTTATTGACAAATGAGAAGAACTTTCTAAAATAAGGATGTTGAAGTGGCACTTATGGTTCTGGTGAAATGGAGGTACACTAAGATGCCTTAATTCTACTATGGTTGATGGTCTCCTAGTATATATTTTTCAAAGAATTTTACAAACTAAAGTTTAAGATTAAGAATGGAACATCAGTTATTTTCATCTTTGTACTCCACATGGCATATTTCTTAGCTCCTATATTGATAATGAACTGGACTGCACAGTCTGTTTGAACCACCAAGTTGGAGGTTCAAACTCACTAGCTGCTCCTAGGAAACTCTATACAGAATCGCTGAGTCGGAACCAACTTGATGGCACTTAACTACAACAATGATAATACTATGCTAGCATCTTGATATCATTAAATAGAACTGGTGTTTCTCTGTGGAACTCAGGGCAACACTAAAGCTTTGCAATGCTATAATATTTTCACCATTAAAATCATTTAACTTTACACTACTTAAGCAAAGCTAAATATCAGCATTAAGGTAATAGCCTAATAACACATCATAATCTTACTTTTGGCATGTAAACATCTATTCTTTTATGTTTGTAACAAACTGTACTAATCATGATATTATTGGTGCCAGATATATATTGTTGTTAAGTGCCGCCAAGTTAGTTCTGACCCATATCAACCCTGTATAGGGTTTCTAAGGAGCAGCTAGTGACTTTGAACTTCTGACCTTGCTGTTCAAACTGACTTTGTAGTCTAGCACATTAACTCGCAGTACCACACCAGGGCTCCATATATATATTAGACATGATCATATTCTAATAAAAAATATTTCTTATAGACATTTATTGAAATGACTTAAATATGGGACAATGTTCTCAAAAGGGTTCCAAGAACAAACATGTATACATTTTAAGTATCTCTTAATAATTCAGAATATGATACAACTTGGGTGTTTATTTCTCCGGATATAAGACAACCCAATCATCAGGTATTTGAAACTTGGTCATTTTTATCTAGAAGCTATAAATTAACAAGATAAAAATACAGTGGAGACACTTTAAGAAATAACTTTTGTTAGCAATTTAAACCCACCAGCTGCTACTCAGAAATCCTATGTAGGGTTGTATATAATGGAACAGACTCGATGTCACTAAATAACACTAATTGTTGTTGTTGTTGTTGTTAAGTGCCGTTGAGTCGGTTCCGACCCATAGCGACCCTGTACAGGGTTTCCGAGGGTGTAAATCTTTACGGGAGTAGAAAGCCTCATCTTTCTCCCGCGGAGCAGCTGGTAGTTTCAAACCGCTGACCTTAAGGTTCGCAGCCCGATTCGTAACCACTACGCTACCAGAGAGCTCCATAAACAACACTAATAGAGATTACAAAACCAAATAAAAAATTAAATCAAATCCAAACCCACTGTCACTGAGTCCTACCAACTGTATATAGGGTTACTGACACTATAAATCTTTGTGGGAGCAAACAGCCTCATCTCTTTCTCCTGAGGAGCAGCTGGTGGGTTTGAACTGCTGACTTTGAAACCCACTGCAATGGAGTTGATTCCGATTCAGTGACCCTGTAAAACAGACTGGAACTGCACCATAAGGTAAGGCTGTAAAATTTTACAGAAACAAACTGTGACATCTTTCTCCCATGGAGTGGCTGGTGGGTTTGAGCCCCTGACTCATTCGTTAGCAGTAGAGTACCTTAACAATTGTGCCACCAGGGTTCCCTTAAAGTACTACACAAACATGTAAATGTGCTTTACTACTTTACCTGTTGTAGCTCCTGCTCTCTTTGCTCATGCCTCATTTCCATCTGTTTAATTTTCTTTTCTAAGCCTGTGAAATGTTTCATCTCTGGTGTATGGTTTTCTTTGGCTTCTCTCAATTCTTCTAAGAGTTTTGTAACCTAAAATTGAGGGCATTATGTAAATGAAAACTAAATAGAAAAAGGGAAATAATTTTTTAAAGAGGCAGGCTTATAAAACAGGCACATTCAGTATCTTCTTTACTAAATTTCTCTAATAGCAATTAAGAGGTATCTTAATAGCAAGTATACCTGGGCTGTTAAGAGTAATTTTAATCGCTTTCATCCCTTCTGCCCAGGATATAAAGGCTAATCCTAACTTCAAGGTTCTAAATGACAGGACCACTTTCTCCCTCCCATGGATGACAAGTAATTAGGCACATAAAGAAGTTAGGCAGTAAAGTAATTATATTTAGGATTAAATGGGAATGCATTTAAAGCACCTGGCACAGTACAGCATATAACACAGAAAAAGAGCTCATTATATACTGTTGTTGTTGTTATGTGACGTGGAGTTGGTTCCAACTCATAGCGACCCTGTACAGGATTTCCGAGGCTGTAAATCTTTACAGGAGCAGAAAGCCTCATCTTTCTCCCGTGGACAGCTGGCAGTTTCGAACTGCTGACCTTGAGGTTAGCAACCTAATTCGTAACCACTATACTACCAGAGCTCCTTTAAATATATATTGTTCTTGTTACGTGCCATGGAGTCAGTTCCAACTTATAGCGACCCTGTACAGGGTTTCCGAGGCTGTAAATCTTTACAGGAGCAGAAAGCCTCATCTTTCTCCTGCGGAACAGCTGGTAGTTTCGAACTCCTGACCTTAAGGTTCGCAACCTGATTCGCAACCACTACACTTATATAGATCCCGGTAATTATAGTTGTAATTTTCTTATGGCCCTTAATATGTTGTGCATCATAGAAGTTGCACCACAAATGAAAACACCTACGTAGAGATAATCGAGTACTGAGTTCTTTTGTGTTGTCTTAGGTTCTACCTGCATGACAGGTTTCCTGGTTACTTTGCTGGGAGGAATGGCTAGTGATCGTGTGCACTTCATCTGGATCGATCTTGATACTAAGTGTGTCTAACACTGAAGAAGATACTGCCCGTAGCCTTTTCAACAGACATTCCCTCCACTGCTGGCAAGGCCCTGACATCATTCAGGCATTCATGTGACTCAGGGTTAAATTCTGATCAGTTGAAATTCAATACAGTTGTCCAGCTTCCCCTGCCACTGATTGCTTTAGAGGTGGCCATGTGAACTAATTTTGATGCTGCAAAGGAAGCTTAGCTGGGAGACATTATAACAAATACTTTAAGAAATAATATTCAACAGCTCCTAACTTGATAAAAACGATAAATTCAGGATGTAAGAAGCTCAGTAAACTCTGAACATAAGAAACAAAACCACATTGTGGTATAAGATACTAAAATTGCTAAAATCTAGCTATAAATAGAAAATCATCTTAAAAGCAGCCTAATTAACCAGAGAGAAAAGGAACATGTTAAGAGAGGGGCTTCAAAAACATTGTGGAAGATTCCATTGTGTTTTAACTCCATTGTTGCACAAACTTTGAAATACCTTGGTATAGAGGAATGAGAAAAGAATTAGAAAAGATTTCTTGTCAGAAACTATGAAAGCCAGAAGGCAACAACAAAGTGACATCTTTAGAGTACTGACAAAAACCAAACGAAAACAAAAACACCATAAACTGACAACCTAAAATTCTATACCTAGTGAAAAGCTATTTCAAAAAAGAGAAAATATTTTCAGACAAACAAAAACTGAGACTGTTCTCTACCAGCAAATCCACACAAAAAGCATTAAAGAAGTTTTTGAGATAGAAGAAAAATTGTAACAGAAATTTGGATCTGCACAAAGGAACAAAATATCTGAAGTGGTAAATATGTGGGTATTTAGAAAAGATGATTTTCTAATTTTTTAAACTTTAAAAAAATATTTTAACATTTAAAGCAAAACGATGACGTATTGTGGGGCTTAGAACATATTTATAGGAGTAAACTGCATGACAACAATAGCACAAAGCACATGAAAGGAAAAACAGAAGCATACTGCCATAGGTTCATCTACTACACATGAAGTGATACGATATTTGATGTACAGACTGTGATAAGTTAAAGATATATATTACAAAACCTAAATCAATCACAAAAAAACAACAACCAAGAAAGATACAGCTAATAAGGCAATGTTGGTGTTTTAAGTACCATTTAATTAGTTTCAACTCATACTGACTCTGTATAGGGTTTCCAAGGAGCGGTTGGTGGGATTGAACCACTGGCCTTGTGGTTTGTAGTTCAGTGCTTAGCCTACAGCACCACACCAGCACTCCAATAAGCCAATAGTGGAAACAAGTTACAATGTAACTAAATTAATCAATAACACGAAATGTAAATACTTTAAATTAGAAGGGAGATTGTCATTACCTTTATTCAAGAGACTGAATCAGTTTTCCGGTAGTGTAACGGTTATGAATCGGGCTGCTAACCTCAGGGTCAGCAGTTCGAAACTACCAGCTGTTCTGCAGGAGAAAGATGAGGTTTTCTGTTCCCGTAAAGATTTACAGACTCAGAAACCTTGTACAGGGTCACTATGAGTCAGAACCAAATCCATGGCACATAACACAACAACAGGCTTAAATACCAATGCAGAATCAAATAGACCTTAAGATAATAAAATTTCCAGAAAGACCTACTTTCTGTAATGGTCTCATTATTGTTGATCCAGTCATGGTTACTTTACCCATTTCTTAACCAAATTAAGCAATATTAAGACTTAATGCAGAAATGGCATAGAATTTACTGTCTAAAAACTCAAACAAGAATCAGTTGCTTCCTGTCATTTTTTATGGGCACGGGGAAATGCAAATATAACAATTTCCCATTAACATTAGATATCAAATACAAACAAAAAATTTCCAATTGATATTTGAGTTTCATCTTGGGAAGGCAGATTTTCCTTAAATGAGTTATTAATTAATATATGGTTGATAATTCAGTTCGTTCTTACCTCATTCTGTAGGATTTCTTCTCGAACTTGAGAAACTACCAGAGATTCTTGCTTACCCTGTAGCTCATTAACTTGATTTTGAAAATGTTTTATAAGTACCTAGAAAATTGGAAGAACAGAGTTAAAGGAAATCTTCCTTTGAAGAAAATTTCCTTATGTGAAAGACAGAATAAAGTCAACTGATTGGTTTGATTAGTACTAACGAAAAAAATAAATAAAATAAATCTTGATATAATATAAACCATTCAAATTCTAATAGAAATAATTGCCACAGGAATCAAGTTCACTGAACGGATTATTTTAAGTTTTGTCTAATACTTAAAAACAAAATCCATTCATGAAAATTAATGATTGAAAATACTTGGCCTCTTTATCTACAGTACTGTGCTTCTGAAGGCCTGGGAAATATCTTTTTAAATAAACTGCAACACAGTCTAAGCTACCACTTGTCTGACAGTTTGTCATACTCAGCTGGCTTACATGTGGCTGTGATGCCGGGGGGCGATGGCACTGGTATTTCAAATACAAGCAAGGACACCTCTGGTGGACACATTTCAGCAGAGCTGCCAGAGTGAGATAGAGTAGAAAGGATGGCCTGGTGGTCAGTGATCTACTTCTGAAAAAATTGGCCAGTGAAAACTTTAGGAATAGTAGTGGTACACAGTCTGAAGTAGTAACAGAAGACAGCTTGGCCCTTCATGTTGGAAGGCATTCAAAATATGACTAGGGAAGAGCTGTCTCCTTAAAGTTGTTAGGTGCCATCAAGTCGGTTGTGACTCAAGTGACCTTATGCACAACAGAATGAAACATTGCTGGTCCTATGGTATCCTCACAACTGTTGTTACGTCTGAGCCTACTGCTGCTGCTACTGTGTCAATCCACCTCATTGGGGTGTGGGGAGGAGTCTTCCTCTTTTTCACAGACCCTTCACTTTACCAAGCATGATGTCCTTTTCCAGGGATTGGGTCCTCCTGACAAATGTTCTAACCGTGAGTAACAACGTCTGTCCACCTGGCTTCTATGGAGCATTCCTGGCTGTAGTTCTTCCAACACAGATCTGTTTGTTCTTCTGGCAGTCCACGGGACTTATAATATTCTTCTCCAACACCATAACTCAAATGCATCGATTCTTCTATGGTCTTCCTTATTATTCATTGTCCAACCTTCACATGCATATGAGGTGATTGCAAATCCCACGAATTAGGTCAGGCAAACCTCAGTCCTCAAACTGACATCTTTGCTCTTCAACACTTTAAAGAGGTCTTGTGCAGCAGATCTGCCTAATGCAGCATGCTGCTTGATTTCTTGACTGCTGCTTCCATGACTGTTGACTATGGAGCCAACCTAAATGAAGTCTTTGACAGTTTCAATCTTTCCTCCTTTTATCAAGGATCAGCTGGTAGGCTTAAACTGCTGACCTTGTGTTAGCAGTTCAGAGCTTATCCTACAGTGCCACACCAGGTTGTTGTTGTTGTTGTTAAGTGCCACTGAGACGGTTCTGACCCATAGTGACCCTGTACAGGGTTTCCAAGGAGCGGCTGGTGTGCTTGAATCGCCACCTTGAGGTTCAAACTGACTTTGCAGTCTAGTACATTAACCCAAGCGCCACACTCTCTTCATTATTTTATCCCAGTGCCTGAAGGCTATAAACCCTGAGTCATTATTGTCTTAATGAATGAAAGGTAATGGAACAGGAAGAATGAAGGTAATTACTTGTTGATTAGGACTGGAGGTGGGTGGGAAATAGGTAAATATCCAGAAGTTCAACTACTGAAGTTCCAATCTTTCTTCCCCTACTTGAGAAATGTAGGGATAAAACTGTACAAGTACTTACTTATGGGCATCATTTTAAAACAGATTATTAAATATATGTTCCTTGTGTAGCGCTGTGGTTTAATGCACTGGACTGCAAAGTCTGTTTGAATCACAAGGTCAGCGGTTCAAGCTCACCAGCCGCTCCCTGAAAACCCTATACAGGGTTGCTATGGGTCAGAAATGACTCAATGGTACTTAATAACAACAACAACATCCTCTTCTATAAAATATGTAACAAGAATAACTTGCCATTTTTATCATCAACCTGAAAAGGTCAAGTTAAAATGATTTCTAAATTAAATAATGCTCTGTTAATAGCCCTGAAAAAGATAGGACATATGTTAAAGCCAAAAAGAGATCAAAACAAAGTTTGTCATCTACCTCTTGAGTTGTTATTTTACGATTTAGTTCAGCTACTTTGGAAGTAGAGTTTTCTATTGCATTTTGGCAAAGCAGTTTCTCTACTTCTCTCTGATGAGACGCTTTAAGGGATGCAATGTGAGCTGTGTTATCTTCCTTAATCCTATGGAGCAAATGAAAGAAAACCAACACATATAAAACTGGCTCTTGAGCCTCAATAAAAAAGTATAAAACATCTGGAAATTAGAGAAGCAAAGCAATGACGACACCAATATTTACTGCACTGCACTAAGTACTTTATACACAATTGCATCTGAATTCTCACAGCTGCTCTGCGAGTTTACTTTTGTCATTAGGAGCAAGCTTGAATTCAGAAAAACCTATCTATGACCCTAAACCAGTGAGTTGCAGAGCTGGGCCTCAAAGCCCAGGCCTTGCACACTAACACCTGTCTGGAGCTACACTGTGCTGTTTGAAATAAAACGAATCCCATGACATTTTATCTTTTAAGAGAAACTCAGCTGTCCAAATTATTACTTGGCTAATCTTACTTACTTAGATAACAATACGTAGATAAATCACAGATGTTCCCTTTGGAACTAATGCTTTGTCTCTAGGCTGCATTTACCAGTTTTTTGATCCATGCATATGCCCCAGCTGCATAAAATAATCTGTATAGTAATTGTTACCACACAGGCTAACCTGCATTTCATTAATTTGGAGTTTAAGTCTCTGTGACAAACTATATGCATTCAGAAGTAGCTCAGTAAATGGTAAGGTTATAATTAGAGTTATACATTTCTTATAGATACACAACATTTTCTCTTAAAGCAAATATTCAATAAGACACTGTTGATGCATACTAATATGGCGATTCTCAAACTGTAAACAACAGCTTATTTGACTATATGAATATTTCTTCCTGGACACAGTGTGATCAGGTCCCTGGGGAAAGAATAAATGTCTACAGTAACCATGATGTCACTGAATTACATTAAAAAAAAAGCAGCCTAAATCTGGACCAGAAAAGTCTAGTCCTTACTTGTCAGACCCAGAGGTATGTATGTAGGAAACAGATAAACAACATTAGGATATTTTAAATTATGTATAGGAAAATTTATGGGAAACCAAGAATTTAAAAATATTTCGTGAAAAGAATAGGATTTTCTTTAAATAGCTTAATTACTACTATAGTATTCAGGGCTTAAAAAAAAAGGTTTCAACTTGGAAGCAATCTGGGTGCCATGATGGCTCAATCCAGGGACATGGCTGACAGTATCTGTCAGGTGTTTCCTATGCTCATTCTGTTCCTACATCAGGTTGCTGTCGGGACACAAAAGAAGTACATCAGCTCTCAAGTAGCTAAGCTGGTGTATAGATTCATGCTAACTTAGCACAAATTCTAACTTGTATAGGAGGTCAAAGTGGCAGCAGGCCATTTCCTGGGTACTTCTAGGAAAAGTTTTGTGAATAAAGTAGGAGTTGAAACAAATGAACAAAAGGAAGTTAGGAAATCATGCAGTGATAGTGCAGTACTAGAGAGGATTTGAAGTACCAGGAAGAGAAACTGAAGCCTGACAGTGTAATAGATCTGGGAGTGTGTGGAGGACAGAGTGACATAGATAAGAGAGTATTTAGCAGTCCTGGTGTGGTGCTGCAAGATAATGTGCTGGACTGGTTTGAACCGCAAGGTCAGTGGTTCAAGCTGACCAGCTGTTCCTTGAAAATCCTATACAGGGTTGCTATGAGTCAGAACCGAGTCGACAGCACTTAACACCACCACCAAAACCAATGTTTTTTTGAAAGATGATTGAGAAAGACAGAAATGAAAAGTCTTGGAGATGATGAAAATTATGCAGTAAACCTGGTAGGTGGTACTGGTTTACTACACTAAAGATGAAGGAAACAAGAAACATTTGTATGGAAGCACGTATTGGCTACAAAGCCAGGAAACAAAGGAAGTAAAAGCAGGATCTCAAAATTGGAGAAAAAAATGATTATAGGCAAAATGAGGAAGTTGAGAAAGGGAATTTGTTTAGAATTAAAGTGAAATAAAATTTGAGGTACTGTTGATTTTAAGAGGTTCAATCCAATAAATAGTTGAAGGTCTGTATCTGAGCTCAAGGAAGAAAACAAACTGAAAAGTACATTCTGGAGTCCTGGTTCATAAAAGGATGCATGAGATTTTCAATGGAAAAAGAACAAACGAAAACCAGAAAGCCAAGGCTTGAACCTTAGTAAAGAAGATTTTTAGGGCCGGTGAATGAAGAAGAGTTAGAAGAATCAGGAAAGTCCTGGCAGAGCCGTCAAGTCCTGGAGGTTAAGGGAGGAAATCATTTCAGGAAGAGCAATGTAGTCAACACTATATCAAGGAAAACGAGGATGGAGAAAACTCCACTGGACGGCGCAAGGCCATTACTGAGAGACAGGTTTATAAGAGTGGTGAGTATGAATGTCATATTTAGGAGGTGGAAACAAAAGAGGCTACTTGTGGAAAACTGGCACTGAAAATCAGAATGAAGACTTGAACTTGGTTTGATTAAGTGAAAGAAAGATCTGAAGATGCTAGAAGGCTCAGGAGAGTGAGACAGGTTAGTATTGGAAGATTCTGAGAAGGAAAGGCATGAAAGGATATGCTTGAAAGATAAGTTTGAAGTTTTTTTAGAAAAGAGAAGAGCCATTTCTTCTTAGATTGTCACCTAGTTTTATTAGTAGCGGTTGTCTGACAGCAATCTGCCTGGATACCTGAATTAAAACTTACTTTACAGATATCACTTGGTGATATTCCTTTGTAAGAAAGACCCAATGGGTCCATTTATTAACACCACTTGGATTCATCCAGAAAGACAGCCTAAGGATACAGTTTGGATCGAAATGGACATTTAAGTTCACCAGTCTGGTGCCTCTTAACCTGAAACAGATCTATGCCTAACAATGAAATGTAATTTCTCAAAATTCACTTATGAATGCAGTTCAGGGTCAAACTAACTATCCAGATGGCGTATATCTAACAGTTTTTCAATTTCGTTTTATGCCCCCCAGATCTTTATAAATATTGTTTAACATTTTACCTTTTCATGGAATTTTCAAACTGATTCGATGCTGCTTCAGATTTCATCTTTAGCTCATTCCTCTCCAAAGTTACTCTCTGTAGTTCATTTTTCAGTCTGAAGTTTTCTTGTAAAACCTCTGATGTATGGGAGTCGGTAAAAGTATGTGGTTGGTAAAGCTTGCCATCCACAGTTCCAGAGGAGTTAGCACTTCCTTTACCCGTGTGCAGAACATCTTTCTTCACCTTTTTAGTAGATAGTTCCTCTTTACCCTTAGAATTCTGGTTAGACAGCATCATTCTTCTCTCCTTCTGAAGCCTCTCCACAGTTTTCGAAAGGTCTTGTATTTCTCTTGCTTTTGCTGCCAGTTCCTCATTGAGCCTTACCAGCTTGGCTTTAGCATGAGCCTGTTCCACCTGGAATTCTATGGACTGGAAATCTTGATCATCTTTATCATTCTTCTTGAGTTCTAATTCAGCATTCTGATGTTTAAGAATGGCGATTTCAGCTTCAAGCTTTCTTACAGTGATCTGATGGGCTTCCTTAATGTCATCGAGTTCCTTTTCCAGTGCTTTAACCATGGAGTTGTCATGTTGGTTTGGGGGTACTTCCTTAGATTTGTAGGCAAGTAGCTGCTCCTGTTCTTCTAGTCTCTGTTCATATTGAATCTAAAGAAAAGAATCCATGTTATGCCAAACTACTGCTATTTCATTAGTTACCGAAGCTCTGAATTCAACAGGGCCTTACATGTTCCTTCATTCAGAAACTTAGTATTCACTGATACCTCCAACTCTTTGTGTTTCTTGGCTCAGTTAAATGTACTGGTTCTAATCTTTGAAGGGCATAGCTATTATATATTGTTGATAGGCTGCTTCATAAATACCACAAAATATATCTCATATACCTCCAACATTATTTTAAACCTAAAATAAAACTTATCATGTATTTTTGTCTATGCAAATTATGCTCATTGAGGATTATGGCAAAACTGGGGCACTGAGATCTTTGAGAAACAAATTTCACCCTTCTAACATCAATTTTGTAATTTCAAAGGGAGAGTCAGCTTTGTATTTTCATGTTGTTGTTAAGTGCCGTGGAGTCGGTTCTGACTCATAGCGACCCTGCACAGGGTTTCTGAGGCTGCAGATCTTTCTGGAAGCAGAAAGCCTCATCGTTCTCCTGCGGAACAGCTGGTAGTTTCGAACTGCCGACCTTGAGGTTAGCAGCCTGATTGATAACCACTACGTTACCAGAACTCCTGGAGCTTTATTATTATAAAACCAATAGCTCATAGTTTACTCTGTGGAGGAATGCACTGATAGTGCTTTTTCATTACTCAATGAATATATCTACTGAACTACAACTGCCTATTAGACACTATAGTAAGTTCTAGAGATGTAAAGACTCAATCCGGTCTTCAAATAGTCTGGTTAGGAGAGAGACATGGCAGGTGAAAAGAAGATAGGCTTATGAATGTGGTGAGTGGGTGCAGAGGGGCAGACACCCTGAGCATCTGGAGGCCTGAGTAAAGGCGGGAAGGCTGTACAGTGGTAGTGGTGCTGATGTGCTGGGGAATTAGTTCTGACTAGTAGCGACCCTATACAGGGCTTCCAAGGCTGTAAACCTTTGTGGGAGCAGAATGCCTCATCTTTCCCCCATGGGTCGATTCAAACTGCTGACCTTGCAGTTATCAGCCCAAATTGTAATCCACTATACTAGAGGTTGTTGCTGTTGTTAAGTACTGTGGAGTCGGTTCTGACTCATAGTGACCATGCATAGGATTTCCGAGGCTGTAAATCCTTACGGCAGCAGAAAGCCTCATCTTTCTCCCTTGGAACAGCTGGTAGTTTCAAACTGCCGGGCTTGAGGTTAGCAGTCCGATTCGTAACCATTAAGTTGATGCTTGAGGGGTGAGTGTAAATTTTGGGGTAAGTGGAGGCAGGCACATTTCATAAGTAGAAAGAACACCTGTGAAGCTTTGCTACTGCTTAGTGGGTCTGGGGAATCAAATGAGTAGTGGATGTCACAGACAATGAGTGGGAACAAATGAGAAGTAGGATGGAATGGGGCGGGGGTTACAAAAAAGGTGGGCAGATCTAAATATATAAAAAGGGGGTAAGAGAGTTCATGACTGACAGCCTCTATGTGGTCAGTGAAATATTAATAATGATCATAATTGTTAGAAATAATCATTTATTGAGTGCTTGGTAAACATTAGGCATGGTAATAAGTATAGGCTTGGCAAATACATGCTGCTACAATCCTCTCATTCCCCTGAGTTAGGGATTAACTAATTAACCTATTTACTGAGCATCTATTATGTGCCAGGCACTGTGCTAAATAACAGAATACAACAGTGAGCAAAAGCAGAACAGTCCCTGCCATCAGAGTCCAAGGTGAGACTGGGAGGGAAAGAGCACTGATGGTCCAATCAAAGTGTCTATGGATGTCTATAATAAATGAGGTAGCTGCTATGAAGGAGAGATGCATGAACTTGAGTGCCCACAGAGTTAATTCATCTACCGTGCAGTCCTGGAAGGTTTCACTGGGAAGCAGGGAATACTTATGTTGAGATCTGAAGGTTAGAAATACGTAACTATGTAAAAGGGGAGGACAAAGCCTACCTGTCAAATGCAAGAGTGTAGGGACACAAATTCCTGTGGCTGTAAGCAAAGTAGGCTAGTATGACTGCACAGAGGAAGTATGGTGAGAGAAAATGTGTGACAGACTATTTATTTATTGTAAGACTAAAGGAAAGTTACCAAGGTTGTACAAACAAAGGGATGTGCATGCGTACGTGGGAGATAAGAAAATCTAACTTTGTCTGCAGTGTCTTGGGTTGATTAGATGGGACAAACTGGATCTGTGTAGACAATTAAGTTACTGGAGTAATCCAGTACAGACAACTGCCAACAATCCAGGCCAAGTATGCAGTGTGATGTGGTGCTGAAAGACAGAAGGACTGACAGATACTGAGGAGTAGATGTGATATATTGGTGGTGGTGGTTGTTGTGAAGTGCTGTTGGTTCTGATTCATAATGATCCTGTATAGGGTTTCTGAGGAGCAGCTGGTGAGTTTGAACTGCTGATCGTTCGGTTCAAACTGACCTTGAGGTACCACACCAGAACTCCGACACAGTTACTATTGTCTCTCTTTTACACATGGGGGAAGTGAGGCTCAGAGATGTTAAATAACTAACCCAAAGTCATGAAGCCGTAATGATGGAACTGCATGTTGGTTTCACTCTAAAGTCTTGTCCTTTGCATTATGCTTGTTGTTGTTAAGTGCTGTCAAGTCAGTTCCAACTCATGGTGACCCTGTATAGGGGGATTCTGCGGAGCGGCTGCTGGGTTAGAGCCACTGATCTTTTGGTTAGTGGTCCAGTGCGTATCCTACAGTGCTGTAGATGTGGTGCTCTAGGATTTGCACTGGACCACAAAGTCAGTTTGAAACACAAGGCTTGAGGGTTCAAACCCACCAATCACTCTTTGGAAACCCTATACAGAGTTGCTATGAATCAGAAATGACTCAAAAGCACTTAACACAACAACAACAAATAAACATATACATAAATTTTTATTGGGATTTGGGTAAAAGCTTACAGGGCAGATTGGTTTTCCATTGAACAATTCATATACTTTGTTTTCATGACTTTGATGTACCATCTTCTTCAGAAAGGACAAAGGAACATGAGTGGAGGAGTAGAAAGCAGATAGGTGAATACAGGCCAACAGTGACAAAGTTATGGCAGGTTGAAAACTGAGTGAAAAGTTATGGCAGGTTGAACACTGGCGGGTTAAAGGACTATATCTTCCAGCTTAGGATGGTGGAAAAGTGAATTGGGAAATCTGAGAAAGAGGGTGGCTTTCTCTGCCATCTTATTACTTAATTGTTACTATTTCCAATTATTACTGAGAGTGTCTTATATAAAAGATTATTCTGTGTTTGATTATTC
This sequence comes from Chrysochloris asiatica, assembly GCF_000296735.1. Classification (NCBI taxonomy): domain Eukaryota; kingdom Metazoa; phylum Chordata; class Mammalia; order Afrosoricida; family Chrysochloridae; genus Chrysochloris; species Chrysochloris asiatica. The sequence continues at coordinate 7,751,480 of NW_006408664.1, read as the reverse complement.
TATGTCTAATATCAAAAGCTGCTGAAGGAGGGCACAAAGATAGGATGGACCCAGGTTTCTTTTGCACATATTGCTATCTGTGGCTAAGGTTACATGGGAAACAATGTGTAGAGCTATTTGTTAAAATGAGGTAGAAGATTTTCCCTTCCTATCAATTTTAACAATTTGATTCATAACTGAGCCCCATCTCTTATATTTACCTTCATTTTCTGAAACTGTTGTTCCATGGTACGAAGGCTTTTCTTTGCTTCTTCATCTTTGCCCTCAAGATCAGCTTCTAGCTTTTTAATCCTTTTTTCCATGAATTCCACTGTATTTCTACTCACGGTATCACCAGCTGCTGATGCCGCCATTATTAAAGCAGGTAAAGAATTGGGATATCGTCTCTTTAGAATTCCTTCCATCTCTTTAACCTATTAAAAGTATTTTTGTATATGAACAAAGTCACAACTATATGTGACATTTCAATAGTTTAATGCATATGTTAAGGTTATATTACCTCAATCACATCTAGATTGTAAAGAAGTACACATTCATTTCTAAGTTTATATTCCTTATCAGTTAGGTGCTGTTGAGTTGGTTCCACCTCACAGTAACTGTATTTACAGCAGAATTAAACAATGCTCAGTCCTGCGTCACTGCTAGGTTTGAGCCCACTGTTGCAATTCCAGCGTGGTCCTCTTTTTCACTGACCCTCTCTCTATTTTACCAAGTACGATGTCCTTCTCTAGGGACTAATCCCTCCTGATAACATGCCCAAAGTAAGTAAAATGAAGTCTCATCTAGATTACCTACTTAATAGTACCCTATAGGCTACAATTAACGGTGGGCTACTTTACAGAAATTCCCTGCTTTCACTTGTAATAAATTTTGGGACTTTCTATTTCAAATAATAACCCATCTTCTTTCCCCCCACAGATCCTTCATTTAATAATATTTATACTGGTTAATAATACTTACAGCGTAGTGGTTACGAAGCGGGCTGCGAACCACAAAATCTTCTGCTCCCATAAAGATTTACAGCCTCGGAAATCCTGTTCAGGGTTGTTATGGGTTGGAACCGACTTGATGGCACACAACAACAACAACAACAATACTGGTGTGGCGCTGTTGGTTAATGTGCCAGACTGCAAAGTCATTTGAACTGCAAGGTTGGTGGTTCAAGTTTACCAGCTGCTCCTTGGAAACCCTTTACAGGGCCACTATAGGTCGGAACCGACTCAACGGCACTTCACAACAACTAATAATGATTGAAAATTACTTCTGTGCCCATAAATCTGAAGACATTTTATAATAAATGTGCAGCTTCCAAAGCACCAGCACCTGTCTATAACAATCCCCACCTATCTTCCAAAAGAAGTGCAATCTATTGTTAAAAGACTTCAATTGAGAAGAAAGGCGGATTAGATATTTAATGAACTCTTCATAAAAGCTAAATAATACTTTTCATTTAGTCTGTAAAATAATGACATATGCTTATAGTCTTTGTGTTATAAGAAAGACATGCACCCAAAACCCACAGTCCACAGGAATTGGAGTTTGTATACATGTTGACTTTTATTATGGTTTGGTCTCAAAAATGACCTTTTTCCAAGGCAAGATGGATTGCTTGTACTTAAACTGTTGTTTAAGATTGAACAGTATTCATCTGACATATTTTTTAAATTAACAGTAAATAAAGGCAGTGCCCACGTTATGACTGAGATCAATTCCTAAGTGTGTCTTTAAGTCGAATTGTGGGTACGTTGAGACAGATGCATATAGTTTTTACTTAGCTTTTACTTTAGTGCAAGAACAGGTTTGACACCTCGTCAATGATATAAAAGCCGCACATGAAGCCAGGGAAGCTGATTTTGATAAAGAATTTGTTGTGAGCCAGGAGTTGGTTCAAGGAGCCCTTTTGGTACAGTGGGTTAAGTGCTGAGTTGCTAACCATTTGTCGGCTGTTGATATCCAGAAGGGAGAAAGATGGACTGTAAATGTTTACAGTCTTAGAAACCCTAGTGGCAGTTCTACTGTGTCCTATAGGGTTGCTAGGGGTCAGAACTGACACGATTGCAGTGGGGCAGGAGTTAGTTCCATTGATTCAAAGTGAAGGCAAAACGTTCGTAAGCCGGGGACTGCTTGTATTTCCATTCCTAAAGATTGCTTGTACATTTATAGATGTGCTATATGTTGGAATATATACAGATACTAATAATTTATTTTATCTGAAGCTTTTTGAAAGCTTTGTTTCCTCTGTCATCGAAAACTTTGTTATGAGACAGTTTCTAACATGTTAAGGTATAGATATACACACACAAACACACATACATTAAAGATAACTAGATTTTTTAAAATGAATTCATTAAGAATATTTTACACTTAATGCATCCATTTAAAAATTAGTTTCAATCTAATTTTGATATTTTGAGACTTTAAAAATTAGATTTATCTGTATCTTCTTTAATTTTTTCAACTCTCCTTAGAAACTAATATGAACTATTTCTTTAAAGTATGAACAAATGTACATAATCTGAAATTTTCATTTTCACATTCATCTCATTAGCCCCATTTCCACTTATATTCCATTAGCAAAGGTGATCCGTTTTTGCCTACAGTTAATCTGTTATTACAGAATATGGTTCCAGTATGATTGTAAAGATCTAAGATATCTTGATTATAAAGTATATTTTAAGGTTTAAAATTAGTCATAATAGAAATACTCGTGGAAGCAGAATTAATAAGATCTGGAACACACACATGTATCAAAACATGCAATTATGCAAATTCTATAAACAATGAATAATACTTTAGAAAGATACAATCTAAGATGATTAATCAATAAATGTTTAAATGTTTTCTAAGGTTAATAAAAGAGGGAGGCTACTTTTATAAATGTTCCATTTTGGGGCAAATTTTGTATTTTGTATTATCATTTTTAGTCTTAATTTTGCTATTAAACACGCTTTACTTTTTACTCTCTTACAATCAGGTTTTCACTCTTTCTCTGAAAATAAAGTCATCTAATGGGGGAAGTTGCCCCTTTGGCCTGTACTTTCTAGCAGTTCTGAATGGCTTATCCTACACTGGCTAATCTAACTCTTAAGCATTAAAAAAAGCCAAGCAATTGTGAACTACCCTAACTTCAAAATACTTGTAGTTCTTTAAAGCCACCTTTAGCTGTTTTTTCTTGGTCACTGAACCAAATTACCAAATCATACCTTTTAATATAAGAACAGGTCCTATAAAAGTAACAACTGTTTTGCTTAGTTTTTCTTCTGCTTATAAACTAGGCTAATAGACCAATGATGACCTCACAGTTTGGGGTGTGTGATGAAATAACAGCAGTCCTTCTAAGAGTCATAATTTGACTCTAGAATCATGCTCCCTTATGAAAAGAATTGGAATTTTTTAAACTATGAATACCAATACTACCTTACAGAAAGTTTGAAAAACAAAAGAAAAAAGTTAATTATAATTGCACCCCCTCAAAACAACTACCTTAATGAAAAATATATTTAGGCTAATAAGCTTCAGTATGTGATTTTAGAAAAAGGTCTACTCTCATTGGCCATGAAATGACTAGTTCTAATTCTGAACAAAGAAAAATTTAATTTGGGATTTATAGGTCAGTTCTCTGGGAGGTGGAAAGTTCTATAACATTTCCCATCCCTTACCAATATCTTCCCATCTCAAGGATCTCATTTCTGGTACTCCTCTCTCACTGAATCTTTGATCAGGAGAAGGACTCCTGCCTCTATAGCCAAAGCTTCAAAATTTGGCTTTCCACTTTCTAGATGTCTAACTGAGCTGCATTCCACAATCTTATTTCATGAATAAGTCAACCATTTTATATAAGAGACACATTAGTGTAAAAATTCTTTACTTATAAAGATGTAGTTTAAATGATTTTGTTTACTACATTTATTAATGCTACTTTAAATACTGTATGTGCTGTTGTTATGTACTGTCGAGTTGATTCCAACTCACAGAGACCCTAAGGTTTCCAGAGTAGCTGATGGGTTTGAACTGCCGACCTTGTGGTTCATAGTCCAGTGTTGATCCCTCAGTATCACACCACGAGTCCCAAATACTATCTATCAAGTATATATAAGAAAGGAGCAGTTATATATTAAAATCCACGAATAAAAAAAAGAATGTCTAGGCTGTCAACATCTTACTAGAATCCATGAGAAAGTAAAAATGTACTATATACAAACTTAATAAAAAAATTATTCTTAACACATACTTGTCTTTGTAGATCCTGAATTTTTTTGGCATCAGCTGCTCTGTCTTTTAAACGTATTTTCTGCTGAAGAGATGGATTTCCTGATTCCGTTTTCAGTTTCTCAACCTGTTGATGAATACAGAGCACGTTAAGAAGCGTATCTAAGACAGAGCAGAGAAGCACAGGTGGTGGGCAGCCTAATGTTGACTGACTCATGTCTTAATTCTTCAACATTCATTCATTGAGCTCCTATTGTGTCCTAGAGTCCTGGTGTGGCACTGTATGATAAGCACTGGACTACAGTTCAAATCTTTAGAAACACTAGACAGGGTCACTCTGAGTTGGAATCAACTTGATGGCACTAACAACAACATTGTGTGCTAGGCACTTCCCAGATCTAGCACTGTGATGAAGATATGGAGGACAAACTAGGGACCTGTTATCATACCATTGATGCTGTAATGGAGGGACACAGCTAAGACGCTAATAACTGAATCAATAAGCAAATAAAATAACTCAGAATGGTAAGCATTATGACAAAAATAAAACAGAGTGAAGGAATAGGAAGAAGGAGCTGGAAGGGGTGGGACTGGCAGCTACGTTAGAGATGCTGGACAGGAAAACCTTTCTGAGGAGAAGAAATTTGAGCTGAACTTGAACAAGGAGGAGGAGTGAAACAGTTAAGAAACAAGACCACAATGTTCTAGGCCATGAGAATAAGTGCAAGGGGGCTGCATGTTCAAGAATCAGAGGGAAGTTTGGTGTGGTTGGAGGAGATTACATTAGGAAGAGTGTGGTATCAGAGTGGGTTGGAGGGGCAGGTAGAGTTCAGAACATATAGGGGCCTAACCAGATAGGTTGAGATATGAAGCTTGGATTTATTCTTAATCTAATCTAAAATATATGATATATTTAAAAGTAAACCAAACCCAAATCAGGTATTGTACTACAGTATAAACTATGAAAGCTGGAACCCATGGAAGACAGAAAAGAAAACTCAAATATTTTCCACTGAACAAAGAGTGGTAAGACTACACCCTGTTAAAGGTGGAAAACTTTCGAGACAAGAATAACAAGGCAGTCTTGTCGTGTAGTTCTGGCTCTTACGGGTTTCACTGCAGGTGAGACTTTACAATATTAATGCAATGGTGCTTACAAAGCAATGCAAAATTAATAAATGAGGATAATATGGTTCATTTACAGATACAGATTCTGAAAGAAAATACCTCAAGTTTGAGTTTTTCAATCTCTTCATTTGCTTCTTTAAGTCGTGCTGCGTCTTTATCTAGAAGTTCCTGATTTTCAGCATACCACTGTAATCTTTTTTGTAGACGACTGATTTCTTGTTTATGTGTTTCTTCTAAAATTTTTATTTCATATAATTTTTCACCTGTGAGATTAAGTAACTCAACAACCTGATTGTGACTTTTCACAGTATGGAAAGAAACTAAATTGTAAGATCCTATATGTAACATTATGAAAAAAAAAGAGGCATGAAGCAACTGCTGTATAAAATACAGTATCTAATTTACTACTAAATAAAGCAAGATAGTGTCTTCATACTCCAATTTTCAGCAAAGTTGGTTTAAAGAAAATTTAAATACTTTTTTCCCACCAATGTTATTATAAAAGATATTTTCATAAGAAATGCTGACTCCAAGAAATATAAAAATAGAATGCCTATTAACATATATTAAAAAGTAACAATGGCAAATATTAGTGAATGTTTAAGAATGCTTAATAGGTACTAATTTATTCAACACAAATTATATAATGGATACTATTATAATTCTATTTTATAAATGATGAAATTAAATATCATTATCTTACAAACAATAGATTTAATTATATCTCTTACATTGATAAATTCATTATATTGATGAAAGATCCTAACTTTGGAAAACAATGCCTCTTGCGATCCACCTTTGTAGCCCTGTGTTCTACCATGCTAAGCTCCAACCTACATGCTCACTCAACATGATCTTGGGGCACACCTGATCAACCTCCCTCCATTCCTTCATTTTCAGATCTTAACATCTGTCAAGGCCTAACTCAAAAGTCACTCCATCCTTGAAACCTTTAGTTAGTATCCCGTCTTTATCTCATTTTTGTCTATAATTTTTTCTTATATTAAAAGTATCTGCCTTGTTGTCTCATTCCCCATGTTGTTTATGCTGGCAGAGACCAGGCCATCTTTTTCTTGGTGTTCTCTTGCTATTGTTCATTCAGCAGACACTTCAGATCAGAGCCTACAACATTTCAGACTCACGGGTAAAGAGACAGATCTCGCTCCCCTGAAAAGACAGCATCTAACTGGGACGAAGCCATGTAAATAGCTACACATAAAGATCTCATGAATCCAAAGTAATCTTTGGCCATGTAGTATTTCCTGCTAAAACCAATGAATGTACATATTTTCGAATTACTTGATTTTCAAAAAATGTTTTGAAGATGATAATATAGGTCGAGGAAAAGTATTTAGTTTCTGTTCAAGATTAGCACAGTTAAAGAGTATAAATGTAAACTGTTCAAGCTCTCTGTTTTACCTGCAGCATAAACAATCTGATCTTTGGCTTGGTCTCTCTCTTTCTTCATCTTTTCCAAGTCAACTTCAAGAGCTTGCTTATCTTGCTTCAGTCTTTTAATGTTTTCTGTTAAACTGGTTTTTTCTTTCTTGAAAATCAAAGAAAAAAAAAATTATTTCTAATCACAAAGTGTGGTTACAGTCTTTCTGAGTTCATCCAATTTATCATAATACTGCTACTAAATATTCTTCTTGAATTTTAGCTGATTTTATTACTGTAATACCCCCCACCCCCAGAATCACTAATAGTGCCCCATCATAAATTATTAAAATCAGTTCTAATCATCTTATTTGGCACAACATTAAAGACTTTCTTTTTTCTGCTTTAGTATAGGGTTTACAAGACTAAACATTTGCAGAAGCACAAAGCCTCATTTTTCTCACAAGCAGCAGCTGGTACATTTGAACTGCTGACCTTGCGATTAGCAGCCCAACTTGTAGTTGGATTAGTTGACTCAATAATTCTGTTGCCTATATTTCTATTAACTAGTGTGACCTAATGAACTTCTCACCCTCAGCACCTACAGTCTATTTTCATAGTAACCTGAGGAAATGCTTTGATGGTGGTAGTGTGCTATGGAGTCGGTTCTGACTCATAGTGACCCTGCATAAGGTTTCTGACGATCCTGCATAAGGTTTCTGACGATCCTGCATAAGGTTTCTGAGGCTGTAAATCTTTACGGGAGCAGAAAGTCTCATCTTTCTCCTACGGAACAGCTGGTAGTTTCAAATTGCTGACCCTGAGGTTAGCAGCCTGATTCATAACTACTACGCTACCAGAACTCCTTGAGGAAATGCTTTAGAGTTAGTTAATATCACTCTTCTTTTTTTTTTTAATGCTTTATTGTGAATTACATGATAGTTTACATGGGAGAACATTAGCTTTACATTCATCCTATCGTATATCATTTCATTGCCATGGTTACAATCCCCTCCATGCATCATCAGACAACCAAAGGGTACACCTCGCAAGTCTGCAACCCAGCCATCAGCACATAGCTGAGTCTTAAGTTCCCGGCCGCTCCATCTCTCCATGTCATCACCTCCGCTTCCATCTCTGGCGTCAGTGTTTCTCTGGGTAGGGTCCCGCTCTCTGCTCTTCTCCCTTGGTGGTCCCAGGGACCTCCGCTTCTAGACTGAAAAGTTAATCACTCCCCTCCTTTTGCTACAAAATGTCTACCTCTACATTCCCAACCCTCACAATCAGTCCTGATAACAATTTTCACCATTGTATCACAAGAGACACATCTGAATTGCCTTTCATCAGACCCGCCTAGACAGAATGGATACTACTCACTGGAGATTCTACCTTCCACCACCCCCTCTGGATCTAGGTTCCCTCTTGAAAGCCAGTCACTTCTTGCCTTTGTAGCACACCCCCCCCCCCCCCAACTTGGGTAGCCAATGTCCAAGTTGCCCATCTCTGTCTCCTCTGTGTATGGAGGGGGTGGGAATGATCCTTGCTGTAAAGATTTGTTCCCTCTTTTGAGCTACTGCATCCATAGGTGTAGGTCAAGTTCATCAAATGTATCAGATTACTCTTTTTTTCCTCTTCTTTCTTTTCTAGTTGAGCTCTGATGACCTAGTCATTGAAGCCAGGTCAAGTGGGTATTATCTGCCAGTGTGGGTGTTCTTATGCATATGCCCTCTCTTCTTATCAGCTGATCGCTTCACTCTCCACTCTAGTCCTCTGTGGCTATGTCACTGACTCTGGGCCCAAGAGTCCCCAGGTCTTGTTACACTGCTGGCCAAGCAGGTCTCCACCTGGGCTCGCAGGAGTCTACTGAACGTTGTAGGGCTTAGCTAGCAGCTTCATTGCTGTTTTCCCCTTGTCAGTTACGAACGTATCACTCTTCTTTTTGAAACTCTGACAGCACCCCATCTCTCTCAAAATAAAACCCAATGAATGTGTCTGTAGAACCTGGCCCTTGCCCACCCCTCTGACGGCATCTACTACAAATCTTCTCTCCTCTTTCAACATAGTCACACAGGTCTCCTTATGGTTCTTTGAACATTATAAATACATTGTTACTCCAAGGTGTTTGTACTTCCTGTCTCTTCTGTCTGCAGTGCTTGGCCCCATATAGTTGCTTCACTTCATCACTGAGCCCAGGAAGATCTTTCCTGACCACCATAGACCACACCCCATGCTGGAACCCAGTAACAGTGTTTCATTTTCTTCTCACAGCACTCTTCACCACCTGACATATTATATATTGACTTGAAAAAAAAGACTTTACTTTACTAATCCTTGAATCAAAATATGCATAAAAATATGCCTGGCAGATAAAAATATGTTAAGTAAATGAATTCTCAAAATGCCTGCATTCCCTATTATTCTCAAAACTTAGTTATCCTTCAAAGTTTAGTTCAAGGCTATTCCTGATCACCCCTTCCTCTGTGTGCCCACAAAACTTTTTTTACTATACCTCTAGTATAGCACTGACTACTTTCTGATTTGTTTGCATGCCTGTTTTCTTTGTTTGCTGAAAGCTCTGTGGAGGCATAGATTGGGATTTATAACTATCTGTTTACTTTATGGCACTAAACACAAGGCAGGTACTCAATAGATGTATGCTCAATTAACCCCCTAACTGCTGAAGAAATTCTTGGGCTCATGACATTACACTTGGTTTAGTTAGTTTCACAATAATAGAAATTCTTACACATTCAGTATGCCTTCTGTTGTTGTTGGGTGCCATTGAGTCGGTACCAACTCATAGCGACCCTATGTACAACAGAACAAAACAGTGCCTAGTCCTGGGCCAACCTTACAATTGTTGCCACTCTTGAGTGCATCTAGCAGTTTAAAATTGAATCTGAAAATGAAAATAATTCATTCATAAGGCATCATGTAATCTTTGTTTCTGGCTGCATCACAGATAGAACTACATTATTTTTTAATGCTTAATTCTCTGTGATCTTGTATAGATCTCTATTAAGGAGAGCAGCAAGTTTACTTTTTTGAATGTTCAAGTATCTTTCTGAAAATATCCGTATCTCTTGTTTCATTAGGCCAATCAATTTCAGGGTGCTTCCTAGTAATGGCAATTGCATGGCATTATAGAATTTTAGAACTGAAAGAACATTTAACATCTAGAGTTCAATCACCAAGGAACGCTTTAAATGGGTGATCATTCATGCCTGCCTATCTCCAGGGGCAGCCATCCCCTGCTAAGAAATGCCTCACATGAATTCTGTGGGTTTCAGGGTTTGGGGACTGGAAAGTACTGTCCCTCTCCTTGTAAAAGTTACTGTATAGACTTTCAGAGAGGATCTCTGCTTCATTCTCTGACCTTGTATTTTACCATTCTCAACTAGCCTCAGAACCCTCTGATTCTGCAAGGTTCTGCCTTAGGCTTTTGCTCTTCCTACTGGCTGGAAGGCTTTATCTTTGAATGGTTGAGAGTTTCCCTGACAACAATATGGATGGCTGCCTACATTCCTCACTATCATATTCTTTAGATTTTCTTCAAATCACTGTAAATATTCTATTTGTTTTCTTATTGTTTGCCTTTCCCAACAGGATATACATTGTTAGTTAGCAAGGTGCACATCTGTCTTATTTACTTACTCTATGTCCAGTGCTTGGATGACTGCTTACCACACTGTAAGTGCTTGATAAAGGTTGACTAAGTACACAGCAGTAAGCCCCTTTCTCCTCCCCACTCTGATACAAACAGCAAATACATTGGGACTTTAGCTTTTATTATGTTTCCAGCCATAGTTTGTAAAGAAACCATGTGATATTGTAATATGCTAGTGGTGGTGGTGATGTTGAGTTGGGTTTGACTCATAGTGATCCTGAGGCAGTAAATCTTTATAGGAGCCAAAAGTCTCTTCTTCCTCAGAGCCGCTGGTACATTCAAACTGTTTACCTTGCAGTTAGCAGCCCAAGGCATAACCACTACATAATCAGTGCCACTGAGTGGTTCCAACTCATAGTGACCCTCTATAGGGTTTCCAAGAAGAATCTGGTGGGTTTGAATAGTCGACCTTGTGGTTCACAGTCTAGCACAAATTAGATAATATATATATAAGTCTACTTGATATGAATATTATCATTACAGATTTATCCCAGAAAGGCTAACTGTTACTGTTGTTCTTAGGTTCTGTTAAGTTGGTTCTGACCTATAGTAACCTGAGAATGTAACATGGTCAGGTCCTGAGCTACCCTCAGAACTGTTATGTTTGAGCCCATTATTGCTGCAACTGTGTCAATCCATCTTATTGGGGGTGGGGGTGGGGGGTCTTCTTACTGGCTGATCCTCCACTTTTCCAAACATGATGTTCTTCAGGGACTGGTCTCTCCTGATAATATATCCAAAATATGAGCAAATAAGTCTCGTCATCCTGGCTTCTAAGGAGCATTCTGGCTGTACTTTCTCCCATACAGATTTGTTTGTTTTTCTGGCAGTCCACGGTACTTTCAAAATTCTTTGTCAACACCATAAATTCAACAAATGCATCAATTCTTCAGTCATCTTCCTTATTCACTGCCCAACTTTTACACGCATATGATGCGTGCTGTAAACTACCTAAACTCAATATACCAAAGTAAATGAAAAGTCCTTTGTGGCACACTATAGGATAAGCACTGGACTGTTAACCACAAGGTCAGTGGTTCAAACCCAGAAGCCACTCTTTGGAAACCCTATACAGGGTCACTATGAGTCAGAACTTGATGACACTTAACAACCACACTCCATTTTTCAGTATTTACACATACAAATCTCCAAATCATTTTATTATTTTTAAACTACTTTTCTTTTTTAGGATTTAAGATGCTTTTCTGTCTTTAGTAGTTTCACCATGATGAAACGAGTATTTTACTTCTTTATCTTGATAGCTCAGGACCTCTGTGCTTCCTGAGTCTGAGAATTCATCTCTTTGATCACTTTTAGAAAGTTCTCAGTTGTTATCTTTGAAAATATTTAAGTATCACAGTGCTTCCTATTTCTTACTATTTTTAATATTTCTCATTTCTCTTACTTTTGTGTTTCTCACTAAGTTCCTTAGATCTATCTTCCAGTTTTTTCTTATTTGCGTATAACTGTTTAATATTTTTACTATTTTTAATTTGTAGAATATTTTATTTCCAAAGCACTATTTCTTTTTCTCTGAATTTGTCCAGTCTGTTTTCGGATAGTTGGTTCTTTTCTCATATTTTATCTCATTGGTTTTATATTTTTAGCCACTTTATGCCTCTTTATTTAATGTTGTTGTTAAGTGCCGTTAAGTCAATTCCGACCCATAGCGACCCTGTACAGGGTTTCCGAGGAGCAGCTGGTGAGCTTGAACCCTTGAACCACCAACCTTGCAGTTCAAACGGGTTTGCAGTCTGGCTCATTAACCCACAATGCCACACCAGGACTCCTATTAATAGTCTCTATTTAATAATTCTATTGGGCTCTACTCTTGCTGTCTTACAAGATACTTTACTGTATCTTCTAATGCCTACTCTTGGTAGATTGCTTCTTGGGTTTGTAGCACTTAGTGAGATCATAACTGTGGGGATACTCTGTGAGCTAAGTGTGCAAACCTCTAAAAGCTGTGTATTTGTTACTTCCAGACATGCCAGAGGTCATCACTGACTCAGGACCACTGTACATATTGTTTACTCAACTTGAGCATGATCAACCCTCAAGGCTGTATCAGTCCATATTCTAGAACACAAATGAAAGCAGCAGAGGTACCACTTAGGTTGAACAACCAGTAAAGCATGGCACCAAGCAGAGGACACTTAAAGCAGACAAACTTTCTCAAACTTTCAGCCTTCATGAAGGTGGGTAGATTTGCTTTACTGATTTATTGAAGGATGTGGCCTTTTGAAGTCCTTCCTGTACTTTCTCCAATTGCTGTTAAAGGCACAAAGCCCCTTGGTTACTGACCTGGTCACCTAAGGAACAGACACTTAACACTAGGTTTTTGTCCTCTCTACATTTTTGCCTCGACAGATTTCCCTTACTTTCTTCTTCTTTTTTTTTTTTTATTATTTAATGTTTTACTGTGAATTAGGTGATAGTTTACATGGGATAATATTAGTTTTACATTCATCCAATCGTATATCATTTCATTGCTATGGTTACAATCCCCTCCATGCATCATCAACGAACCAAAGGGTATACACTACAAGCCTGCCCACCCCCTTCCTGGTTCTCAGCACACAGCCCCTTTCCCTCTCTGTGTCAAAAGTCCCCAACTGCTCCATCTCTCCATGTCATTGTCTCTGCCTCCATCTCAGGCATCACTGCTTCTCTGGGTACGGTCATGCTCTCTGCTCTTCTCCCTTGATGGTCCCAGGTACCTCTGCTCCTAGACTGAAAAGTTAATCACTCCCCTCCTTTTGCTACAAAACATCTACCTTTACATTTCCAACCCTTACAAGCAGTTCTGATAACAATTATTCACTATTGTATCACAAGAAACCCATCGCATTTCATTTCATCAGCCCCGCCTACACAGAATGAATACTACTCAGTGGAGATTCTACCTTCCTTCATGCCCTCTGAATCTAGGTTCCCGCTTGAAAGCTTGTAAGCCAGTCACTGCTTGCCTTTGTAGCCCCCCATTTTGGGTAGCCAATGTCCAAGTTGCCCATCCCTGTCTACTCTGTGTATGGAGGGGGTGGGAATGATCCTTGCTGTAAGGATTTGTTCCC
>NW_006408664.1:7691794-7734330 GCF_000296735.1 Chrysochloris asiatica | reverse complement strand
TCATTGATGAACTCAAGTGTGGCAGCGGTAGTGAGGTTGGCCCAGGATCGGACATTGTTTCGTTCTGCTGTGCATGGGGTTGCTATGAGTCGGTTCCGACTCGATGGCACATGACAACAACAACTCTTTTTTCTTCTTCCGGTTGTCACTTACTTTCTTGAGAACTTTGTTATACAGTTACAAGTTGTTGATTATATTTTATCAAGCGCCTCTAGGTGCTTTTAATGGGAATTTTCTAATTTCCTATTTGCCAGAAATATATAAGAGGGTCACAAAAAGTTCATAGAAAATGAATGAAAGGATAATGCAATTTTTACAGACTTTTTGAAGCCCCTTGATATGTCCAAAATGACATTTTTAAAAGGTTACTGACAATAAACTTTAAATGAAACTTAAGAAAGAACACTTATCAGGTTCTTCTAAACTTTCAAATACTTTGGCAGTATTAATTTGTTTTAACTTGTTAATTTTGAGCCCTATTAATAGGGTGACTCCTGGTGTGATGCTGTGGGTTAATAAGCTGGACTGCAAAGTTGGCTGGGATTGCAAAATCGGTTGGAACTGCAGGGTCAGCAGATCAAGCTCACCAGTGGCTCCTTATAAATCTTACATACAGGGTTGCTATGGTTAGGAACTGACTAGATGGCACTCAACAATAACAATAACAACATTAATAGGGGAGTCCAGTCTTTTTCCCTTCCTTCTACCTTCTTTTTATCTACCTATTTGCCTAGCTACCTAATCACTCTTTACATATATTCAAAATGGTGTTGTTCTTGTTAAGTACCGTAGAGTCGGTTCTAACCCACATTGCAATAGTAGACTCAAACATTGCAAGAGTTGTGAGGAAGGCGCAGGACCGGGTAGTGTTCTGTTGTACGTGGAGCTGTTAGGAGTCAGAACCTACTCCACAGTATCTTTATAGTAATCATTTAATGGAATATCATGCTAATGAATACTTTGTCTAATTAGACTAAGCTGTGATTTGCTTCAAAGATGACTTTAGGTGACAGTTTCATTCAAGGTTCAAAGATTTCCTTAGGATAATAGTTGGAGGTAGGCGGAGGGGAGGGGGGTATCATCTGGCCTCAATGGCTCCATAAAGTTTGGGCTCCTTAAGAATGTGAAATTCTGTGCCCCAAAATTTCAATCAAGATTCTTCTAAATACATATTGATAAAGTTTCTTAGTTGATTCATATAAGATATACTATATATACTATAAAATCTAGTTATACATTAGTTTTTAAAATGATATGTATGTAAGCTAATTTTATATAACACATCTAGTGATAAAAAGTGGTGTACATTTGGAATTTTAATAATTTTCATAATTATCCAAAAAGAATAACCTGTTTTACTTTGGTACTGTCGTCTTAAATGAGAGGGGAGTGGAGCGATGTAACTACCTTCCAGAGCAGACTGGAATGTTCCAGAGCACGACTGATGAGTGCTACTAGCACATAGTCCCTAGGGATGGTGATGCCTCAGACAGAATTAACCGGTCACAAATTCTAAGACTGATAAATATCGCTTCAGAAAATTCTACGGCAAATTCTATACTTCAAAATAAAAATTTTAAAGTTATGGAGCAGCTGTTATAGCACACCCTTGTGTTAGGTGGCACGTTATCCTTACACATACTATAAGACATAGCCTCACTGCGGCCCCTAGAGGTGCACAATTCACTTAGAAAGACAGGTATAATCCAACTAACTTTTAAAGGTGAATAATCATCTCCAATTGTTTTTTTCCTATTGTAGCTGAGCATTGCCTAAAGAATTTACTTAAAATAAGGTATAAAGCCCACTGCCACCACGTCAATTCTAATTCAAAGCAAAACTATATACGATTTCTGAGACTGTATATCTTCACGTGAGTTGACACCAGTATTTTTCTCTCAAGGAGTAGCTGGTGGATTTGAACTGCCAACCTGGCAGCTAGCAGTCTAGTACCCAACCCATAGCACCACCAGGACTTCTTGAAATAAGGTATATATAAATCACCCATAAATAAGGTTATGCCTCCTACATACCTGCAGTAAGAAATTCTTGATGGCAGGCTGGATTATGAAGATACCATCTAAACTCACTATCAGAAAGTTTCTCATCTTTATTAAAGTCACATATGTACAGCAATGGACTCTTGGTGTGGAGCTGTAGGATAAACACTTGACTTCTAACTGCAAAGTCAGCAGTTCAAACCCACCAGCTGCTCCTCGGGAACCTTATACAGGATCCCTATGAGTCAGAATTGCCTCGATGGCACTTCACAATAATATACTATAATAAGTAAATTATTTAATTTAGTATTTTATGGCCATATACACTAAAATCTAACCTTAGATACTTCAGCTAAATTTTGAAATGATATGAAATTTAAAGTCAAATTGTAATCATAAATTACAAAAAACAGATTTTTCACACTCTAGGGATTTTTATAATGATCTCTATTATCCGTAATAGTTAAAAACTTATGTAACTTACCTGTGCCATCCGGAGTTCCGCCAGCAGGTCTGTAAAACTCTGGTTTCTGGTGGTCTCTGAGTCTTCAACTACTCGAGACAGGAAACGATTTTTCTGCATTTGCTCTCTGATTTTGAAAACAAAAGATGCTTTAACAATACACTTCACTTAGTATAAAATACTTCTTAAAAATTAAAAACTCTAATGGGCATTGATATGAGAGGCAATAAAGACAAACATTGTATTTAAAGATGAAAACTAAGGTGCCCCTGTGGTGCTGTCGGATAGCACTGGTCAGCAGTTTGAATCCACCAGGAGTTCGGAGGAAGAAAGACATGGCTTTCTGCTCCTGTAAAGATTTACAGCCTCGGAAACCTAATTTAGGGTTGTTAGGAGTCAGAATCTACATGATGGCAGTAGGTTACAGGTTAAATACTGAAAGACAACTACAAGGGGGCTTCACAAAATATATAGAAAAATGGAATTACTAGATAATGGATTTTTCCACACATTTTTTTTTAATCTCAAAATCATTTATCCGTGACACAAAAAGTGTGTCCTGCCCCCTGCCTCCCATTTTTTTTTTTTTTTTTTTTAAGGCACTCTTAATGGATTCCTGGAGTCCTGGTGTGTGGCACTGTGGGTTTATGTGCTGGACTGCAAGGTTGGTTTCAACTTCAAAACTGGCAGTTCAAGCTCACCATCTGTTCCTCAAAAACCCTACACAGGGTCACTGAATCTGAACTGACTTGATGACACTAACAACAATAGCAACAATGAGACAAAGACAAGTGTATTACTAAGAGAAATTGTCTGCAGACATCTACTGATGGAGACATGTTGAAATGTGCTATTTGGAATAAACTTGTGCATGTATGAACTGGGAAAAAAAGAAGCTTCTCTTGGTAGCATTCCAATCTGTGACTCGATGCTTATGTGGAATACTACACATTTTGTCATTTTCTAACAAATATAGTATCCTAGCTTCCACATGTGTGTGAGCTCTGCTTACTTACTCCGCTTAACATATTGAAGTAGGAGCTATTCCAGAACACCTTTGGAGTAGGAGCCATGATGCCTAAGTGGGTACTAGTACTCCATTCTTCTGCTGCAACAAGAGTTGGTGGCAGCATATCACAGGTTATCGTTTCTCTAGGGAAATGCCCTCAGCCAGACAGGAGCTCTTGCACATCCCAGCCCAGGACGATATTGTCCACCCCCTTTAGGAGGCACATCTCAGCCAGTGACTGACTGGCTCAGTGTACAAAATGTTGCCCTTACGTCAAGTGGGGAAGAACCCTGTAGTGCAATCTGTTCTCCAGAGCATCCTCATAGCAGCAAAAAGAAGCCAGTCTCAAGCGAGACTACATTCTTGTCTGGCTTTTTCCTTGCCCTATCCTGCTTCTCTTGCTCCCCTGTGGAAGAACTCTTCCATTCTCTTCCACAAGGATCCCTACCTCAGGCTCTGCTTCTAGGACCTGATCTAATACAGTAAGTTGTTGCTGTTGTTAAGTGCCGTCGAGTTGGTTCTGACCCATAGTGACCCTGCATGGGGTTTACAAGGAGCAGCTGGTGAGCTTGAACCACCAGCCTTGCAGTTCGAACAACTTTGCAGTCCAGTGTATTAACCCATAGCACCACACCAGGACGCCAATACAATAAGTTAATAAACACATGGTATTCCTTTTAACTACTGCTCACCACATGGTTTCTTAGGAAATGTTTACATGTCTCAGGCTTAATGTTTGCTCAAGACCAATACTATATACTCACTTTTCTGAGAGTGATAACTTAAATATGAACATGCCCATATAAGGCCAACAAAATCATTTGGTCTGGCCCTGCCAAGGCAACCGCAGTGCCAGCCATCACATTATTGCTGTTGTTAACTGCTGTCGAATCAGTTCCAACTCATAGCAACCCTGTATAGGATTTCTGAGGAGTGGCTGGTGAGCCTGAACCATAGAGTTTGTGGTTCAGACTGACCTTGCAGTCCAGTGAATTAACCCAAAGCATCACGCCAGTGCCTCAGCCATCATATTAGGGGTGAGTTAAATGTTTGGCCAAATTTAGCAGGCTAATTTTTAAGTTGATGATGTTGTATGGCTCGAGAATGATGCTATAAATTTTGACAGAAAAAGGCTCCCCACTCCTCCTCTAGAGGACAAGCACTGGATTGTGAACAGGTTGCCAGTTTGAGCCTACCACCAGTTACTCCATGGGAGAAAGATGAGGCTTTCTGCTCCCGCAAAGATATACAGCCTTAGAAACCCAGTACAGGGTCACTATGAGTCAGAACTGACTTGACAGCACTTAACAACAAAAGAAAAATGAACTGAAAATTAAAACTACAAACTGTAAAGCTGTATATCTGAGTACAAGTGTTTTTCATTCAAAATAAAACTTGTTATTAATGCAATATTGCAAGGCTTAGAATTATTCTAAATATATTTGATATCAAGAAGTTAAAAGAGACTTACTTTAAGGAAGCTAACTCATTCAATAAACTCTGGTTTTCCTTAAACATTTGTTCCTCATTTCTCTTGTTTTGTTCTTGGAGATCTTTCACTTGATTATACAATCTTTCATTTTCCTTTTTTTAAAACAGAAAATGACCTTTCAGTTACAAGTCAGTGGTACTTATGCAACATAGCATCACAACAGGTAAGTCCTTTAGACATTTAAACATCTTGTCTATTTCTTCAGTGTTGGAGCAAATAAAACACATATCATCTTCAAGAGAACATCTGGCATCTAAAAATGATTCTCTCCAAATTGTTAAAAAAATAAAAAAGTTGTAAAAACTCCCAAAGCACAATCCCAAGTAAGTATACTACACTGGATTTTGCAGAAATAAATGGGTGACTGGCTGCAGTAATAACCATATCTGATTGTGTGGAGTAGGTGGAAAGGCTCAGCGAGACCTTTTACATCCTTATTGTGTGTGTCCAGCTTGAAAAAGAAAAATTGTGGCTGGGGGGGCATTCTAGAAGCATGACTTTCAGTGCTGTTGTTAAGTACCGTCATGTCAGTTCTGATTCATAGCGACCTGTGTAGGGTCTCCAAGGAGCAGCTGGTGGGTTTGAACCACCAACCTTGCAGTTAGCACTGCAGTGCTTATCCTACAGTGCCACATCAGGACTCCTTTCAGCGATGAGGTAACTATATTTAGTCACATTGAATGTTCATGTCTGGTGTTTCCCGCCAGATGAAGACAGTTACTAGATCCAGTTCATTGTGCAGCTTGAGTTAAAAAGTAGCTCAAACAGATGAGATCATAGGGAGACGGTATATCCTTAAAAATGTTTTTTCTCTTCATGTTAGTATGTAAAATGAAATGATTGTTCTTTAAATAATGTTAATAGTTATTCTCAAAGAGGCTTTATATTTTAATAAAAAAGAATGAATGGCTGGATCATGTGCTAATTGCTCTGGCTTATTAACCTCTCTGGAGTCTTGCTGTGCTTACTGCAGGATAAGCACTGACTAACCTCAAGGTTGGTGCTTCAAACCCACTCTTTGGGACTCTTACAGAGTTGATATGAGTTACAACTGACTCGACAGCACTCAACAACAACATTAACCTCTTTAAAAACAATCTGATGAAACCAATGATCTTTCAGGATCTAATAAAAACTCATCCATGTCTGGTATAGTGTCTAGTACACAGTGTGCTTAAATATCTGCAGAATCAACAAACGTCAGGAAAATATTTATATATATAAATTTTGTACTACCTTTGTGGGAGTGGGTGGATGGCATATCTATGCATCTGTGAAATCCTCCTTTTAAAAACACTTGCTCTACATGGCAAGATCAGAATGGCAGGCCAAAGGTCTGAAAGTTTTCACTAACTCAAGGGCAACGTAAGGGAATCCTACCAGCACAGGTTACGTGTTGGGCTGCCCACTGCAAGGTTGGCTGTTCAAACCCACCAGTGATTCTATGGGAAAAAGATGAGACTGTGTGGTCCTGAAAAGATTTACAGTCTTGGAAAATCTCTGGAGCAGCTCTACGTTGTCCTATTGGGTTGACCTGAGTCAGAACTGACTTGATGGCAGTGAGCTGCGTGAGGGAGTGCATTCTGCCGGGACTGCGGTGCAATTTCATTCACAGCAAATGCAACGGTCACAGATGTGGCAATGCTTTCCTGCCTGTCACTGGATGGCAAGACTTGTTGTCAAAAGTGAAAAACGTGTCAAGAAGGGGAGGGAGTGGGATTAGGCAACTGAGGGGAAGTCTAAAACTGAGACCACTAAACCCGGTCCTAACTGTTAGCTCACATCACTGAGATTCCACCACACATCACAAACGCCTACCTTGTAGGCACCAGAGTTTTGCATTTAATTCTTTGTTTTTCCAATGCCAGGGTACTAGCAATTGATTTCAGATTCCTACTCCTGAATATAATGTTAAAACTAAGTAATATTATCTATTAAAAAGCATTTTAGAAAACTAGGCAAGTTTCTAAGAAGCATGGGTATTAAAAAAGAACAGGTAGCATTAACTGATTAGTTACTGTGTGCCAGGCACTTGCTAAGAGGTTCATTTTCCCTGTTTTATTTTAATTTCACACCTACATTAAGAGGGAGGTACTATTTCACAGGTAAGGACACGGTCTTAGAAAGGTGAAGTAACCTGTCCATGGCCACACAGCAAGTGATGGAACTAAGACTCAAAACCAGATTCTTTGATTCCAGAATCCAAGCTCATAACAGCTTTAATTCCTACTATGAGAAATGTGTGGACTAAGTTATATGATTACTTTCTCCTATTTGCCAGAACTCCCATTTCCTATAAAACAAACAGCAATATTTTAATATGCCTAGTTTTTCATGCTTGGTAAGATGGAGGGTCGGAGAAAAAGAGGAAGACCCCCAATGAGATGGATTGGCCAGGTGGCAGCATTGATGGACTCAAGTGTGGCAACAGTTGTGAGGTTGGCCCAGGATCAGACATTGTTTCGTTCTGCTGTGCATAAGGTCGCTATGAGATGTGCCGACTTGATGGCACCTAACAACAACAACAGCAAGTTTTTATAATGAAAGGAACTCATGAATACGTTCACAATGTAGTGAAGACTTAGACATACCTGTTGATATCCTTGAAGAAGTGTCTCTTGTTCTTGTATTTCTTTTTGGATTTGCTTCAATTTTTCTTCGGTGAAAGGCCCAGCTGTTTCTCCAATGTGTAGCCACCTTTGTTTTTTGTTTGCTTCTTCAAAGCTACTTAACTTGGAGAAAATGAAGATATTGTTTTATTTGGGGAAGGAAATGAAGTGAACAGAAAACTCAAGGTGTATAGATGGAATACTGTCTTATAACAATATCCACTAAATTATTACTAGAATATTAGAATTTCATGTGAGCCAACTACAGTTAATCAGTATTGTGATGCTTTGTGCTGATGACTCACTTAAGGAAGTAACTAAAAAAAGCTACACAGGATCATTCTCTGAGTCTAGACCTTTTATAACAGTTTCTTCTGAAATCTTTTTTTTCTTGGAAGGTCACAATGAACTAAGAAACTTGATTTAAAAAAGCATGCTAACCTAAGAATACTATCAAAATGAGCCAATTTAAATTGAGATGTTTTCCCCATGGGGTTCAATTTGGACTGTCACGTAAGGCAGCACTCTCAAATTCATGTCTCTATTTTATAAAACAAATATGTCAAGGGAACAGAAGGATGACAGTGAATATAACAGGAGTACAGAGCCTTTTTTAATGAAAAAAAGAAACCAGCAAAAAACAGAACAATATGTCTAGTACCTTTGCTTGAAGAATATAATTGTCTTGATTTAGTTTGAAGAGTTCTTTTTCCTGCTGTCTCTTTAGTTCTTGCATCTTATTTTCCAATTTCCTTTCTTTATCTGAGAATGTGACTTTAATTTGCTCAATCAAGGCTTGTGCACCCCTCCATTTTTCCTCTGCTTCCTGAACTCTTTTAAACATAAATAATTCTGTCTCCTTGTTCCCACCAGGGTATCCTGAAGAGTCCTTTTAAGCAAAGGCATTACTTCATTGTAGTAGATTAACATTCAAACACAGGTTATTCTTACCCCCCCACCCCAAATGACACAATTAAGGATGTTCTAATTGTGGTTACAAATTGGGCTGCGAACCTTTAGGTCAGAAGTTTGAAACTGCCAGCTGTTCCGCGGGAGAAAGATGAGGCTTTCAGCTCCCGTACATATTTACAGTCTTGGAAATCCTGTACAGGGTCACTATGAGTTGGAACCAACTCTACAGTACATAACCACCACCACCAATTATAAGAAAGGAGCCCTAGTGTGGTGCTGTGAGTTAATGTGCTAGACTGTGAAGCCGTTTGAACTGCAAGATTGGTGGTTCAAACTCACCAGCTGCTCCTCGGAAATCCTATACAGGGTTGCTATGGGTCAGAATCCACTTGACAGCAATTAACAACAACAATTATAAGAAAAGCAATAGAGGTTCATAACAGTGACTATAGAAATTTGATATATTTGTTGCATTTCATTAATCATAATTTCACTTAAACACAATTTTAAAACATGAAAAGAATTCTGCATATTCATCTGAAATTCAATACGTACATTTGGAAACTGAACCCAGGTATTAGTTTGTGTAGGATCCTTAGACTTATTAGGCACATCCAAGAAACTTTCCGTTTTGGGAGCTGGTGTCCCCAAAGCTGCAGGCTTGATGACTTTTGTTCCAGGTAAGGTTTCTAAATATTATAAATATTGGGTAAAAGCACCATAAATGAAAACAAAGTGGAATGTGTATTCAGCAATTAAGTAACAATAAAGTGCCAATAGAATGGAAACAGGAAGATACAATGAAGATCTTACAACAGGTTGATGCCAAACACAAAGCACAGCTGTTCACTGTGTTAACTGCCAAGAGAACTGCCATCCATGATCACCATTCTATTCCATTTGACAGAGACACCTACCTGCACCAGGACTATCCCATGACATGGGGAACTATGTCAGTGTGAGGAGGGTGTGGACTGGGATAACCTCAGGCTTTATTACTTTAAAGAAATTATTCTTTCAAATGCTCACAGCAGTAAATAGCATTTCTAAATATAACATCAAAAGTAGCTGATAACTTTCCGAAGCATTTTAGTTCAGATGCAGTGTTCTTTTAAAGCACAATCTCTTTCAACAATGTATATCTATCGAGATATGAGATTAATGGAATACAAATTGCAGAGAGACTTTATTTACAGCTACTCTAAACTTCAGGAGTCCTGATGTAGCTCTGGGTTACAGAGTTGGTTTGAACCACAAGGTCAGTGGTTCAAGCTCACCAGCTGCTCCTTGGAAGCCCTATACAGGGTTGGTATGGGTCGAAACAGGGTTGGTATGGGTCGAAACCGACTCAGTGACACTTAACAGCAACTCTAATATAAAAATTAAATAGCAATATCGCTATAATACTCTGGGAATATATAATAAACTATAAAACATGTGATTAGTGTATATTCTGGTTAAGTTTTCAACATATTTCATAAATATCCAAAACAGTACAGATAATTCTAAGGCTAATGTGCTATTCATTTAGTAATAAAGAATGTTAGATAAGACCTTACGAGACATACAAAAATACTTTAGGTCCTGATTGGAATATTCAATAAATATCTGTTTGCCTTAGCCTTACAGATGAGATCTTCAAATTTTGTATTTTTAAGACAATTTCCTCAAAAAGAGAACTTCTAAAATGTAAAGTTTATTTATATTACTAAAAATATAGTGCTTTGAAAACACAGAAAAATCAAACGAAGAACAAGCCACCAATAGTCCTTCACCAAACGTTTCTTTTCAGTCTTTGTTTTTGTAGGTATGGGAATGGAGAGGTTTTCCTTAAGAGTTGTAATCATACTTAACTGGTTTATTTGATAAAACTAATTTTTTTAAGATAAATTTCTTAAAATATTTCAAATCAACTTTTTAAACATTCATACAAAATTATTCCAATAGCAGAAAGCATTAATCTATCAACTTACAGGAAGGTCAATGAATGGGGTGTGATCTACTAACATGCTTCTCTTTAGGACCTAGCAGCTAACTGACAGGTGGTGCCAATTCGTAGCTGTAATCTGCCACTCTTTATGTGCTACAATGTCTCCTTCCTGAATCTGTCCTTTTGATTTCTCTCTGCAGGCTAACAGATTTCTTAAGTAATTATTTTTCAGTATTGGTATAATGGCACTATCAAAATTCTATGAAAAGAATATATGATTACCTTTTTTCCTAGCTTGATTTGAGGTGGGGATGGGTCTCAAATTTTTGTTCTTTTTAATGTCCTTTGAAGTTTTCTTTTCAAGAGTAGAAAACGTCTTGAATGGTGAATTGGGTTTGCCACAGCCGGAGCTCCTAACTGATGTACATAATCCCCTCTGGGGTTTTCTTCTGAGCAAAGGAGGTGCACTCTTAGCCTTTTTTTCCAGTACTTTCTTACCAATGACAGCCTCTTCTCCTCCAAAACCATCAAGCTCAGCACTCACATTCTGTACACAACAAGGAAGGCCTCTTTAGCATTTAAATGAATTTCAATTATAGTTGGCAAGGAAGATGTTAACAGTTGGTAAAACTGCATTGGCAATAAATAATACAGTATACAGAAGGAAAACCACCACAGTAAGTTCCTTTAAGTCAGTGGAATTTCAGTACTTTAAAGCACACTTCCAAAATAAGCTTTAAAGCAAAGAAAATACAATTATATAACAAAATAAGCATTAAAACAAAGCAAAGAAAATTACAAAACAAAATAAGTTTGCCAGAAAACAAATGGATAATTACTAAAATGAACATGGAGGAGAAACTATTTCAGAATTACTTACAATATCATCTTTTTTTGTCCAGACTTCTCAAGCTGTCTTAAAATCCCTGTCTTATTCCATTTAAAAACTATTAGTATCCTGCCTTATTCTATAAAGAATCCGGACATGACTTATGGCAAACACGTAATTCAATACTGAATATTGGGATCACCAAAACTATCAGGACTAAAGAAAAAGAAACAGCGAAATATAAGTTTCTTCACAGTTGCTAAAAGCAATCATATAACATGCCATCGTACTCTTGCAGACTAATGGAAACTACATTGAATAACAAGCACTACAATGATGAGCACATTTTCTTTTCTTATACTATTCAAATTCTAGTCTATGCTTACTAAAGAAAAAAAAACTGTAAAGAAAGGTTTCTCAGAGAAAGCTAATGTTATAGTGGTAGTCTTGAATTTGGGAATGTGAGGGTGTCCTAGTACATACTGTTCCGACTGTGGAGGTTAACATAGCTTCTCATTATATCAAATCAATTTATATTATAAATACTTACTTTATTAATTTTGTCATCCTGAGGTAATAATGAAGGATCCACAGATAGTTTTTCCCTCAAAATATCAAGGTATATTTTATCTATGTGCTCTTCTATAGCATTTACTCTTGGACAGCTACTTTCTACACCTTCACTTGCTGTCTTTTGTAAAGTTACATTCTCTTCACTTTTGACAAAAAAATTGTTCACATGATGTGGCTCTTCAAAAGGTAGATCTGAGTTTGCCTTAAGCACAGGGCTAACAGATTTAGTCTCTTTATCAGCCAGTTTCTTAGAGCTATAAAACAAAACAGGACATAGAAGAGTGGACCCTAAATCACGTGACCCCTCAAACATCAGTCTTTTAAACATATTTGTATAGCTATTATTGATGCTAAAACATTATTTACAATTCTGGTGAACAAAACATACTCACATAGTTATTATACAATGCAGTATATACATAAAGAATTATAGGACTTTCAGATCTCTTCTAAAGAAAAGCCAAACCAAACAAGCTGAGAATGTTTTTCTATCAAAAATAATAAATCCACTTTTTTGTAGTATATTTTTTATCTACAATTTCTTATGAAGTCAACATGCATTTGAAACTGGGAAAACATTCTACATATTACTAGAAGAAACTAAGAAGCAATTATGCCAATGAAGCATAGACTATAAAAATTAAAAAGTATAACTGTCATCACAGTATATATTAGGCAAATTAAAAACAGACAGAAAATCATTAGGGTGTTGAAACAGAACAATTCCTTGGGTTAAAAGTATGTGAAATGTAATGCAACATCTACACAGCTAGATGTTAAAAATATGGAGAACACTCAGAAGGAAACTTTCCTTCTTGACTGGCTTGATAAAGCATGGCAACCTTGAAACCATATGTTGATAAGAGAAGATGCCTGGGTCTCTAAATAACTGTGGAGCAGAGCTCCATCCCTGCTGACTCCCAGGGGATAGTGATGTCAACAAGCAATACACCATTTTAGATGGTACTAAGCTATTAAAGATTCCAAGGATTATCTGTAACAGGCTAGGATATTTTAGATATGTGCAGTGAAGTTCAAACAACTGATATTTCTATAGG
Source organism: Chrysochloris asiatica (assembly GCF_000296735.1). NCBI lineage: Eukaryota > Metazoa > Chordata > Mammalia > Afrosoricida > Chrysochloridae > Chrysochloris > Chrysochloris asiatica. The sequence continues at coordinate 7,721,455 of NW_006408664.1, read as the reverse complement.
TATTCCTATGCATTTAATGTAAATATATTTACGTTAGCTTTTAAACGCCAAAGAAAAATTGTTTTAGAATTCATATCGTTAAAGTGGTTCTACTTAAGATGCAAGATGTTTAAGAATTATCTCTTTAGAAACATGAACATATCTCCAAACACCAATGATGAGGAAGCTCAATCTGCCCATGAAAAGTATTAAATAGAATTGCAAATCAGGAGAGAAATACTACATTTAGCATTCAAGTAGAATAGATTTCAGTATAGGTTTCCCTTCATCGCTTCCTCTCATATGTAAAACATATGTAGAAACAAGGCCAAGGAATCACTCACTGTAAGTGGATTTACATGATGAGGATGTCATGTAGGAGGAGCTCAACAGATGGCTGTTGAAAAGATAAAACAGGTGAATATGGCACATAACAACAACACAAATGGTGGTGGTGGTGGTATCAAATTGGCTCCTACTCACAGAGACCCTATATAGGATTTCTGAGAGGCTATAAATCTTTATGGGAGCAGAAAGCCTCATCTTTCTCCTATGGAGTGGCTGGCGGATTCGAACTGCTGGACCCTGCAGTGAGCAGTCCAACTTGTAACCCACTATGCTACCAGAGCTGCTTGAACACATGAATGAATGATAGGCTATTTTACAGAAATATTTCATGTGGATCATGGATTTGAAAATATAAATGGTTAAACACATGGATTAACTGCGTTCCTCAATTATAGCTGTAAAACTGTGGGTAATTTATTTAACCACCGCGGGCCTCAGTTTTCTTATCCATGCAATGGGAATAACAACAAACTCTATTTTGTGGAGCTGTCACAGGGCTAAACTCGACACTATATGCAAAGACCTCTGCACAGTTCTAGGCTCACAGCAAGCATGTGATGAATGTTAGCTTTCCTGTCACCATCGTCATCTAGTTCTCAGAGAGCCCCACCAATAAAGCGAGTCTGCTTCTGTTTCATCCCCTGGGAGTAGCCATGAGGTGCCTGTGCAGCTTGTGAAGAGGATTACGTGGAACACTGAGTGTGACATGTTATACAAATGCACAGCGTGTTTGGGACAAGCGACTGTGATATGCTACTTTGTGCTGGAGGATGACAGAAACAAACTTCTAAAAAACTGCACTGCAGCTGGAGCACTTTCATACAGCCTATTGCTTTGGTAACCAAAGAACTCATTCTGTGAGATGACGAACGGAATGTGACAAAGTGCACACAAACTTGTTTATAAAGAGTTACATCTATGGCTCATAAACAGAGTAAACATGCACCTTCTCTTGCATCATCTGAATCAATTTTAAGCGGCAGAGATTGTATTTTTTCAGTGAAAAGCTTTAAGGCTAAACAGCAGCAACTTTGTTTGGTAGCATGTATTTGTTTTTCTTTTAGGAAAAGAATTATTTTGACATATTGATTAAGGATTATATAAAAAGAAGAAAGCAGTGAGTCACAGGTGGATTCATACAAGTGACTACCAGTTGACACTGAATCGATTTCGACTCATGACCACCCCATGAGTATCAGAGTCAAACTGTACTCCATAGGGTGGTCAATGGTTGAGTTTTACAGAAGCAGATCACCATGACTTTCTCCTGAGGCACAGACTAGACCTTCCAACCTTTTAATTATAGCTGAGCATGTTAACCTGTTGCACCATCCAAGAATCTGATATTGTTGTTGTTACGTGCCAGCGAGTTGGTTCCAACTCAAAGTGACCTTGTACACAGTTTCTAGGAGTGGCTGGTGGGTTTGAACCAACAACTTTGTGGTTAGCAGGCCAGTGCTTATCTTACAGTGCCACACGAGGAACTCCAACAATCTAATTTCACCTATTAATTACTCACTGGAAAAATATATGTAGAACATAATACTCTAAAAGTTTCCAATGACAAAACAAAAACACATAAAAAGTCAACCAACTAACCCTAAAATTGGCACAATACATTCTAATAAACTCATACCTGACAGGTTGTAAATCAAAAGCACTGACCCCAAAGGAACCTAGTCTGATAGGTTTCATCAACTCTTCTACCGTAGGCAGATCTAAGAGGGAAAAAAAAGTTACAGTAGCAACCAAAATGATGTAAAGTACTTAACATTATTTTAGCTCCAGCTGTCACTGGTTAAGAAAGTTAAAAAAACTGCATGTTCAATAAACCCTGCTTCCCACTGTAAACTTACTTGTACTACGCAAACTCTTTTGCTATTTTATTTGATAAGTGTATATCAAATATGTGTGAATACATACATACACTGACATAGATATACAGGAAACATACATGTGTGTATATATGTACATATACGTATATACTTGTTAAGTATGTACCATTCAAAATACCGTTTTCTAGTTATAAATAAGGACTGTGATACTGTATTTTTGCAAAGAATATACCTACACATATGATGCATGAATTACAAAAATAGTTGCACAGTGGTAAAAATATATGGTTTGCAGGTTATGTTATTTGTGTAAAAATATGGTGTATACGTACACAACAAAGTAAAAAATATGAAAATACTTAAATGATTTGTTAATCTAATCTTTATTTTCCTTACTCTTAAATTTTCTCAAGGCTTATTGGAGGAGAAGCAGACATTTGATCTCATGTCTGACTCTAAATTTATAGTTAAAACAATGGATGCTGGATTTCATTTTGAACATACTCTTTAAATAAGTTCAGAGATTGAGAAACACTCCTCATAGTAAATTGTATTCAAATCATACTACACTGAAAACTGTTCAAGAGGGTCTTGAATAATGGACAAATAATGTATAAATCTATTAATAAGCTTTTACCAGATTCAGTTGTAGAAACGTTTTTCGAGGACTCCTCGTCATTGTCATGTGGATGATCTTTCACTGAGCTCTTGGTATTCTCTGCTGCGTTACCCTCAAATCTTTGTTCGTCTGTATCTTCCAGAGAATGGGCTACATGACGATAAGCTTGGTGGAGGGCTTCAATGTCACTAGTGCTTTGCCCATGAGAGACACCTGTGGGAATTGATGTACACTCTAGGTATGACATCACAAGTACATGAGAAATGTAAAACGCTAGTATCGCCCCTTTTTCTGCTACGAATGGTCAACAAGGATGTAGGGCAATGTTGTTGTGTGCTGCTGGGTCCACTCAACTCTTAAGAGACCATAAAGGACAGAACATGCCCCCTAGGGTTTCCTGGTTTGTAATCTTTATGGGAGCAGATCACCAAGTTTTCTCTCCAAAGGAACCGCTGGTGGACTCTAATTTCTGACCTTCTGATTAGCAGCTGAGTGTTTATCCATTATGTTATCAGGGCTCCTTATAGGACAATAGTGACATTATAAAAGTAGAGTTATGCACAAGCTCAGGTAATATGCACCAGTTTGGAATCACAGCAGGCTCAATAACTCTTTTCAGCAAGTTGAGCTGATATAGTCTATATTCTGATGTGGTTGTTGTTGTTGTTAAGAGCTGTCGAGTCAGTTCTGAACCACAATGAATCTGTATAGGGTTTCCGAGGAGCAGCTGGTGAATTTGAACCAACCTTGTTGTTCAAATGACTTTGATGTGGTAGGCAATTAACAAATTGACTCCATTGGTTTTTGTTTTCTTTTTCTACCACTCTTAATTAATCTCTCTGCTTTGGATAAAACTATTAAATTTTTCCAAACTAATATATTCCTTTAAAAGATTCTACCACTGACTTACCATTGATGCTCTTTCTTTGCCTTTCTGCTTCCCAGTGCCACCATTTAATGGCCTGCCTTTCTTCAACTACAGTTTTCTCCCCTCTGACTTTGCAAATCAATAGGTGTTTCAACATCCTGCTAATGCTGCTTTAGTAAAATCAACTTCCTACAGGTCAAATCCAACCATGTATTTAGTTCTCATCCTATTTCAACCTTCTGAGAAACTTGGCACTGTGGAACACCTTTTCTTCTGTATCCATTCTTTTCCTTGTTTTACCACTCCTATGATAAATGGTTCATTTCAGCACTCCATCTTTGGAGTTTATCACCTCCAAATTCATATGTTTTGGTCTGGCTGATTTCATTAACACCTTTAGCTTCAACTATGATTTGTATGCTGGTGACCACCATTTCTATGTCTTTGTCCATATCTCTTTTCTACCAAACTCTGTGACTGATATTGAGAATGTTCTGTAAGTATATAGTATCTAACATATCCCCAACAGAATCCATTATATTCTGCAATACAATCTGTCTTAATACCAGTGTTTCCTATTTCAGCTAATTTAACCTCATCCCCACCAATGGACAATTTCTAGAAAAGAATTTGAAGAATCTAATGAAAATAATCACCTAAGATATTTATGAGCATTTTCTTACTCGGTTTATAACTTTCATTAATAATGGCATTTTCAAAATTAAAGGAAAGAATGAGTGATAGAAGAGGAATGCAGAAAATAAGAGAAATAAGGTGACTAGTATTCTCTTAGTGGTGGTGGTGGTTATGTGCTGTGGAGTTGGTTCCAACTCACAGTGATCCTTTACAGAGTTGCCAAGGCTGTAAACCTTTACTGGAGCAGAAAGCCTCATCTTTCTCCTGCGGAACAGCTTGTAGTTTCGAACTGCTGAACTTGCGGTTCGCAGCCCAACTCGTAACCACTACGCTACCCCAGAGCTCCTTAGTATTCTCTTAGTACTCATGATTAAAATAACTAGTAGTTAAAAATAAAATAAAATGGTACATACAGTATAGCCTCAGCTTCCTCAAGTTTTATAAACTATATTTTGTATAGTATATGACACTGAGGTCTATTTTCATCTGTAAACACAAGATGTGGCTGAGAACCACATATACAATCATTAAAGCTTTACAATGGATGTCTTTCTACCTAATGCTTCAGGTCACAACTGATATATGGCATATGTCCCAACATAAAAGATTTGCTTAAAGTAAAGGGGGGTGGTGAATACTGTTAGAACAAAATAGCCAATAGTTAAGTGGCAGTGATTTTTCATAATAAAGTGAAGGAAACGGTCTTGTCTGTTGAGATAAGCCTAAATTTCCCCTTAAACCACCAGCCAGCATCAGAGTAATATGACTGACTAGAGATGAATTTTAGTTTTCATGAAAAAAGGAAAGGTACAAGGTGGTTTTTCTCCTCTTCTGAAATATTAGGATAATTAAGTATCTGTTGAGTATATATAAAAGAAATAATCCAATGGTAAAGAGAGTAACAGTACTAATATCTAATTTCATAGGTGTGAAGTACCAGAAGGAAGAGGTTCCAAGGTTTAAAGCAAGCAGAGCAAACATGCAGTCCTGGTGTGGCACTGTAAAATAAGCACTGGACTGCTAACTGCAAGGTCTTTGGTTCAACTCCACCAGTCACTCCTTGGAAACCCTAAACAAAATCACTGTGTTAACTACAACAAAAGCTGAAAATTAGCAACAGCGAATGTAGAGGTGGTTGTCAGAAAACATAACTGGAGAAAATTATTTTTCTCCAAACTTGAATCATTAATCAAAATGATATTAAAGACATTTCCAGGGTCATTAAGTTAACTTGTTTCATGCCTTTTATGAAAAGAGAGAGAGAGGGAAGAAGAAGAAAAAAGTAAATACTTATTAGTCTTTCAGACTAAAAAGAGGGGACTCTTTAGGTAAGGATTTACTTCACAAGGGGGTTTCAAAAAGTTCACGAAAAATTCCAGTATCTTGAAGTTCTTTTTTTCCCACAGACTTTCTGAAGCTCTCGTGTATTACTACATATAAAACGCTTTCTGTCTATTTTTCAACTCTGTGAGACCGGTGGGAACAAGTGAAAGACTTGCTGTGTGGCAGCTGAAGCTCTGGCCTGAGTTTAGGAAAGCCTGTTTCAGTCATTAGTCTCTTCCCAACCAGTGGAATTAAAGAACCATAACTTAATATAATAAAGCACAAAGAATTTCACAAATAATAAGGTTACAAAGTAATGTAGCCTCTAAATTTAGCCTTAGTACAGGAAGAAACTTGGTTGATAAAACTTTTGTTTTTATTGCAATGGGGTTCTGATGTAAGTCAAATAGTTAGCATCTTTAGCAATCTGATTTTTATCTTTCATGGTCATCACATATAAACCTATAGATATATTGTAATACATGCATACATAAAAATGTACAAATAAACATTTGTACATTAAATAGTATTTGTAAATACAAATTTACTCCGATGATGAAGACTTGGACATCACTGGCAGTTGGTTAGCTGAGGTAGTAAGGCCACTGGTGAAAGTTTCTGGATTATCAGGATTATCCACCCTGGGAATGGGGATGGGGTTTCTAGTCAGAAAATCAGTGAGAGTTGGGTCTTTTTCTTTTTTTCTTCATATACTTCATAGTAACAGCTCACTAATTCTTGAATCTGCCTATCAACTTTAACAAAGTGATTAGAGTCTGGGTCCATGTTTTCAAGCAACTGAAGGCCCCGATTTAGCTTAGAAAAAAATTCAACTAGTACTTTCAGTGTCAACTTTTTGACGTCTTTCCTCCTCTTTCTTTCTTTCTTTCTTTCTTCTGCAGCATTTCTTTTCTCTTCAAAGTCCATAGGTCCTGATCTCTCAGTTCCCATTGTTTGTGATCCATGAGCTGTTTCACATTGGTGATACCAAGTTCTAAATTCAGTGTTCCTGCCACATGCGCAGTTTTTCTATCGAGCTCTTCCATCATCAAAATATCCCAATCAAACACTGAAGTGTGTTCACATAATTCAGTAAGTTTTTCCATAAGCCCTGCAGGAATGTCCCCAGAACTTCCTCCCAGGAAGATGCAATGTTCCGGATACACTGGTGAATATTAGAACTCTTCCTCAATCGTGTACTGTTACTGTACCTTCATCTGTTGCCTGAGCAAACAGTCTGTAGTAGTATACCATGAATGTAGTGATTGTACTTTGATCCATAGCCTGAATCACAGCTGTTATGTTGGGAAGTAGATATATCACTTTTACACCTTGATTTATATCATCTACATGAGGAGCATGTCCTGGGCCAGGATCAAGTAGCATCCAAATCTTGAAAGAAAGGCTCTTTTCAAGGTAGCAGGCATTTACTTTTGAGATAAAACAATGTAAAGACCAGGTTTTTTATAACACAATCTTCATCCAGGCCTTGGAGTCACTCCTCTACTAGTCTGGCAGATTATCTGGACATCTGCCATAATCTTCGGAGCTGAGCTTTCTGTCCTGAATTTAACTGGCTTATAGCAGATCTCCTTGGAAGCCATAGTTTTGATGGAATCTTTTTTGAAGGCACTCTAACAACATTGGTGATACCAAGTTCTAAATTCAGTGTTCCTGCCACAGGGACAGAACTTGAGAGAACTTGTCTGCAACCATCCACTGATTAAAGACACATGTTCAAACACATTTGTTTGGGATACATCTGTGCATGTATGAAGTGGGATTCTAGTAGCAATAATTGCTGACTCAACCTCTGGTGTGGCACTGTAAGTTAATGCGCTGGATTTCAAGGTCAGTTTGGATCACAGAGTTAGTGGCTTAAGTTCATTAGCCGCTCCTTGAAAACCCTACACAGGGTCGCTAAGAGTAGGGACCAACTTGACAGCACTTAACAATAACAAAATATTATCATGTCTAGCTCATCACTGAATTTTTTGGCAGCTTCTCCAGCTATATGCTCATTAGGTAAGTCAAATCTACGTTTGAGACAATGACACTAGTCCTTGTTAGAACGGACGGCTATAAATGTTCATTGTAATCCAAACATCCCACCGTCAGTAAGTGTGTAGATTGTATGCCTTTAGGTTCTTTTTTAGTAGTTTGTATCATTAAAAGGGTTGATATTAATAATAATGATAATAACAACCATTGGAATTTCTGTTGTTGCTATTGCAAGACGTGATCAAGTTAGTTCCGACTCATAGTGACCCTCTATTGGGTTTCCGAGGAGTTGCTGGTGAGTCTTTACCACCAATTTTGCAGTTAGCAGTCCAGTGCTTATCCAACAGCACCACACAAGGACTCCATAGGAGTTGCTTGTTTGTTAAGTGCCATTGAGTGGGTTCGACTCACAGCAACCCTGTACAGGGTTTCTGAAGAGAGGCTGGTGAGTTTGAACCACCCACCTAGCGGTTCAAATCGATCTTGCAGTCTAGTGCTTACTCTACAGCACCATACCAGGAGTTGTAGTTATTTGTTAAATCTTAACTATGAACTCATCAACTGATGAACATAAGGCTTCATTTTAAAAAAAAGCAGGAACAGGCTTTGAGGTATTAATTGTCTGGTGTCACACAACTAATAACTGGCAAAACTGGGGGTATGAATCCAAGTCTATATGACAATAAGTTCAAGTTCCGCTACCTTCCAGTAATCAACTCATTAAACCATTTCAGAATCAAGAACATGAAGGAAATAAAATGTAAAAACTTTATATAACTACATGGATCTTCTTAATTGAATTCTTAACTTTCAGCAACCCAGTTCTTATTACTGAGTTCTTCACAGAGCCTCCAGCAATGGTTTCACGCTGTGTTCTGCAAAATCAGTTTTTCGAGATAATCATGGGCTCCATAGAGCTTTGATTGAAATGTCATTTAAAATTACACTTTCTAAGATTAAAAAACTGTAGCGGAAATGAATTTGCACACTCAACTGTGCCATTTATGTAATCTTAGGATTTTGAGGACCATCAGGATGGTAACTTTGGCCTCCTTCTCTTTTAGCTGGTTCATGCACACGTTATAACTTTCTCTGGCCACCCTACATGTATATGAACTTTCTGTAATAGATCACTGATTAGGAGAGTTGTAGGCTATACTGGGTTTTTAAAAAAGAACTCACGTCTGCTTACTATGTAAATGGTGTAGGCTATCATAACATATGTGCTTCGAATACTTAGACAGTAAGGCTCAGCACATGCTTTCTTCAAGGTAGAATACCCACTAGGATGATGTCTTGGTGGGAAAATTGCTTCTTATAATTTTAATTTCTTGACTTTGATATTATTAATGGAAGCAGACACAGCAAGTCAAGATCTCAGGTAGGCCAATAATTATGAAGAAGAGAGCTGAGGGGGTTTCTACGGTTTGGGTCATGTTTTGTTTCTTAATTTGGTTATTGGTTGCATGGGTATGTTCAATATTTGAAAATCTATTGAGTTATACTATTAGGATATATAAACTTTTCTATAGCTTATGTTGTATCAGCAATTCATTTTTTTAAAATGCAAGCAGGTCTTTAGATACGTTTAGTGATTTAACTTTCAAACGAACATTTTTCGAATGCTTTTTTAAGCATTTGCATTAGCTTAATTGACCAGTATCCTGAGACACGAGGGCATACTGATTAGACAATCTTCATGCTGTTGTTCTTAAGTGTTGTCAAGTCGATTCTGACCCACAGCAACCGTGTACAGGGTTTCCGAGGCTGTAAATCTTTATGGGAGCAGAAAGCCTCATCTTTCTCCTGCAGAATAGCTGGTAGTTTCCAACTGCTGACCTTAAGGTTTGTAGCCTGATTTGTAACCACTATGCTACCAGAGCTCCTTAATCTTCATGTACAACTATGTATATATGAAGTCAAGAAAAATTTTAATACTACACAAGAAAAAACATACAAATAGAATAGAATATAGTGATGACAAAATAAATATCTCTAACTGCTGATTTGAACAATTTCAGAAGTTATTATTATTCTAACTTTATAAGTTAAGTATTATACATGCAAACACATACTGATAAAATACCACTTTAAACTATATATAGATTTCTGTATGTTATTTTAATTGGACTAAGGGTCTCACGACTTTAAAAACATATCAAGAGGTTTTGCCCTAAAGACCTATAAAAATGTCTAGCTGGTCTTGTTGGTTGTGGTGTTGTAGAGCAAGCACTGGACTGTTAACTACAAGGTTGGTGGTTCAAACCCACCAGCTGGTTCTCGGACACGCTTTATAGGGTCACTATGAGTTGGAACTAACTCCATGGCACTTAACAACAAGTTGGTCCTAGGCATTCCAGAATTTGGGGATGTGACCTAATTTTTTCCTACAGAGAGGGAACTGTGGGAATGCACACTTACACTGAAGTTCCATTTCTCCAACACATGGCAAATTTAACTGAATATTCTAGAGAGGACAGAACGTTAGTTAATATTGATCTACAGTGCTTACTTTTTCCATCCCAGTATGCATCCATTAATAAATGTTTATTTTAAAACATTGTTGATTTGTCCCACTAGCATTAAGTTATATCATTAGCAAGATTAGATCATTTAAATGGTTAAACCGTAAAAAAATGTTAGGTTTAAAATTAGTAAGTTTCTAAAATCCCTAAAAATTATGTCAATTAGCCAAGAAATATTCCGTATTTAGAGACTGGCCAGCTTGTGAAGCACTTTACCTGTTCCTGTCATTTCCTGGTCAGTTGGTCCTGGGAGGGTCTTTGGCTTACTTGCTGCTTTATCCTGGTTATCAAGGTTGACCTCCTCAATGGAGTCTAATGAATCAAGCAGCACAACTGGAAGAATATAAAAGGAAAACAAAATGAGGAATATAAGGACATGTGTGTGGCTCTTTGATTCTAATTTTGTTGTTGACGTTAAGTGCCATGGAGTTGATTCCAACTCATCACAACCCTTTCGAGTTTCAAAGAAGTGATTGCTGGGTTTGAATCACCAACCCTATGGTTGGCAGTCCAGTGCTTATCATACAGTGCCAACAGTTCCAGCAAGTCAATTTCGACTCATAGCGACCCTGTCTAAGGGTTCTGAGACTTTGGATCTTTGCGAGAGCAGAAAGCTATATCTTTCTCCCCTGGAGTGGCTAGTGGGCTCTAACTGTAGACTTTGTTTGCAGTCCACTCCTTGCTTTTTTAATAGTGGTGGTGGTGGTTGTGCATCTTTGTCCCATGGAACCACTGGTAGTTTTGAATTGCTGACCTTGAGGTTTACAGCCCAACTCGTAACCACTACAAGAGCTCCTTGACTCTATGTATAACAACAATTTTCTGATCCCACATCATCCTCACAATTATTGCTATGTTTGTGCTCAGTATTGCAGCCACTGTATGGCAGCCCAACTCATAACCACTATGCTACCAGAGTTCCTTTATTATTCCAATAAGGTTATTTTAATCATATGCAGTGTATATAAAAACAAAGATAAATGTTTATATGTAATAGTATATGATCATCTATCAAGCATGGTTTTCTCCTTCCTCCATACAAGAGAGTAGGTTAACATAAACCTACACATCTGTGTTTCTATACAGATCTAATGTATGTGAAAGACAAAGGGCCGAAGAAAAATAACAAGAGAGAAACACAAACAAACACAGCAGAATAGATTCCAGACGAGCATATGGAACACATTATTGAGAAAAGCTGCAAATTTTAATTCCTTAGGGATATTTAAAAACAAAGACAGTGATTTATTCAGAATTAATGAGATGAAATTCTAGATTTTTTTTGCCAATTAAATATATGAATATACATAGTATTTACCATTAGCCAGCATGCCAGTTTTTTCTTCTTCCTAAACAAAAAGAAGAAAATGATGATAAGATTTAAAACCAAAGCTATGTAATAAAACCCACAATGAAAACAGACATAAAATTTGAAACCCATTATGAAAAGATCAGGAAATGTGCTTTGTAGGGTTTTTTTTAACGACTCTCATTCATCAGTAATTTTCTAGCACTGTAGCTCTGAGAGGCCATCTAAAAGTATCTTCAGAATCTTGGCTATTACCAATAATTAATTTAGATCTTACTAAGTCTTGCTTGTGGAACCCTAGTGGCGCAGCGGGTCTTAACCCCTGCAAGGTAGGCAGTTCAACCCACCAGCCACTCTGTGGGAGAACGATGAGTCTGTCTGCTCCGCGAGATTGAGTCTCAGAAACCCTCAGAAGCAGGTCTCCTCTCTCCCACAGGGTCACTAAGAGTCAGAATTGACTTCATGGCAGGAGGTTTGCTGTTTTGTTTGTTTGTTTAAGGCTTGTGTAAAGTTTCTGTGTGCTATCTATTCATCTACATTGATTACAATTTCTCATATTTTTAAACTCCAGAAACAATGGCTTCTTTCATTATAACATCATCAGGTACTTTTCCCTTATTGTTCCAAATTAATAATCAAATATAACTTGTACTAGTTATTTCATCTATGTTTTCAGAGACAAAAATTTTTGAAAAGACCAAGAACTTACAATTCTTGGTTAAGTTATACCTCTAGCAAACAGCAGAACAGTTGATATTCTTTGCCAATATGATAAGTTCTCTCAGAACACATTTTTAAATTAATATCATGTATAATTTCCACATGCAGGAGAAAGATGAGGCTTTTTGCTCCTGCAAAGGTTTAAAAAGTCTCAGAAACCCGATACAGGATTGCAATGAGTTGGACATGACTTGATTGCACTTAACAACAACAATATTCTCCACATAAAGAACCCTCAGAGCACTGGACTGCTAACTGCAAGGTTGGCAGTTCAAACCCACCAGCTGCTCCACAGGAGATGAAGAGGCTTTCCTCTCCTGTAAAGATTTCCAGATTTCCATAGTGATCATATAGGATCACTATGAGTTGGAATCAACTTGATGGCTTTGGTTTGGGTTTATATTCTTCACACAAGGAGCCCTGGTGACCCAATGGTTTAAGTTTTGAACTGCTAACCAAAACGCCAGCAGTTGGAATCCATTAGTTGAGAACCATGAGGCATCTATGTTTGCATAGATTCACAGCCTCCAAAACCCTATAGAAAAGTTCTACTCGGTCTTAAAGGGATGCTATGAGTTCAAATCCACTTGATAGCAGTGGGTTTGGTTTGTGTTTTGATCTCTATATTCTCCACAACGAGCCCTGTTGGCACATGACTTAAGCGCTCTGCTGCTAATTGAAACAGTTTGTGATTTGAAAACACCAGCAGCTCTGTGGAAAACAGACATGAGCATGTACTCCTGGGAAGAACACGGGCTAGGAAACTCTCTGGGAGTTCTTCCATGGCCACTAGGCTCGTTTTGAGTGACAGCACACAATAACAGCAAGATTCTCTACTAGGACATGCAGTTTAGAGGGCTTCCCACAGTAACAAGAGAGTTTTAACTCCTTCCTATGTTGATTCTTATCCAGAAGTCCATTAGGCCGCCACACTTAGGCTGACACAGTTCCATCTAAAACATACTTTCTTAATACACTATACTATTAGACTTTCTATTGACCTATTTGGCACTTAACAACAACAACTTATGTTTAAAAAAACACTGTAATTGCCGTATTCCAACCATGTTATTGTTGTTGTTCAGTACTGTTGAGTCAGTTCCAATTCACAGAGACACTGTATAGGGTTTCTGAGGAATGGCTGGTGGATTTGAACTGCCGACCCTGCATGTGGCAGTCTGTTGCTATCCTACAATGCTGACCACAGATCCCATTAAATGTCTAAGGATCCTCATCAGGTCACATTCATCGTCAGGTGTTATTTTCCAGGTCATCTTCCTCTCTCTCTCACCCCAGCCCTCAAGTAGTATATTGACACCCAAGGGCAAAGTTAATTTAAAATAAGGGCATTTATTTGTACATGGAAAGTTTTTCTTTCTTCTATTTAGAAAGTCTACAGTTTTACATAAATTCAAAACACCTAGTCTCAGCATGCAGTCCCCAAAGTGACTATGTCCAGATTAACACCAATATGTTTATTGTTGTTAAGTGCTGTCAAGTTGCTTCCGAACCATAGTGACCCTGTATAGGGTTTCCAAGGAGCAGCTGGTGAGCTTGAACTGCCAACCTTGTGGTTCAAACCACCTTTGCAGTCCAACGCATTAACGCATAGCGCCACACCAGGACTCCAAGACTAGTAACTGGCCTACTAGCTACGATTGCATAGATTTAAGGATAAGTTCTATGTAGCATTCAATATATGGTAGTGGTGGTGGTGGTGATGTGCCGTGGAGTCACAGCGACCCTGTACAGGGTTTCCGAGGCTGTAAATCTTTACAGGAGCAGAAAGCCTCATCTTTCTCCTGCGGGACAGCTGGTAGTTTCGAACTGCTGACCTTAAGGTTCGCAGCCCGATTTGTAACTACTACGTTACCAAAACAAGTTATGCTGCAGAGAAGAATGTTGCCATCTTTATAAATATCAAGAAAGTACTTACTGTACTTCACAATGACAGTTCTACATAAGAAAAGTATTACTCAATATTCATTTAAAAAACTAGATATAAGCTGTTAATTTTCAATTTCTGTTACAAAATCATCAGCCTTCTTGAGTTTTCATGAAGCTTTATATGAAACATTTTGAATTAAGAAATTGAATGTTAAGAAATGCATAACTTTGTAACACTGTTCAAGACTATGAAGAGTTCCATATTTCAGACTATGTCCATTTTAAGTCATGTTGATGAAACTGTAACATATTTAACTTATGTTTACCTGTTTGGGTACATTTATTTTTTCTGATGTGGGATGTTCTTTGGAATAAGTCTCTTCATCTTTAGTAATCAATGGTACATTAGTATCCTCCTCATCTTCAAAATCATCACTATAAATATCTGAAGGATAGGATAAAAAAACAATGGTCATACAGTCAAAAAAGGTCAAATTCCAGTAAAAAATTGTTGATTTCCAAAGAACAAAGTGTGCATAGGAAGAATTTATTGCAGCATTAATATACAATATATCTTTTGAGAAGAACATACTGCTTTCAAAAAAGTTAATGACAATTAAATTCATAAGACTATCTTAGGCTTTTTCTGATGTTTTGTATTTTTAATTAGTTTTAAGAATTTTACATTTTAAACCTCCAACTCCTAACAAATGAGATAATAGTGTATCTTTAGCAATTTCTAACTATTTTAGATTATAGTTTAGGTAATCCCACTCTACCTGTTCAAAGCTATGCCCAAAGAGATATAATTCTCCTTTCAATGATTTTTCTCTTACCAAAGTTTTTAATCACCTAAATTATAAACAATGTTTTTCTATTAATATTATAGATTTAAAAAACAATAAAATTACCTGCCAGTTCTTCATGTATAGATTCAGAGTCATGTTCATTTCCTGTTAATTCTACATTGGCTTGATTTCTAGAAGGACATTTAATTTATTAAGCATTATGTGTTAACACATTTTCATGAATTCTCTGAATATATATATAAAATCACTAAAATCATATCTCCTCAAAATTTTTTTTCTCCTAACAAAAGTTAAATATTTAGGTGCTATACAGGAAATACTTCGAAAATAAATGCCCTTCACAGTGTAAGACTAATTGTAGCTGTCAAAGCAATACAAAGAAGCAAATGTAATCTTAGGTACAATGTTATAGATAAATAAATACATTTATATGTACACATATCATCCTATGATCCAAATATTTCTTTAAGAAACAGTAAGAACAGACCACAAGCTCTGAGAACTAGTAAAATCCTGATGGATGCCAGAAACAAGACCAGGGTCAGCATTTACATGCAATTCAGCAATTTAAGAATTTATCTGGTGGTGCGGTGGGTTAAGCAGTGGGCTGCTAACTGAAAGGTCGGTGGTTCGAATCCACTAACTGCTCTGCATGAGAAAGATGAGGTAGTCGACGTCCATATAGATTTACAGCTCGGAAAAACTTACAGAGCTGTTCCACTCTGTCTTAAAGGGTCACTGAGTTCAGAATCAACTCCACGGCAGTGGGCTTGGCTTTAGTTATTCAGCAACTTAATTCTGAAACAGCTGCAGTGTTGTTGTTGTTGTTGGGTGCCGACCCATAGTGACCTTATGCACGGCAGAAAGAAACACTGCCTGATCCTGGGCAAACCTCACCACTGTTGCCACGCTTGAGTCCATCGATGCTGCCACTTGGCCAATCCATCTCATTGGGGGTCTTCCTCTTTTCCTCTGACCCTCCACCTTACTAAACAAGATATCCTTCTCCAATGAGTGACTGGTACCTCCCGACATTATGTCCGAAGTATGAGAGACTAAGTTTGGCCATCTTGGTCTGCAGGGAGCACTCTGGCTGCACTTCTTCCAAAACGGATCTATTGGTTCTTTTGGCAGCCCATGGCACTTTCAGTATTCTCCTCCAACAACATAACTCAAAGGCATCAATTCTTCTACGGTCTTCCTTATTCACTGTCCAGCTTTCACATGCATATGAGGTTATTGAAAATACCATGGCTTGGGTCAGATACATCTTAGTACTCAAGCTGACATCTTTGCTCTTCAACACCCTAAACAGGTCTTGTGCAGCAGATTTGCCTAATGCAATATGTTGTTTGATTTCTTGACTGCTGCTTCCGTGAGTTTTGATAGTTGATCCAAGAAGAATGAAGTCCTTGACAACTTCAACAGCTGTATAGGAGCCTTAAACTAAGAAATTCAACAAAGAGACAAAGGAACTCACGTAAATTTTAATTTTCTTTGATACATTAGTCTCTCTATTGCTTTGTCCCAAACCAAGGAATCAGTTATACCTTTCTCAGTCTACCAACCCTGACTTTGGGTCCTGGTGACACAGTGGTTAAAGTACTCAGCTGCTAACAAAAGGTTGGCGGTTTGAATCCATCAGCCATTCTGTTGGAAAAAGGAGTGACAATCTATCTCTGTAAAGACTTACAGCCTTGGAAACCCTATGGGGCAGTGCTACTCAGTCTAGCTGAATCACTCTGAGTCAGAATCGACTCAACAGCAATGGGTTTCATTTTGCTGCTTGTCATACCCTGGTATTAGTGAGATCATTACCCAACCAAGATACTACATAAGTAACACAGCAGTCACAATAAATACTAAATATTGCATACTCAGTGCTATGCTGTACTTGGACAAGTCTGATAAGAGTTGTGCAAAAAAGTAGTAAGATTATGGCCAATAAACCTGTGCATTCTTAATCTGTGTTGACACTACTGGAAGAGGTAATTCACCACAGGACCCTGAGTGTCCTTGCGTATTCTCATTGGGTAACCCAAGAATTCGAGTGCCTGACTGCTTTTTCCTGGGCCTTTTCTCAAGATGGTGTATTCAGTGAATAACCTTCAAGGATGAGGTAATGTTTCTGCCTATTTAGATAAAAGCAGTAGATTCCCCAAGTTCAGTGTTCCTCTCCTGTAACATCATCCACTGTATACTCAGACATCTATCAGGGACCCTTTATATTACCTCTGTGGGGTTAGGAACATGGGGAATCAGTACAAATGACCATGACACTCTGGTACTGCTTTTGCTGTCAGAAATACTGCTCTTTGTCTTTGACCAAGGAATCTCATGTCTCCTGTCAGCATCCATAAAAGAGGCAGATAAACTGGTTAGCTCCTAAGTAAGGGCAAAACATTAAGTTATGATCCTCCTTGCCTCTAGGTTAATTATACTTTTATGTTCTCAAAAGCCTAAATTAAATTATAACTTGATTTCCATTTACTACAGAAAAAATTAAATGGATAACTGAGGAAAGTAAAGGTCTCAGTCTTGAAATGTCTATGGTCTACTATATTAGAAAGGACTAGTTTAGTGAACTGGTAGAATTTCTAGGATAAATGAGGTTTCCTGTAATCATAAGGGTCAATCATTCTCAAAGGCAAGATGAAAACCAAACCTGATTTTGTTCCTTGGATGTCCCTTCCCTTACTATTTGTCTTTATTTATACCTCTCTGGGCTCGCTTCTTTAGTTGTGGAAAATGACTTAATAAATTCCTGTCCTATTAAGGTCTAGCTGACAATGTGCTATTATTCCTAATAGTATTATTTCAGGCATGAGATATCAGATATCTGGAAGCACAGTGGGCTATCAAATACAAATCAACATATCCCATTAATACATAGGAAAAACCTTGATTAAATAATAAACAGAGAACAGAGTTAAAAGTAAGATTTAATGTTTGCCTGTGTTAATGTTTATCCATTAAGTCCATGTATATACCAGCTTTCAAAATATGGAAAAACACAAAAATCATTTAATTTTAATAATTAGTTTATGTTATATTTACATACCTAAGTAGAGCTTTAAAATGTGTGGAGTCATTAGAATCTAATTCTCTATTTAATCTTGAATAATCAATAGAGGATGTTAAACCTTTCTCAAGTCTGGCAAAAAATTGCTCTTTCTCTTCTTGTTCTTCTAAGGTGTCCAATCCCAATCCAAGAATACTATGATTGAGCTCAGAAACTACTAACTCTAGGTAGAAAGCACAAATATATGCCATTAACATATGGAACATTGATAAAATTCATTTTCATCACACATATATTGACACTTTGTAGTTAATAAAACATCTTTTTTTTAAAAAAATGGATACTTTCCTCTTACCTACCAAATACATACTTATATTCATAATCAATCTGTAAGTCTTCTCTATAGACCTAATTTTAAACCTTTAAGGAAGATATTGGAGTCCTGGTCTGGTACTACGGGCTAAAGCACTGGACTGCAAAGACAGTTTGAACTGCAAGGTCAGCAGTTCAAGCTCACCAGCCGTTCCTCGGAAAACCCTATACAGGGTTGCTAAGAGTTGGAACCAACTCGATGGCACTTAACAACAACAACAACAACAACAACAAAGGAAGACGTTAAATCTGCCTTCATGCTTTAGCAGAGGAGGTTCCAGAGAATAAAGAGTTAACTTTTTAAAAATCTTGAATGTAACCATAGTAATTAACAACCTATCAACTAATGTCACATTTCTTACCATTTGTTTCTAAGCTGTCAATACTTAAGATAGAAGTTCCGCTGCTCTTCAGAAGTTCTATCTTTTCAGCAGACTCCTCTTCTTTTTCCGCAATAGGCTCAAAAGTCTTCTTTGTTTTTAAATACCTTACATTTGTTCCCAGTAGTCCTAGGAATCAGATTTAACAGATATTTACATTCAGAAAGTTATTCTAACCATGCTGTACAGTAAGCACTGGGCTGTTAACCACCGGAAGGTGGATGGGTCAACTCCCCAGCCACTCCTCAGAAACCCTGTACAGGGTCACTATGAATCGGAACTGACTCAATGGGACTTAACAACAACATGCTCACATAGTAACAGTACTTTTGTGTAAAGCAGCTACAAAATAAAGCTCTCTAGTCAATAAAAATCATCCATATTTAAAATCTACAAAAGAAAAACGATTATTTATTACAGTTAGTAGTTGTTAAGAGTCCTGATGTGCCATTGTAGGATAAGCACTGAACTACTAACCTAAACAGGATCACTATGAGTCAGAACTGACTTGACTGCACTTAACAACAAGGTTGTTGTTGAACACGGTTGAGTTGGTTCCGACTCACAGCATTCCTGTATAGGGTTTCTGAGGCTGCAAGTCTTTACAGGAGTAAAAATCCTCATCATTCTCCTGCAGAGTGGCTGGTGGGTTTGAACTGCTGACTTTGTGGTTACTAGTCCAGTGCTTATCCTACTGTCAAAAGTGATTCTTTGAGTACAGTGTATCTTACTAAATAGAATATTGTAAAAGTAGCATAATGAACTAGACTTCATTTGAAGCATAGTTACTTGTTACAGTATTATACAGTATAAGGACTCCTGGCATGGCACAGTAGGATCAACACTGGACTGTAACCACAAAGTCGGCAGTTCACACCCACCAGTTGTTCCTCAGAAACTCTATACAAGGCTGTTACGATTTGGAACTGATGCAACAGCACTTAATAACAACACCACCTCCAGCTGATACTGGCAAGCCCTACACAGTTGGAACCAATTAGACGGCACTTAACAGCAACAGTAACACCACATTAAAGAACAGGCTTTGCCTTATTCTTCTTGTTTCTTACTTAAAGCATTTTTGTTACCTAATTTGTATTACTACTGGAAATGTATTGTGATTGGTCTGAAAAGTATAGCAAAATACATGGAAAGTAGGAACAATTTAGGTCAATAATTCATTGACATTGATTCAATTCTGACTTCTAGTGACCATATATAGGATTTCCGAGACTGGAAATCTTTACCAGAGAGCTGGCAGCTTTGAACTGTTGACCTGAGATTAGCAGCCCAATGCTTATTCCAGAGCACCACCAGGGTTCCTTAAAAGATGGTAGAAAAATTTTTTTACTGGTGTCAATATCATTTCAAGAAAACAGAAGCAAAACTTAAAAGGTTTTCCCGAGTGATTTTTTTCTAAAGCCCTGAGCACACTGGCTGAGCAGAGGAGTGATCCTCACTCCAGCATGTGTGGGTACTATCAGGGGAGCAGAGGATTGTTAACACAATCTTTCCTTTCAGACTAATACTGTAAATATTTCAAAAATGTTTCATGACTGACTAGTTATTACGTGATATTATACAAGTACTGTCAATGTTTATTTCTTAAGTAATCTTTCTGTTTTAAGAAGACAGCCCTCCTCTTTAAGAGATACACTTTGTCATGCTGAAGGGGTATGCTATTGGAGCTTTGCTTCACTATAATCGAATGAAGGTGATGAGAGGGAAAGGGATACAGATGAAATATGATTGGCCATGAAGCAGTAATTATAATAGCTATGCAGTGGGCCTATTGGGGGGGGGGGGTGTTCTTTCTATTCTGAATATGTTTGAAGCTGTCATATCAAAGTCTACAGATTTGTTGAATTCTGCCCTAAGCAATGACAGTAATATATTGTAAAAATATGGGGGCTTCAAAAAGTTCATGGAATTTTCATTACCTTTTCATTCAATTTTTCCACAAATTTTATGAAGTCACCTTGTATTTTATTAAATCACATTTATATCTGTTGTTGTAAAGTGCCATTCAGTCAGTCTCTAGGGTTTCCAAGAAGCTGGTGGGTTTGAACTGCCAACTTTGGGTTCAAACCAACATTGTTGTCCAGCGTTTTATCCTGTTGCACCACGCAACTCCTATGTCTATATGGTAATATATAAATATATTTGCATTATTCAGCACCTTAATTTTAATAAATATGTATATCTCAGTGAAAAATAACCAAATAATGCAAGAACAGATTCTCAACTGGCTAATATACATAATAAAGTGAAATCACATGGAACCAATTCAAACCTTCAAGAATCCATAGTATGAGGTATCTTTTTTTTTAAGATTTTTATTGAGCAGAAACAGAATGCAGAATTAAAGGTCTTTACTGACCCCTTGTGGTCAAAAAATTGGAAACAAAAAAAGATGAGCAATATTTACCACCATCTTCAAAATCATCTTCAATTCTCCACCACGGCACTGTATCTTTTTCTTCTTTCTTGGTACGGCTGGGTGTTTTGTTTGAATTTTCAAAAGAATCATCTGAAAGCTAAATCAAATATAAGTTGTTGAATTTTAAAATACATTTAAAATTGTTGTTGTTAAGTTACACTGAGTGGGTTCCAACTCATACTGGTCCTGTTTGGGTTTTCTCAGAGTGGCTGGTGGGTTTGAACCACTGATTTTGTGATTCAAACTGACCTTGCAGTCCAGCGCATTATTCTGCAGTGTCATTTTCTAATTTAAAATTAGAAAACTCCAAATTTATAAGTAAAAATGTTTCTACTAGTACTGAGTTCAGCTATCACATACATACATAATCTTCTCAATTTATACAATGTATACATCAACATTTGTAAATATATATAAGACTAATATAACTTAAATATCAAACATATAGCTCTGAATATCTATTTCATAGCCATAATTAGGTAGACTACCCAGGGAAGTCTGGTAGTGTAGTGGTTACGAATCGGGCTGTGAATCTCAGGGTCAGCAGTTCGCAACAACCAGCTGTTACGCGGGAGAAAGAGGAGGCTTTCTGCTCCCGTAAAGATTTACAGCTAAGGAAACCCTGTACAGGGTTGCTATGGGTTGGAACCGACTCCACGGCATATAACAACAACAACAATATAACTTAAATATCAAACACATAGCTCTGAATAGCTATTTCATAGCCATAATTAGGTAGGCTACCCAGGGAAGTCTGGTAGTGTAGTGGTTATGAATCGGGTTGCGAACCGCAAGGTCAGCAGTTCGAAACTACCAGATGTTCTGCGGGAGAAAGATGAGGCTTTCTGCTCCCGTAAATATTTATAGGGTCGGAAACTCTTTACGGGGTAGCTATGACTTGGAACCGACTCCACGGCACATAACCACCACCACCTAGGGAGAGTAAGAGTCAACAACAGAAACAAAATTTGATCAAGCAAGAAGTTGAGACAAGGACAAAAAGCAGGTAAAAATCCCATCTTATAGACATTTTGTAGGGTCGGGGGATAAATGATCAAAATTACAGGGAGTAGAGAGGATGACAATGCTTACCAGTGGAATCAGCATTTTATTACAAACATATAAAATCAACACTATTTTAAGAAACTCATAAGTTCTTATGTGTGTGAGTAAGCAGCTGACTTAATGTGTACTTATATATACAACATTATTTAAACCAATTCTCTGTCAGAGTCTCTTCTACTCTTCAGATCCAAATTTTACTACTTATTTTAAGTTCCTGGTGAGGTGCTGTGGGTTAACGCGCTGGACTGCACGGTGGCTTTACACTGCGAGGTTGGTGGCTCAAGCTGCTCCTCGGAAAGACTCTAATGGCACTTAACAACAACAAGCATGCCAATCTACTTATCTATTATCAGCCAGTAACTTGATTTCCCTCTTCACAAAGGCATTCAGTTAAACACCAACTGCTTTCCACTCATTCTATGACTAAATTTAAGACACTTCTTTCATTCCTTTTTCAGAAGGGAGAATTCTTGATTTCTCTCTAGGAAGAATTTTCAGAAAGGTCACTTCTCACCTCTCTAGGTACTTATTTTCTTGGTTACCCCATTTCAATTCTGTACCTTAACAATGAGATGTTATTCGGTTACCAAAGAAACAAAGAACTGTTACATACTGTTACATCAAGGATGAATCTTGAAAACATTAAACTAATTGAAAGAAGTCAGTCACAAAAGGTCATATAGTGTATATGACTGGTTTCTATGAAATACTCAGAACGAAGAAATCTTTAAAAACACAAAGGAGACTAGTGGTAAGAGGCCAGAAACAGGAAGGGGGTTGCTAATTGCTATGATGAAAACATTCTAAAATTGGTTGTGGTGAGGGTTATAAAACTCTATGGCTATGCAGCAAACCAGTTGTATAATTTAAATGGGTAAATTTTATGATATGTGAATTGTATTTCAAAAACAGCTATATAAAAACTCTGGTTACACTACTCTCCTTAAACACATGTTTTGGTTCCTTACTATATGGACTCAACTTAAGTTCCACACTCTCATGCATTAGTCCCAAGAGACTATGTTGACTTACAACCAACCATGCAGACAAGTTAGCCAATACAAAACTTTATACAATAGCACACTCGGCAGGGAGTCCTCGTGTACTGTAGGGTAAGCGCTGGACCACGAGGTCAATTTAAACTGCAGGGTTGGTGATTCAAGCTCACCAGCTGCTCCTTGGAAACCGTATTCAGGGTCTCCAGGAGTCGGAGCTGACTCAACAGTACTTTACAACAATAGCTGTCAAATTTCTTCATCCCTGAACACTACTGTACATATATCCAGGACTATTCTCCCAAAGGACTGACTTACATTAATTAGTAATACATGTATGTTATAATGGAAGCATGGTGGTGCCATACCATAAGCACTGGACTGCAAACCACAGGTCAACAGTTTAAGCTCACCAACAGCTTTGTGGTGGAAAGATGAGGCTTTCTGTTCCCACAAAGATTTAAAGCTTCAGAAACCCTACACAGTGTCGTTATGAGTTGGAACCGACTCAACAGCACTTAACATGTTATAATATAAACTCTGAACAAACGATGTATCAAAGTGGCTAAGTTAGCATAATTCTAAAATTACTTTTTAAAAATAAAACCCTGTTTTATTCAAATCTCTAATATGAGTATGAATGAGAATCAGTGTGTGTTTGTGAGCTGAAAGGATGCCAGTGGGTGACAGAAGGGAAAAATCTTGCCAAAAGGCCTACTATAGCTATATAACTTTTACAAGGAAAACACATTATACAAATTTAATTTTCAAAATGTTCCCACATTTGACTTTTAAAAGATCAGTTATTCAAATGGAAAGTGAGACTGATGTCCTGACCACCTAGTAGGCCCTAGATGCTTGTTTAATTCTTATAACAATTCTACAATATACACCTTATTTTTTCTGTTAGAGATAATAAAACTGAGGTTGTTTTCACTAGAACAAACTCCTGTTATGAGCAGGAATATCAGTGGACTATTTTTAAATGTCTTCTCAGCATTCCTGGTGTGGTGTTATAAGATAAGCACTGGACTGTGAACGATGGGGTCAGCAGTTTCAAATTTACCAGCTGCTCTTTAGAAACCCTGTACAGATCAACTCCACACCACTTAACAACATCAGTTCTCTGCAAAGTCCCTCCATTTATGTAAATACATAGGCTACGGTGTAACCCTCTGACTTTTCATTCAGCAAATAATTATTGTCTACTAGATACTACAGATAATAGCGATGAACATACACCCTTCACCTTATTAATTATATATTCTCGTAAGGGAGGCAGAAAATAGAACCCCATGAGAAAAATAATGTATGGTATTAGGTATTATTTAAAGAAATAAAGACATGGTAAACTAAAAAGATGATTTCTAAATTCAGGTAGGATATATTCAATGTCATATTTTGGCTTCTGTGGACTTATTTTCATTTTCTTCAGCTTCAGTTTGAATATGCATATGAGCAATTGATGGGCTGTTCCACAGTCTGCCCTGACCTTGTTTTGGTTGATGATATGGAGCTTTTAATATTAAACACTAAAGACCCAAGACCAGAAGAGTTGTGGGATGACATCAAGAACATCACACACAAAGAAAGCAAAAGTCATTGAGAAGACTAGAAAGAAGGAAAAGATCCAAATAGATGTCAGAAGAGATTGAAACTTGCTTTCCAGTGTAGAGATGCTAAAGCAAATGGAGGAATGAGGAGGTACAAGAGCTGAACAGAAAATTTCAAAGGTTACTTGGAGAAGACAGAGTCAAATATTACAAGGAAATGTGCAAAGATCTGGAGTCAGAAAACCAAAAGGGGAGAACACGCTCAACATTTCTCAAGCTGGGGGAACTGAAGAAAAAATTCAAGCTTTGACTTTTGTTATTGAAGGATTCTCTGGGCAAATTATTGAATGATGCAGAAAGCACCAAAAGAAGATGGAAGGAATATAGACAGTCACTGTAACAAAAGGCAATGGTCGATGTTCAACCATTTCAAGATGTAGCATAGCACTTTCAATATCCTTAATGATACTGAAGAACTTGGGAATGAACAAAGAACTAGTAATTGATGGAATAAAAATTGAAATCTTTCAAGAAAGTGAGGCAGCACTGGAGGCACCCACTCATCTATGCCAAGAAGTCTGGAAGACAGCTATCTGGCCAACTGATGGGAAGAGATCGTATTTGTGCCCATTCCAAAGAGAAGTGACTCAAAGGAATGTGGAAATCATTGGACAGTATCTTTGATATCCCATGCGAGTAAAGTTTTACTAAAGGTAATACAGAAATGGCTGCAAGGATACATTGACAGAGAACTTCCAAAGGTTCAAGCCAGATTCAGAAGAGGACGTGGAATGAGGGTTATCACTGCTGATGTCTGATGGATCTTGGCTGAAAGCAGAGAATATCAGAAAGATGTTTGCCTGTGCTTTATTGACTACTCAAAGGCTTTTGATTGTGTGGATCATGACAAGCTATGGACAACACTGAATATTCCAGAACACTTAACTGTGCTCATGAGGAATCTGTACCTGGACCAGGAGGCACTTGTTCAAACAGAACATGGGAACACTGACTGTTTTAAAATTAAGAAAGGTGTGCCACTAGGTTGAATCCTTTCACTATATTTATTCAACCAATATGCTGAGTAAATAATCTGAGAAGCTGGATTATATGAAGAAAAATGTGGCATCAGGATTGGAGGATGACTTACTAGTAACCAGCAATATGTAGATGATATAATCTTGCTTGCTGAAAGTGAAGAGGACTTAAAATATTTACTGATGATGATCAAAGACCACAGCCTTTGGTATGGATTGCACCTCAATGTAAAGAAAACAAAAATCCTCACCACTGGACCAATAAACAACATTCATATCAATGGAGAAAAGATAACAAATTGTCAAGGACTTCGTTCTTCTTAGATAAACCATAAACACTCATGGAAGCAGCAGTCAAGAAATCAAATGATGTATTGCATTAGGCAATCTGCTGCACAAGACCTTTTTAAAGTGTTGAAGAGCAAAGATGTCAGCTTGAGGACTAAGGTGCACCTAACCCAAGTCATGACATTTTCAATAACCTCATATGCATGTGAAAGCTGGACAGCAAACAAGGAGGACGTAGAAGAATTGATGCTTTTGAGTTACGGTGTTGGAGGAGAATATTGAAAGTGTCACAGGCTGCCAAAAGAACAAACAGTTCTGTGTTGGAAGAAGTGCAGCCAGAGTGTTCCTTGGAGCCAAAGATGGCCAAACTTTGTCTCTCATACTTCGGACATATTGTCAGGAGGGACAAGTTGCTGGAGAAGATCATGTTTGATAAGGTGGAGGGTCAGAGAAAAAGAGGAAGAGCCCCAGTGAGATGGATTGGCAAAGTGGCAGCATCAATGGGCTCTAGCGTGGCAACAATTGTGAGGTTGGCTCAGGCAGGACTGGGCAGTGTTTCATTGTGATGTGCATAAGGTTGCTATGAGTCGATACTGGCTCTATGGCAACACAACAAACTAAATAGTGGCTTGGTGGTTATTTTTTTGGATAATCAAGAAAAATTCTCTCAGAAGTGGTACATTTAAGATAAGAACTTTACCAGTCAGGTTAAGAATAAGGGGAAACCATTGTTGACAGAAAGTACAGATAATGCAAATTACCTAATAGGAAGTGAGGTTGGCATGTATGGGGAAGAAAAAAGGCTACTCTAGCATATAGGTAAAGTGGATGGGGGCTGCGGGGAGAGTGATATACATTCTACGAGGTTGTTGATAAATGCTGATAAAAACTAATAAATCAGTTCTAACTCATAGCAACTTTTATATAACAGAACAAAACACTTCTTAGTCCTGTGCCATCCTATGTTTAAACCCATTGTTGCAGCCGATGTGTCAATCCATCTTATTGAAGGTCTTCCTCTTTTTAACTGACCCAAGCATGATGTCCTTTTCCAGCGACTGGACCCTCCTGGTAACATGTCCACAGTACATGAGCTTATTAAGACTCATCATCCTGACTTCTAAGGACCATTCCAGTTGTATGTCTTCCTAGACAGATTTGTTTGTTCTTCTGGCAGTCCATAGCACTTTCAATATCCTCTATCAACATACAATTCAAATGCATTAATTTTTCTCTGGTTTTCCTTATTTGTTGTTTAGCTTTCACATGCATTTGAGGCGATTAAAATACCATGGCTAGGGTCAGTGGCAGGTTAGTTCTCAGATAAGACATGTTTGCTCTTAATACTTTAGAGAGGTCTTAAGGTTTGTAGCAGAGTTGCCCAATGCAATACATCTTTGAAATGAAGTATCGGTGACAGAGCTTCTAGCATTACAGCAACATGCAAGACATCACAGTATGACAGACAAGTGGTGGGTCAATAAATGAGACATGAGCAAAATCATGCAAGGCTTCCTAAGTCAAGGTTGTTGTTGTTATGTGCCGTGGAGTCAGTTCCAACTCATAGAGACCCTATACAGGGTTTCTGAGGCTGTAAATCTATATGGGAGCAGAAAGCCTCATCTTTTTCCCGCAACAGCTGGTAGTTTCGAACTGCTGACCTCGGGGTTAGCAGCCTGATTCATAACCACTATTCTACCAGACCGCCTTAAGTCAGGGTAAAGAGTCTAAATTTTAATCCACATGTGATGGGATACCATCCTTACTTTTAAGGTGTATTCATATTTATACTTAATTATTGAAAGGATTTTATGCTGGGAACTGACTGGATCTGATCAATTTGGCTGCAGTGAGGTAACAGGAATGCTGAGACATCAGTTGGAAACTATTGCAGCAGTCCAGGTGAGATAGTAGCGGCCTAAAGGAGGATGGTGGCAGTGGATAGGGAGAAAACTGGAGGACGACCAGCTATATCATCATCACAAAAGTGCTGATGAATTCACTGTATCTTAGAGTTAGAAGCGGTAACTAAAGATGGAGTTATCTTATAAGACATATTTACAATACAGCTTTTGAAAGCATAAACTTACCTCTTTCATAAACTGTTCAAACTCTTCATCTAGTTCTTCTTTAGAATAGTGAGCCATAATAAACAATTTCTACTTTTCAAAGTATTTGCAAATTGGAAACACTAGATGACAAGAAATATACACATCATTTGAAGTTATCCATATCACTTCATGAAAACAACTAGAATTAAACTTTACACATTTCTCTTATGACTTATCATATATACAGTTATCAGTAAGCTGAACAAGAGATGCAGAATTAAGGAAACTCATTTCAAAAAGCAGCTTTCACAATGCTTTGTACTCAAGGTCTAGAATTACATTTTCATCTGTCAACAGCCAGTTATTATATATGGATTCTACAGTGCTTCCTAAATATGTATTAGTTTGTGCATGGGTGCGTGGGTAGGGGGGTTTAGATGTAGTTTGAGGGGGTGGATACTTATTTTCCTTCAAACAATCAGGTCCTAACAAAGAATCTTTGCAAAAGTACAAAATAGAAATCCAACAGAAGTTTTATCTTTTTTTGCAAAGCACAGAACAATTTTTTATTACCTTACTGTTCAGTTAGTTTATCAATCCAAAAAGATATAAGGCTGTTTTCAAATAAGGGATGTTTCCAAATACAGATATGGAATTTATTAAGACGACTCAGAATCTATTTAAAATAAAGTTAATGGAAGATGCAAATCAGCAAAGATTACGTTTCTTCAGGAGGAGGGGAAAAACAGGGAAAACTAATCCACTGAACATATAAATTGAAATCCAGAAATTTGCAATGCAAAGTTCTTTCCATCTGCTTAAAGAACACAGCTTCAGATCTGCTCAGGTTTCTGGATTCTCACTCCTTGAAGGAGATCAAACCCGGATTTCTTTTGCAGAGGTAGAGAATGCGGGGACCCAAATTACATCTTGCTTAACCTGTCGAATAAGACTTCCTTCCCCTCACAAGTATTGCGGATAAAATTCACGTTGCGTTAAGGTCAGAGGTGGATCTCATCGAAAGGGTCAATCCGGCAGTTTTGCGGTTCCGGGAAGCGCGGGTTTCGAAGTTGGCGGGAAGACAAAGACTCATTTGTAGTGGTGTCTGGGAGGAAGAGGTAAGTGACCCAGGAAACTAAAGCCTGGAGGACTGGGTATAAAGCCGGATCTGGGTGATAGAGATCCCAGAAGGAAGCAAGCGTCTACGCCTCACTTACCTCATGCCTCTGAATTCGACGCTTTTCCGGAAAGTCTATAGGTTCCCAGTAGTTGTCAGGGTAACAGACTTAAGCCACTGGGCTCAGGAGTCACATGACTCGAGTTGGTCACGTGGCGCATGGGCCCAGCGGAGCAGCCTTTGTTTTCTTACAGGTCAGTCCCTCCACGAGCGAGTATTGAAACAACTACGATTCAGCAAGGCAACCTGGTGGATGGAAACCTTTGCTGCGGCACAAATACGTTTTCTGAGTTTCTCTGCATTTCTTGGAACAATGTATGCAGCAAACAGGTTACCGATGAACCAGGAGAAAAGCATGATGGATATTGTAGGCTGAACTTTGGCTCTCTGGGAAATGTAGTTTAGTCCCTCTATTGTTTTTG
>NW_006408664.1:7679984-7691169 GCF_000296735.1 Chrysochloris asiatica | reverse complement strand
AGACTAGAATTGTCCATAGGATTTTCTAGGGTGGTTCAAGCTCACCAGCTGCTCCTCGAAAACCCTGTATAGGGTCGCTGTGAGTCGGAATCGACTCGATGGCACTAAACTACAACAGCAACTTTTATAAGGAGTCCTGATGTGGTGCTGTAGGATAATGCGCTAGACCACAAGGTCACTTTGAGCTGCAAGGTCGCTTTTTCAAAGCCACCAGCCACTCATCGGAAACCGTGTAACAGGGTTCCTGTGAGTCGGAACTCACTCGACTGCGCTTAACAACAACCTTTATAGAAACAGATGGCTAGGTAGTCTGTTCTCTCTAGAAGGCACTGGTGAGTTCAACAGCCCACTTGTGCCATCAGGGATATTTGTGCACATTTTGAATCACTATTTTCTCAGTTTTCTTCATCCTTGTTATTGTTAAGTGCCGTCCACTCGGTTCCGACACACGTTGTTGTCATTAAATGCCATCGAATCGGTTCCGACTCATAGCGACCCTATGCACAATGGAACGAAACTGCCTGGTCCTGGGCCAACCTCACAATTTTTGCCACACTTGAGCCCATTGATGCTGCCACTTTGCCAATCCATCTCTCTGGGGCGGGGTGTCTTCCTCTTTTTCTCTGACCCTCCACCTTACCAAACATGATCACCTTCTCCAGCGACTTGTCCCTCCTGACAATATGTCTGAAGTATGAGAGATGAAGTTTGGCCATCCTGGGCTCCAAGGAGCACTCTGGCTGTACTTCTTCCAACACAGATCTGTTGGTTCTTTTGGCAGTCCATGGCAATTTCAATATTCTCCTCCAACACCACAGCTCAAAAACATCAGTTCTTCTACATCTTCCTTGTTCACTGTCCAACTTTTTCATACATATGAGGTTATTGAAAATACCATGGCTTTGGTCAGGCCCACCTTAGTCCTCAGGCTGACATCTTTGCTCTTCAACATTTTAAGAAGGTCTTGTGCAGCAGATTTGCCTAATGCAACATGTCATTTGATTTCTTGACTGCTGCTTCCGTGAGTGTTGATGGTTGACCCAAGTAAAATAAAGTCTTTGACAACTTCAATCATTTCTCCATTGATAAGGATTTTTGTTTTCTTTACATTGAAATGCAATCCATACCAAAGGCTGTGGTTTTTGATCTTCTTCAGTATTTTAAGTCCTCTTCACTTTCAGAAAGTCAGGTTGTATAATCTGTGTATCGCACGCTGTTAATGAGTCTTCCTCCAATTCTGATGCCATATTTTTCTTCATATAATCCAGTTTCTCGGATTATTTGCTCAGCATACAGGTTGAATAAGTATAATGAAAGAATACAACCCTGTCACATACCTTTCTTAATTTTAAACCATTCAGTGTTCCCATGTTTTGTTCCAACAACTGCCTGTTAGTTGATGTACAGGTTCCTTGTGAGCACAATTTGATCTTGTATGGGTTTCCAAGGAGCCTCTGGTGAGTTTGAACCACCAATCTTGCAATTCAAACGAACCTTGGTGTCGAGTGCTTTTTCCACAGCTACCATGGGATCAGTGTTAATTGCTTTCCATGTGGAACTTTTGAAGGAATTTAATTAATTGGATTTTCTCTACTTGCTAAGCTCTGTTTGGGGATGTGGGACTTGTGACAAATGCAGACCTTGAAAAACAACACTGTTGTCAGACTAGTCTGTTCCACTATTTGTTGTTGTTGTGAAGTGCCATCGACATGGTTCCAATTCATAGCAACCCTGTATAGGGTTTCTGAGGAGCAGCTGGTGAACTTGATCCACTGACCTTGTGGTTCGTACTGACCTTGCAGTGCAGTGCATTAACCCGCAGCACCACACCAGGACAAGAAATTGAAAATACACCCACACACCAACACACACTCATACAGATGTTGCTACTCATTTCAAGCATTTAGCAAATATACCATAAGAAATTGAAAATATACAACATTCACCTATATAGATATTGCTACTTGTTTATGAGCATTAAGATATGTGTTATAAGTATACATGTATGTGTAATATCTTAATGTTCTTAATTAGCAGCAATATCTTTATGGGTGAATGCTGTATATTTTCAATTTCTTGTGATATAATCACTGAATGCTTGAAATGAGTAGTAACATCTTTATGAATGAATGTGGGTGGCTATGGAATCCTGGCGTTGTGTTGAGTGCTAACATCAAGACTGGCCATTCAAACCCATAAGCCGCTCCTTGGAGGCCCTATACAGGGTCACTGTGAGTCAAAATGACTTGATGGCAATTAACAAAAACAACATATATGGAATCCTGGTGTTGCATTGTAGGATAAGCACTGGACTGCAAGGTTGGTTTGAACACTAAGGTCAGCAGTTCAAACCCACCAGGCAATCCAAGAAACCTTATACAGGGTAGCTGTAGGTTGGAACCCACTGGACAACAATGATAGATGATAGATAGATAGATAGATAGATAGATAGATAGATAGATGGACCCCACAAGAAGACAGCACTCTGGTCGTACAATGCTTAAAGCACTTGCTGCAAACAGAAAGGTCATGGTTAGAACCCACTTGGTGGGAGAAAAGACTTGCCAATCTGCTCCCATAAAGACAGGTGGTGGTGGTGATGTGCCGTGGAGTCAGTTCCGACTCATAGCGACCATGTACAGGAGTTTCCAAGGAGCAACTGGTGAGCTGGAACTGCTGACTATAAAGACCTAAGACCTAAGAATTCCTATGGGGCAGGCCTACTCTGACCTTTTGAGTCTCAATGAGTTAGAATCAACTCGGCTGCACAGAACAACAACACATACCTATATTATTTCTTCTTATTTATTTTTTAAAAGAACACAAATTGGAGTACAGTGGCAACAGCAAGGCTCAAGCTTAACAATGATTGTGAGGCTGGTGTAGGCCTGGGCAGTATTTCATTCTGTTGTGCATAAGGTCGCTGTGAGTCGGAACTGACTGGATGGCTCCTAACAACAAAAACAACATCTTCTTCAGTCTCAAATTGATCAAACATGCAATCAGGGTGCATTACAGGCTATTAGAATGCAAGGTGCATTACAGGCTATTAGAATGCAAAAACTAGAAACAAAGATTATTAGAATGCAAAAGCTGGAAGCAAAGAGGAATGGTTGGTAGCTGGAAAATATGGTCTTGGTAATGGAAATGATGCTGGAGGTCCTTTGATAGAGTTTTGCAAGGCCAATGAATTTTTCACTACAAATACCTTTTTGCAGCAACGTAAACTCTAACTATACACATGGACCTTACCTGATGAAATGGAGGAACCAAATTAATTACATCTGTGGGAAGAGGTGATGGAGACGCTCTATAGCATTAGCCAAAACAAGGCTATAGACTGACTGTGGAACTGACCATCAATTACTAATGTGCAAGTTCAGGCGGAAGCTAAAGAAAGTTAAAACAAGTTCACAAGAGCCAAATGCAACATTGAGTATGACCCACCTGAATTTAGAGAACTGAGTTGACCCATTGAATACTAATGACTCAAGACGAGAGGAGTGGTGGGATGACATCAAGCAGATCATACATGAAGAAAACAAAATGTTATTAAAAAGACAGGAAAGAAAGAAAAGACCAAAATGGATGCCAGAAGAGACTGAAACTTGTTCTTGAATGTAGAGAAGCTAAAGCAACTGGAAGAAATGGTAAAAAAAAAGCTGAACATAAAATTTCAAAAGACAGCTCAAGAAGAAAAAGTCAAGTCCTTTAATGAAATCTGCGAAGACCATAAGTTAGAAAACCAAAAGGGATGAGCACACACAGCATTTCTGAATATAGAAAGGACTTAAGAAAAAGTCAAGCCTTTCAGTGCAATATTGAAGGTTTCTGGGGCAAGATATTGAATAATGAGGAAAGCATCAAAAGAAGATGGAAAGTATACACACAGTCACTGTACTGAAAAGAATTGGTAGACATTCAACTATTTCAGGAGGTTGCATATAATCACGAACGATGTATTGAAGGAAAAGTCCAAGCTGACTGAACTCATTGACAAAAAATAGTAGATTCAATACCAGTTGAACTGTTTCAACAAACTGATGCAGTGATGGAAGCAATCACAAGTCTATGCCAAGAAATTTGAAGACAGTTACCTGAACAGCTGACTGGAAGAGATCCCTATTTGTGCCCATTCCAAAGAATTTCATTCAGCATAATGAAACACTGCTCGATCCTGGGCCAACCTCACTACTGTTGCCATGCTTGAGTCCATTGATGCTGTCACTTGGCCAATCCATCTCGTTGGGGGTCTTCCCCTTTTTCTCTGACCCTCCACCTTACCAAACATGAATCCTTCTCCAGCGACTGGTCCCTCCTGACAATATGTCTGAAATATGAGAGACAAAGTTTGGCCATCTTGGCCTCCAAGGAGCACTCTGCCTGGACTTCTTCCAACACAGATCTGTTTGTTCTTTTGGCAGCCCATGACACTTTAAATATTCTCCTCCAACACCATAACGCAAAAGCATCAACTCACAAGCCACCACAAGTCTGTCAGTTTGTCGTATTGTGGTGGCTTGTGAGTTGCTGTGATTCTGAAAGCTATGCCACTGGCATTTTTAATACCAGTAGGGTCACCCATGGTGGACAAGTTTCAGATAAGCTTCCAGATGAAGACAGACTAGGAAGAAGGAGTGACGAACTACTTTTGAATATTTAGTCACTGAAAACCTTCTGTATAGCAGAGAAACGCTGTCAGATATAGTGCTAGAAAATGAGCCCCTCAGGTTGGAAGGCACTCAAAATGGAACTGGGGAAGAGCTGCCTCCTCAAAGTACAGTTGACTGTGATGACGTGAATGGAGTAAAGCCTGTGGGAGTAAAGCCCTCGGGACCTTCATTTGCTGATGGGGCACAACTCAAAATGAAGAGAAACATCTGTAAACATCCATTAATAATTGGAACATGGAATGTAGAAAGTATGAATCTAGAAAAATTAGAAATGGTCAAAAATGAAATGGAATGTATAAACATCGATATCTTAGCCATTAGTGAGCTGAAATGGACTGGTATTGGCCATTTTGACTCTGTCAACCACATGGTTTACTATAACGGGAATGACAAATTGAAGAGGAGTTGCATTCATTGTCAAAAAGAACATAGCCAAATCAGTCATGAGGTACAACACTGTCTGTGATAGGATAATATCCATGCGCCTACAAGGAAGACCAGAGCTATTGGTCGGACCCAAATTCGCGGTACTTAAGAACAACAGACTTGCTGTTGTTGTCAAGTGCCATCAAGTCAGTTCCAACCCATAGTTACCCTGTATAGGGTTTCTGAGGAGCAGCTCGTGAGCTTGAACCGCCGACCTTGCAGTTCAAACAGCTTTGCTGTCTGGCACATTACCCTACAGCGCGACACGAGAACTATAAGGATATAAATACTTACTAAGTTGTTTGGACTTACCTGCTTAGTGAATGAAACTGTAGGGTATGTCTTTAGGCTTAGGGAGTGCTGTGAAAAAATTACTAAGACACATGTTGTTGTTGCATGCCGACTCATAGTGACCCTGTACAGGGTTTCTGAGGCTGTAAATCTTTGTGGGAGGAGAAAGCCTCATCTTTCTCCTGTGGAACAGCTGGTAGTTTCGAACTGCTGACCCTGAGGTTAGCAGCCCAATTCATAACCACTACGCTACCAGAGCTCCATACTAAGACACATATTGTTGTTGTTGTTAAGTGCCATTGAGTCGATTCCGACCCATAGCGACCCTGTATAGGGTTTCTAAGGAGCAGCTGCTGAGCTTGAACCGCCAAGCTTGCAGTTCAAACGGCTTTGCAGTCTGGCACATTAATGCCCAGTGCTACACCAGGACTCCACTAAGACACATAGTATGCCCTAAACCAAGAAAATTTCGGACCATCTGTGCCTGGGGCACATTCTTTTTGTGTCTTGAATAATTCTATTACATTCTCAAAATAAATAAATATGAAGAAAGGGAGAGGTTCTTCAATAACAAGATAAATGGGATTCGTGGAATGGTTTCTGTTGGTATTTGTAATGTCAGTTTACACTTTCACCATCAGAGGTCATGAAAGCACAGTGTAGAACCAAAATTTTGAGCTTTGTTGAAAATCAACTTGTTTGAAATTTGAACTGTCACTTATTTTTAGAATGATTTAACATTTTAAAATTTATAAATGAAAATTAATTTTTAAGTATAAAATCATGGGTGAGTTGCAAGAACATCAGACTACTTGACTTTGGGGCTCTGATTTTTTTATTTTAAGAATAAAATTAAAAATCAAAGTATTGGCTACTACTTGACTTGGAACTATAAATATATTTAATTTTAGTTAGGCTTGTGGGTTTTTAACGCAATATCATTCTACTTATTAAAGAAGATAGGAAATAAATGAAATGAAAACCTGGAAGTTTTTTTGACTACACATATATAAATATATATTTAGTGAACATTGCATATGCTTCATCAAGCATAGTGTAGGGTGTCTTATAAATTTATATCTGATAAACTGATGATGCAAAATATTTCTAGTTGTATTAAGAATAAAATTGTATTTTAATATTTGCTATTGATTTGTGTTTTGAATAAGTCATAGGTAATGAATGTTGATTCAAGACTTCTCTTTCTGTAGATAAATTATTAAAAAGCCAAAACAATAAGTTAAAATAATGTACATTTGAGTTATAGAAACACAGAAGTCAAAATTTGTTATTGCTATCATTTTTTGGCAATAAAAAAAGAAAAATTTCTCTATAAAATTATATAGTTAAATTTTTTGCATGAGTGCTTTATGTTGTCAATATTACTATGACACATAAGTTGACACTGGACAATCACAATCTGCTCCACTAACATTGGCTTTCAGAGTCACCAGTAACTGTTGTCTGCCAGCATTACCTTTGAACAGTTCTGGATTTGACCAGATAAGCACTGCCCAGCCAAAGGAGCTGCCAGTGGGCAGGTGTGCCAGCTGAGCTGGGCCTCGTTGCAGGAAGTCATGTTTGACTTTTCCATAAAGCATAGATTATTATATGACACCATCCATCCAAATTCTCATTGATGAAATAAGTACAACAATATAGTAACTACACCAGAGTGTTATGAGGGCTAAATGAATTAAAATAAGTAAAAAGTTAAAACAATGTCTGATACAGAATATGCTCAATATACATGTGTTTGTTGTTTGTGAGACATATCTTATGAGGTTTATTGCAAACAATGATCTGATAGCTGTTCTTATCACTACTGGAGTCGTGGTATGGCACTGTAGCATAAGCACTGTACTGTTAACTGCAAGGGCGACAGTTCAAACCAATCAGCCACCACTTGGAAATCCTATGGTGGTGGTGGTGGTGATGTGCAGTGGAGTCGGTTCCGTTTCATAGTGACCCTGCATAGGATTTCTGAGGCTGTAAATCTTTACAGGATCAGAAAGCCTCATCTTTCTCCTGCGGAATGGCTGGTAGTTTCGAACTGCTTACCATGAGATTAGAAACCTGACTCGTAAATCCTCTATACTACTAGAGCTCCTTGGAAACGCTATACGGGGCCACTATGAGTCAGAACCAATGCAATGACACTTAACAGCAGCAACAACGTTATTATGACTGGTCCCTGAGTCATGCAAACTTAATACACTCAGCTGCTAACTGAATGGAAGGAGGTTAGTTTCCACCTGGAGGTACCTTAGAAAAAAGCTTTGTGATCTGCTTCTAAAGAATCAGCCACGGAAAATTCCATGGAACACAGTTCTATTATGACACAGTTCCACAGCAACTGCTTGGTATTATTGCTACCATTATTTTTTGTACATTTCTTCCAATATGAGATATAATTAAGATATTTTTTGTTGGTCTATTGGAGGTTCAGGAGGTATTTCAGTTATCACAATGCCTTACAAACAACAAAAACAATTCTTAACTAATTAGAGGGGAGTCCTGGTGTGGTGTTGTGGGATAATGCACTGGACCACAAGGTCGTTTTGAACTGCAAGGCCTGCGGTTCAAGCTCACCAGTTACTCCTTAGAAACCCTATAAAGGGTTGCTATGGGTCGGAACCGACTTGATGGCACTTCACAACATAGCAGTAATCCTGCTCGTATTTTCAGCCTTTTGTCATTTCAAATCAGTCTCTTTACATGCAGTGACCATGGGGTGCAGTGCGGTCAAAGAGGAACTTCTGATGCCTACCAGATTCTGCAGTTTGAGAAATCTTTCTAGGAAAGATTTTATTATTTAATTTGTTCTTTCTTGATAATAAAACTATTTTAAAGGTGTTCTTGGGGATTGCCAAATGTTAGTTTTAGACTTTCTATTGCTCAGACTTGCTTGATTCATTAGTAAATTTTTAGTCAATCAATTTTGACATGAAAATATTGCATTTAGACCTGATAATATATTCAACTAACTGCACAAATACTGATGTATTCTGTTAGTTGGGAAATATTTGACTCCTTTTTTTGTTATGTAATTTATTTTATAAGGGAAAATTAAATTAACATTTGATATGAAATAGGAGAAAACATTAATTTTCTCATGAAGTCCATTCTGAAGAACTCATTTATCCGTAAAGTCAAAGTACATGCATCATTTTCTAGTCACCTTATAAATCTCAATGATGAGAAAACAAGGTTTCTTTGAAAGAAAAAGAAAATATAAAGAGACTGTTTATACAATTCCACCAAACCTTTCACCAATGCTTCTAACAAGTTCCAAAATGAATTTCATCTCCATCCCCTGCCTTGGTTTCCCACTACAGAAGGTTTTAATGAGCAACAATCTGGTTCTAAGGATGACAGTCAGAGTGAGACAGGGGAAAAGAGGGTCCAGAAATCAGTATTAAACATGAGCCACTTATTGACTGAAATCTTGTGACCCAAGTCCTGAGACTTGGTTGAAGCCCATACCCTTCCTTGCTGATTAATTGTAAAGATGTGCAGGACATGCCCAGGGCATATAGCTGAGTAGCCACATCCTAGGACATGCTATTAAGGAAGACCACTCATAAAAATCCCATATTTTATGGGAGATGCCATTAAGGAGTCCTGGTGTGGTGCTATAGGACAAACCACTGAACCCAACCATCCACTTCTCAGACACCCTAAAGCTATGACTCAGAACCAACTCTATGGGACTTAACAGCAACAGCAACAACTTATAAAATTCTGTATTTCTGTTTCCTTGTGAGATATTTTATAGGTTGGTCTGGTTTACCCAGTGCCCTATGCATAGCTTTAAACCTCCCATTGGGCTCAGGAGAATGCCAGCTCCTGGGAGGAATTTGAACCAGGGTCCTGAAGACCATGTAGACTCAACATCCGAGAATAAATTCTCTTTGCTACTACCAGAGGCCTTTGCGGTGGTATCCATCTTGAAGAAATGCTATGCATGAACCCAATAAGCATGTTGTTATGTTGTGAAGTTTTGACCCATAGCAACCCTGTACAGGGTTTCCAAGGAGCCGCTGGTGAGCTTGAACCACCAACCTTGCAGATCAAATGGCTTTTCAGTCTGGTGCATTAACCTACAGCGCCACACCAGGACTCCAATAAACATTGTTGTTGTTAGGTGCCATCGAGTCGGTACCAACTCATAGTGACCTTATGCACAGCAGAATGAAACACTGCCTGATCCTGGGCCAACCTCACTACTGTTGCCACACTTGAGTCCATTGATGCTGCCACTTGGCTAATCCATATCTTTGAGGGTCTTCCTCTTTTTCGCTGACCCTCCACCTTACCAAACATGAATCCTTCTCCAGAGACTGGTCCCTCCTGACAATATGTCCGAAGTTATGAGGGAGGAAATTTGGCCATCCTGGCCTCCAAGGAGCACTCTGACTGCACTTCCTCCAAAACGAATCTATTGGTTCTTTTGGCAGCCCAGGGCACTTTCAATATTCTCCTCCAACACCGTAACTCAAAAGCATCAATTCTTCTACGGTCTTCCTTATTCACTGTCCAGCTTTCGCATGCATATGAGGTTATTGAAAATTCCATGGCTGGGGTCAGACGCACCTTAGTCCTCAAGCTGACATCTTTGTTCTTCAACACTTTAAAAAGGTCTGTGCAGCAGATTTGCCTAACACAATATGTCATTTGATTTCTTGACTGCTGCTTCCATGAGTGTTGATAGTTGATCCAAGAAGAATGAAGTCCTTCACAACTTCAATCTTTTCTCTGTTGATAAGAATGTTGTTTATTCGTCCAGTGGTGAGGATTTTTGTTTTCTTTACATTGATATGTAAGCCATACCGAAGACTGTGCTCTTTGATCTTCATCTGTAAATACTTTAAGTCTTCTTCACTTTCAGCAAGCAAGGTTGTATCATCTGCATATCGCAGGTGTTCATGAGTCTTCCTCCAGTCCTGATGCCACGATTTTCTTCATAGAACCCACCTTCTTGGATTATTTGCTCAGCATACAGGTTGAATAAGTATGGTGAAAGAATACAACCTTGTCGCACACCTTTCTTAATTTTAATCTATTCAGTGTTCCCATGTTCTGTTTGAACAACTACTTCTTGGTCCATGTACAGATTCCTCATGAGCACAATTAAGTGTTCTGGAATACTCATACTTCTCAATGTTGTCCATAGCTTGTCTGGTTCCATACAATCGAAAGCCTTTGTGTAGTCAATAAAGCATAGGTAAACATCTTTCTGATATTCTCTGCTTTCAGCCAAGAGTCATTGGACATCAGCAGTGATATCCCTTGTTTCATGGCCTCTTCTGAATCCTGCTTGAACCTCTGGAAGTTCTCTGTCAATGTATGCTTGCAGCGGTTTCTGTATTACCTTTAGTAAAACTTTACATGCATGGGATATCAAAAAGATTGTCTGATGATTTCTGCGTTCCATTGGATTACCTCTCTTTGGAATTGGCACAAATATGGATCTCTTCCAATCAGTTGGCCAGATAGTTGTCTTCCAAATTTCTTGGCAGAGATGAATGCGTGCCTCTGGTGCCACCTTACTTTTTTGAAAGATTTCAATTCTTATTCCATCAATTCCTGGTATCTTGTTCTTTGTCAATTCCTTCAATGCACCTAGGACTTCCTCCTTCAGTATCATTGGCTCTTTACGTTAAACATTAAAGGCTGAAGATCAGAAGAGTTGTGGGATAACATCAAGAGCATCATACATGAAGAAAGCAAAAAGTCATTAAGAAGACAAGAAAGAAGGAAAAGATCAAAATGGATGTTAGAAGAGACACTGA
>NW_006408664.1:7678720-7679884 GCF_000296735.1 Chrysochloris asiatica | reverse complement strand
CCTTGTTCACTGTCCAACTTTCAAATGCATATGAGGCTATTGAAAATACCATGGCTTGGGTCAGATAAACCTCAGTCCTCAAACTGACATCTTTGTTCTTCAACATTTTAAAGAGGTCTTGTGCAGCAGATTCGTGCAGTACAAATGGTTGTTTGATTTCTTGACTCTTTTTTTCCATAAGTGTTGTTTGTGCATCCAAGCAAAATGAAGTCTTTGACAACTTCCATCTTTTCTCTATTTATTATGATGCCATTTATTGGTTCAGTTGTGAGGATTTTTGTTTTCTTTACATTGAGGTACAGTCCAAAGGCTGTAGTCTTTGATCTTCCTCAGAAATTATTTTAAAGTCCTCTTTGTTTTAATCAAACAAGGTGTATCATCCACATATCACAAGTCGTTAATGAGTTTTCCTTCAATCTTGGTGCCATGTTCTTCTTCAAATAATCCAGCTTCTCAGATTATTTGCTCAGAATACAGATTGAACAAATATGGTGAAAGGATAGAACCCTGGTGCACACGTTTCAATTTTAAACAGTTTAGTGTCCCCTTATTCTGTCATAACAACTGCCTCTTAGTCTGTATACAAGTTCCTTATGAACCCAATGAAATGTTCTGTAATACCCATTCTTTGCTATGTTTGTCATGCTCTACACAGTTGAAAGCCTTTGCATAGTCAGTAAAGCACAAGTAAACATCTTTCTGCTATTCTCTGCTTTCAGCCAAGATTCAATTGTCGGTAGCAATGATATCTCTCATTCCATGTCCTTTTCTAGATCTGGCTTGAATTTCTGGCAGTTGCCTGTCATTGTATTGTTTCAATGATTTGTTTATTTATTTTAATGTTTTATTGTGAATTATATGATAGTTTACATGAGAGAACCTCAGTTCCATATTCATTCCATCGTATATCATTACATTGCCATGGTTCCAATCCCCTCCATGCATTGTCTTCTGACCAAAGGGCATGTCCTAGAAGCCCCTGCTCTACACTCCCCCCTCCCCCCTCAGTCTTTGGCCCACAGTTCCTCTCCCTCTCTGGATTCAAAGTCCCCAGCCGCTTCATTCCTCCATGTCATCATCTCTCTGTCTCCATCTCAGGCATCCCCGGTTCTCTGGGTGGGGTCCTGCTCTCGGCTCTTATCTGTTGGTGGTCCCAGAGACCTC
>NW_006408664.1:7673051-7678620 GCF_000296735.1 Chrysochloris asiatica | reverse complement strand
CCCACCTATCTCTATGAATAAACATGATGCCTTTTCCCTATCCAAAACTTTTAAACCCCAGCAAAGCCTTTGTTCAGGGAGATGGTGGTTAAGCATTGCATTAAGCCCTCCACTTTCCTGTAACAAACCTTTGCTCCTATGGAAACTCTGCCTCCCCTGACTATTCCTAAGCAATAGAAGGCAAGACTCTTCTCTTGTAGGGCAGAGAAGTGGCTAGCACTCCTGGTAACAAAGAATACCCCAAAATAATTCATCAACTAATAATCAAGAATTCCTATAGTATGGTTCTGTAACACCACTACCTTAGTTAAGGAATCAATTTAACTTGGGGCACCTGCATAAGTAACAAATGAACAATACAATACAGATTAATTTTCTGTTCACAGCCACATGTTAATTTACCTTAAGATACGTCAGTTGGAAACAACTGTTCTTTGTTTATATTGCTAATAGAAAAGTTATCTTGTTCTTTTATTTTTTTTGAATGTCAGCTGTTTCTCTTTGTCCTTTTTCCTACCAGCTCATAAAAATTTTGAGAGTGGGTTTTTGTTTAGTGTTATCGATCAGTTCTCACTCATAGTGACCCTGAATAGGGTTTCTGAGGAGCGGCTGAAAGTAGGTACTGCGTTAATAATAATAATTATTATTATATTAGTAGTTTGTACAAAGTAGGTGCTTAAAAAGTAGTTGTTGAAACAATCATTATTATTGGCTGTTGGTACCATTTTATTGAATATTTGTTTAAGTTATAATTTAAAACTTTAAAAGTATTGTTGTTATTCTTAAGTGTCATCAAGTTGGTTTCGACTCATAGCAACCTTTTGGTCCAGTGCATTATCCTGCACTGATTTAGTCTGATTTACCCACACCAGGATGTATTAAAAAGTTTCAGTGCATCCTAAATAGATGTTGGAAGAAGTGCAGCCAGAGTGCTCCTTGGAGGCCTGGATGGCCAAACTTGGTCTCTCATGCTTCGGACGTATCATCAGGAGGGACCAGTCACTGGAGAAGGATATCGTGTTTGGTAAGGTGGAGGGCCAGAGAAAAAGAGGAAGACCCCCCAGCGAGATGGCTTGGCAAAGTGGCAGCATCAATGGGCTCAAGTGTGGCAACAATTGTGATGTTGGCTCAAGATAGGGCAGTGTTTCATTCTGTTGTGCATAGGGTCACTATGAGTCAGTACCGACTCGATGGCACCTAATAACAACAAATAGATGCCATGTGCATAAGGTAGTGTTCCCTCCCTTCCATTTTCTAGCACACCCCTGTATATTAAGTAGAGAAATTGTTTTTTGACCTAACATGGGAAAGTTCAATATTTCTAGCTAGCGGTTAACCAGGAAAGATCCAAATAAAACAAAAATACAACAGACTTCTTTTTTATTCTCTCTAACTAGAAACTGTAATGACAACAATGATGACCAAACATTTAGGGGTAATTCAATGTGTGTGGAACTCTAGGCTCTCCACTGTTGGCACTCCAGTTCAAAGTTTACTTCTATGCTCTTTACTCTCCTAGGCTCTAATAGATTGATGAGTACATTTTAATCAGAATAACTATGCTATCAATGATAAAATGATCTCATTTTATATCTTAATTACAAAGGAATCTTGACTAGTTGCTTGCCGTTCCAAAAAAGGGTTCCTAAGAGTCCTCAGAGTGAGGAAGACTACTGGTGACGTCCTTCATGATGGGAGACCCCATCCTAAAGTCTTTGAGGAGGCTGGTAAAGCCTTGCTGTTTTCTACCACGTTACTCATTACTTAAGTAATTCTCTTCAGCAATTTCATTGCCTTCCTCATAACAATAAACACAAACATTATTCACCCACTCTGAAAGTGAATTTGAAATATATAGGGAAAGATGCCGAAGTTATGCACCCTGCTCCCTTTCTCTCCCTAGGAAGAGAGAAGTTAATGCTTTATTTTTCTTTAAAAAGAGAATAAAACTGGTGAGCATATTTAGAGGTTGTTTTGATGTTCTTGATACTCTTTTAAAAGTGATGCATTTGATTAAATTTGAGTGGAAATTGAGTTTTTTAATTTTAAAATCCGAGGGGGCTTCAAAAGTTTGTAGAAAAACTCCACTGTCTTTTAATTCCATTTTCCATAATTTTTGAGGCAGGGACTGCTGTGCAATGTGGAGTTCTGTTGTGGCACTGAAGGATAATGCGCTCGACTACAAAGTCAGATTGAATTACAAGGTCAGTGTTCCAAACCCACCAGCTGCTCCTCAGAAGCGCTGTAAGGTCACTATGGGTTGGAACACACTAGATGGCACTTACCAACAACAGTAATGTGGTGCTGTAGGACAAGCACTGGACTGCTAACCACAGGTTGGTGGTTCAACCCCCAGCTGTTTCTTGGAAATGATCTATAGGGTTGCTATGAGCCAGAACTGATTTGATGGCACTTGACAATAACAACAGTGTGGTACTGTAGGATAAGCACTGGACTGCAAGGTCAGTTTGAAGTTGGTTCCAGTGTTTCCAAGGTCAGCAGTTCAAACTCACCAGCCACTTCTTGGAAACCTATACAGGGTTGCTATGAGTCAGAACCAACTCAAAGGCACTTAGCAAAAACAACAACAACAAAAACAACAACAACAAATTAGGTGAAAACTAATTAGTAGCAGGCTACTTAGAGCCTACAACATGCAATGATACAACTTTGCTGAAAGTGAAGAGAACTTGAATGATTTAC
The DNA here is from genome assembly GCF_000296735.1 of Chrysochloris asiatica. NCBI lineage: Eukaryota > Metazoa > Chordata > Mammalia > Afrosoricida > Chrysochloridae > Chrysochloris > Chrysochloris asiatica. Next base: position 7,675,917 of record NW_006408664.1, on the reverse strand, counting down.
TGATGATGACAAAAAATAAATGAACAAAACCCTACAGCTTCTAGTATACCTCAGCATAAGCAAAGCAAAAACCCTGACAACTGACCAATAAACAACATCATGATATACAGAAAAAAAAAAAGTTAACGTTTTCAAGAATTTTATTCTACTTGGCTCTATAATCCATGCTCATGAAAGCAGCAATCACAAAATCAACGTATTTCATTGGGCAAATCAGCTAAAAAAGACCTCTATAAATGTTAAACTATGGGTTATAATATTCAAAACCAAACATAGGGTATAATTTGAAAAATAATTCATCATGAGACTTAAGGTGCACGAGATCCAAGCCATGGCATTTTCAGTCATTTCATGTGAAAACTGGGAAATGAGTAAAGAAGACCTAAGAATTGATACATTTGAATTATGACACTGGTGAAGGATGTTGATTATATAAGTACTATGTTCTGTGGACCACCATCGTCTGTGGTGCTGGCATATTGCTGTGATTCTGGAAGCTATACCATGTGTGTTTTAAATACCAGCAGTGTCACCCATGGTGGACAGGTTTTAGCTGAGCTTCCAGAAGACAGATTAGAAAGGAGAGATGGACTACTTCCAAATATTTAGTCACTGAAAACCTTATGAGTAGCAGTGGAACACTGTCAGCACCAGATTATTGAATATTAAAATTTGATGAAGAGTGTCAGAATATTGCCAGATATAGGGCCAGAAGATGAGCCCCTCAGGTTGGAAGACACTCAAAATACGATGCTGAAGAGCTCCCTCCTCAAAGTAGAGCTAACCATGATGACATGAATGGGGTAAAACCTTCAGAACCTTCATTTCCTGATGGGGCACAACTTGAAGAGAAACAGCTGTAAACATCTGTTAACATTCAGAACATGGAATGTATGAAGTATGAACCTAAGAAAATTGGAAATTGTCAAAAATGAAATGCAACACATAACAATAAATATTCTAGGTATTAGTGAACTGAAATGGACTAGTATTGACCATTTTGGATCTGACAATCACATGGTTTACTATGCCAGAAATAACGAATTGAAGAGGAATGGCATTGCATTCATCATCAAAAAGAACATATCAAGATCTATGCTGAAGTACGACTCAGTTTGTGCTAGGATACTATCCACACACCTATAAGGAAGACCAGTTAATACCACTAATATTCAAATGTATGCAAAAAAATCACTAAAGCCAGTGATGATGAAATTGAAGAATTCTACCAAGTCCTTCAGTCTGAAATTGATCAAATATGCATTCAAGATGTAGTGACAATTACTGGTGATTGAAATGCAAAGGTTGGAAACAACACGAAAGGATCAGTAGTTGGAAAATATGACCTTGGTGATGGAAGCTATGCTGGAGATTGCATGATAGAATTTTGCGAACCCAATGACGTTTTCATTGAAAATACCTTTTTAAACAATATAAAAGGCAACTACATGGACCTCACCGATGGAATATATAGAAATCAAATTGACTACATCTGTGGAAAGAGTTGGTGAAAAAGCTCCATGTCATTAGCCAAAACAAGACTATGGGCAGACTGTGGAACAAATGATCAGTGGCTCATATGTATGTTCAGGCTGCAGCTGAAGAAAAATTAAAACAAGCCCACAAAGCCAAACTATGACCTTGAACATATCCCACCTGAATGTAGAGGTCATCTGAAGAACAGATTTGATGCATTAGACATCATGTTTAGAAAAATTTTACACTGAAGACTGGAAGACTTGTGGGATGACATCAAGAACGTCATGCAGAAAGAAAGCAAAAGATAATTAAGAAAACAAATAAAAAGGAAAAGACCTAAATGGGCTCTGAAACTAGCCTCTTCAGAGTAGAGATTCTAAAGCAAATGGAAATAATGAGGGGGTAAAAGAGGAACTGAGAATTTCAAAGTGCAACTTGAAAAAACAAGGTTAAATATTATGACAAAATGTGCAAAAACCTGGAGTTTGAAAACCCAAAAGGAAGAACACGCTCAGTATTTCTCATGCTGAGGGAATTGAAGAAAAAAATTCAAGGCTCAACTAGAAATATTGAAGGATTCTCTGGGCAAAATATTGAATGATGCAGAAATTATCAAAAGAAAATATAAGGAATACAGAGAGTCACTGTACCAAAAGGTTGATGTTCAAACGTTTCAAGAGGTAACATATGATCAAGAGTCAATGATACTGAAAGAAGAAGTCCATGGTTCATTGAAGGCAATGGCAAAAAACAATGCATTGGAAATTGATGGAATACAAATTGAAATCTTTCAGCAAACTGATGAAGCACTGGCGGCACTCACTCTTATATGCCAAGAAATTTGGAAGACTACTACCTGGTCAAGACTAGAAGAGATCCATATTTGTGCCAATTCCAAAGAGAGATGACTCAATGCAATGCAGAAGGCATGGGGCAATATCATTAATATCTCATGCAAGTAAACATTTTCTAAACATAACCCTAAAATGGCTACAGCCGTACATTGACAGAGAGCTTCCAATGGTTCAAGCCATATTCAGAAGAGGATGTGGAATAAAGGTAAATCATTGCTGATGTCAGATGGATCTCAGCTGAAAGCAGAGAATACCAGAAAATTGTTTACCTGTGCTTTATTGAGTATGTAAAGACTTTCAATTGTGTGGGTCATGGCAAACTATGGACAATTTTGAGGAGAATGAGTATTCTGGAACACTTAATTGTGCTCATGAGGAATCTGTACATAGACCAAGAGTCAGTGTTCCAACAGAACAAGGCAACATTGAATGGCACAAAATGAGGAAAAGTGTGCACTAGGATTGTATTCTTTTACCATACTTATTCAATCTGTATGCTGAGAACATAATTTGAGAACCTGGATTATATGAAG
>NW_006408664.1:7671227-7672311 GCF_000296735.1 Chrysochloris asiatica | reverse complement strand
AGCCAGAATGCTCCTTGGAAGCCAGGATGGCCAGATTTCATCTCTCATATTTTGGACATATCATCAGGAGGGTCCAATCCCTGGAGAATGTCATGTTTGGTATAATGGAGGATTGGAGAAAAAGAGGAAGACCACCAACGAGATTGATTGGCACAGTGACAGCAGCAATGGGCTCAAATGTAGCAATGATTATTAGATTGGCCCAGGACCGGGCAGTGTTTCAGTCTGTTGTGTTTGGGTTGCTGTGAGTCGGTACTGACTCGATGGCACCTAACAAAAGTAATAACAATGTTCTGTGGAAGAGGTACAGGCAGAATGCTCTTTAGAAGTATGGATGATAAGACTTCATCTCATGTACTTTGACCATATTATTAGTAGTGACCAGTCCCTGGAGAAGGTAGTAATGCTTGGTAAAGTATGTTGTTGTTAAGTGCATCAATTTTAGTATAGGGTTTCTGAGGAGTCGCTGGTGAGCTTGAACTGCTGACCTTGTTATTCAAACCGACTTTGCAGTCTAGCACATTAACCCACAGCACCACACCAGGACTGTGAAAAATATATAGGGTCAGTGAAAAAGAGGAAGACCTTCAATGAGATGCATTGACAAAGTGGCTGTAATATTGGGGTCAAACAGCAACCATTGTGAAGATGGTATAGTATCAGACAATATTTAGTTCTGTTATATATAGGGTCACTAGGAGTCAGAACTGGTTCAGTGGAATCTAACTACTGAGAGACGCAGTATCTGAACATCACAGGAGAAATGTATATTTTTTGGCTCAGAGTAACAGCCCTTTAATGTGTGGATTATACTACCAGAATGCTAATCTGAGTTTGTTTTGTATTCTTAGTTCTGGCAGCTCTTCAAGAGAAAAAGTTATTTTCTTTTCTATTTTGAGCAGTTCTCTAGTCTTTCAAGATTGGAATCTTAGAATCTGATAGAATTTCAAATATCAAATTTAGAATTATACTTTGATTTTGTTAAACATAAAATCCATTTCCGTCAAGTTGATTCTGACTCATAGCAACTTTATGGAATAGAGTAAACCTGTCCCATAATGTTTCCAGTATTATAAATCTTTAC
>NW_006408664.1:7640265-7668507 GCF_000296735.1 Chrysochloris asiatica | reverse complement strand
TAGCTCTAGGTTCCCTCTTGAAAGCTTGTAAGCCAGTTACTTCTTGCCTTTGTAGTCCCTCCCTCCCCATTTGGGTATCCAATGTCCAAGTTGCCCCTCTCTGTCTACTCTGTGTGTGGAGGGGCTGGGAATGTTTCTTGCTGTAAGGATTTGTTGCCTCTTTTGTGTCACTGCATTCATATGCATAGGTCAAGTTCATCAGCTTGGATCTTCTTCCCCTCCCCCCACCCACCCTCTTTTTTCTTCTCCTGGTTGAGCTCTGATCATCCAGTCATCCAGTCCCGGTCACGTGGGTGTCATCTTGTTTCAATGATTTATGAATTGTCTTTATCAAAATTTTACTTGCTAAAGTTATAAACAATTGATATTGTTTAATGACTTCCACAATCTGTTGGGTCACCTCTCTTTAATGGGCACAAGTAATTAATCTCTTCCAATCAGTTAGCCAGGTAGCTGTTTTCCAAATTTCAGTGCCCCCAGTGCTATATCAGTTTGTTACTTCATTTAGTATTGCATCAATTCCTGGAGTGAGTCTTGTTTTCTCCAATGTCTTCAATACAACTTGGGCTTCTGTCAGTACCATTGACTCCTTTTTTTTTTTTTTTTTTAAATGCCTAATGTCTATTTCCTCCACACATGGGACAGCTCACACAAACAATACACACAGGCGCTGGAATCACAGGAGAGGGTAGCACCCCTAATCTCTGGTGTGAGAGGGGAAGAGAAGGATGCTTTCTCTCCCATCCTCACTGGGGACTTAGGGGGATCAAAGGACAAGCTCCATCTCTTCCACCTCTCAGCCAATGAGAAGTCACCTAGGTGATGTGTTTAGTTCCAACCATTATTAGTAAGTGGAGAAGTGATTGGCCTGGTCCCAACCATTACAAGGGAAGGTGTAAATGGTAAAGGAAGGCACAGTTTGGATTAGGCCAGAAGAGGGGGCAGGTGACACCATCAGAAGCATGTGGTGTGTGTGGGGTGGGGGTGGGGAGTTGTAGGCTTCTGGGCTGCCTAGTCTCTGGCTCAGGAGGAAGGGGTCAGGAGATGGATGGGACTTATTGTTTGACATTGATAATGTCCACAGATTCGGGCTTGAGGGAGGCACCACCCACCAGGAAGCCATCCACATCAGGCTGGCTTGCCAGTTCCTTGCAGGTGGCTCCGGTCACAGAACTGCCATAAATGATACGAGTACTTTGAGCCACCGCATCAGAGACGTTGGACTTGAGCCACCCCCCTGAGCTTTTCATGTACTTCTTGGGCCTGTTGGGGTGTTGCAGTCTTGCCAGTACCAATGGCCCACACAGGCTCATAAGCCAAGATGACCTTGCTCCAGTTGGTCACATTAGATACCATGACCTTGGTTAGCTCGAAAACGACCTTTTCAGTGATGCCAGCTTCCCTCTCATTTAGCTTCTCCCCGATGCAGGCGATTACTCTGAGTCCCTCTGCCAGGGCGTGGGTCACTTTCTGTCCAATCAGCTCATCTGAGTCTCCAAAGACATGCCTTCTTTCCGAGTGCCCCAGGACTACCCAGGTGGCTCCACAGTCTTTGATCATGCCAGGGCTGACCCCCTGCCTTCCCCCCCCCCCCACCCCCCTGTGAAGGCCCCATTAGTTACTTTGTAGCAGTTATGAGCAGACACAGCCTCTTGTTCCTATGTCTGACAATGTTCTGATGATATTCATAATATTTTAACCTTCTGGTACAATTCTGTCAATTTACTATTATTTGTAAGTGTTTCAATGAGTAAACATTCAGATGTAGTCTGCCTAGCCTTCCTAGTCTGTCTTAATCTGGAAGCTCTCCTGAAAGTTATCCCTCATGGGTGACCCTATGGTATTTAAAATTCCATAGCATAGCTTCTAGTATCACAGTAACTCGCAAACCTCCACAGTATGACAAACTGACAGATGAATGTCAGAGAAATATACTTGTGTTTTTGACTATGCAAAGGTGTTTGACTGTGTGGATAATAACTATGAATAACGTTGTGAGGAATGGGATTCTGGACTACTTCATGGTGCTTTTTGGAACCAGTTTATAGAACAAGAGGCAGTCATTCAATTAGAACAAGGGAATACTGCATGTTATAAGATCAGTAAAAGTGTGTATCAGGGTTGTATCCTTTCACCATACACATTCAATTTATATACTCAACTGGACTAATAACTATATAAACTGGACTATGTGAAGAAAATGCAACATTAGGATTAGAGGAAGGCTTGCTTTTAACCTGCAGTATGCAGATGACTGACACAACCTTGTTTGCTGGAAACCGAGAGAACTTGGAAGCAATTACTGATGAAGATAAGACTGTCTATCACCTTCAGTATGGATTACACCTCAATGTAAAGGAAACAAAAATCCTCACAACTGGACCAATAAATAAAATCGTGATAAACAGAGAAAAGATTAATGTCAAGGATTTAATTTTACTTGGATTCACAGTCAACAAATCTAATGACATATTGCATTAGACAAATCTGCTGCAAAAGATCTCTTTAAAGTGTTATTAAAGAGTAAAGATGCCACTTTGAAGGACTAAGGTGAACCTGACATGCTTTATTCAGTGATCCTTTGTTCAAAGGATTCCTATGAATGGAAGCTGATTAGATGACACCTAACAACAACAGCAATAATAAAAAAAGTTATTATTAAATTAACAATGTTACTTTAAAATAACAATGGTGGAGATGCTAGTAATGAGCCCTTTAACAAAAGTTCCCCTTTTCTTTATTTAGTTCAGAGTGAATCAAAATATTTCTTTTGAAGGTTGGAAATTCATACATTAATTTGCTTTCTTGGTTGTGGTGGACCAAATGCAAGGGCCCAGAGTGAAGATGAGAATGCAATTTAGAGCAGAATTAGGGAAAGGAGTTAGATTTATCATTTATGTATTCACAGGAGTATTACACTTTACTGTTTTCATTAAAATATTATTAATACCTATGCTGTGAAAGATAAGACAGAACTGAAGCAGGTCAATGTGGAATAGTCAGATTCTCACAGACCCAGATTGAAAAGTCTTGTTGAAATAAATTTCTGAGATTCCATAGATATTAAATCTTCTCAGGCTCATCAATGAAAACTATAACTTATGCAATGAAAAATAAGTTGAGGTAAGTGTAAAACCAATACACCAATGATTCTTACAACAATAGAATAATTATGCTTCCTTATGAATTTATACATTTTTATTCCTCCCACAGTTTTCACATTTCACCAACTATCATTTCTCTTTCCAAAGTCAGCTATTTCAGTTTAATTTTCTTTTAGCAAATTTGGTGCTTATTGGTGGAGTAGCTACCAGTTTTTTGGCCACTTGTCTCTCAGATGCCTGACGAACAATTGTTCTTTGTATCTCCAAGAAGTATCCAGCTGAGAACTGACAATTGCGCTTTTTGAAGACTCTTACAGCTTTTATTCCAGAATCTAAGTTAATTTCCAAGTAAATAAACATTATTCACACATGCTTTCCTTTACCTCTCTGTTAATATTAATAACAGAGACAGTATGCTATGGTATGCTAAATTTTCCCCCCAAAATCAGACTTCCCAAATAGGGGAAGAATCTGGTCATACTTGCATTTAAAAATATATAATTATGTTGTCTATGTTGAGATTCATAAAGCAGGGGAGAAGAAAAAGAAAAATTCAGGTAGAAAGAGGGAAAGATAGAATTTGAAAGAATGTTAAGCAAAATTTATTACTGTACTTGGTAACCTATGGGATAAGGTAGAGAGAGAAGTTGATGATGATTTTGAAGTTTCTAGCTTATATGAATGGATGGATGGATGGATGCGTAGGTCATGGGACCATTAGCCAAACAAATTGAAGAGGTTTTGGAAACATTGAATTCTAATTCAATACGTCAGTGTTTTCAAAACTTCGTTAAGGTACAGTTGTCTAGTAGGCAGGTGGATATGCAGAATTGAATGTGAGCAAAGTAGGGAATAGAAAGATGGGAATGGCTTTTTATGTGGTCAGAGTGAATGAAAACACCTTTGAAAGTTTTATACAGACAAATAGTCTGATAGATGAAAATGATGAAACCCTTAGGAATTTCAACATCAACAGTAGGACCACAACCTCCCATAAGTGCCCTCTAATTCCTTACTTATACTCACTACCAGATCTGTCAATTACTGACACTGTGCAGCCTTTACCTTGTCCCTTCTTGGCTGCTCTGTATTGCATTTTTCTCTGATATCTGCTTTCAAAGCCATTTGGAGCAGCTCTACACAGCTGTCATGAGAACACTGATGCTCATGCTGTTTTGGGGTTCCCCCAAAGCTCCCTACCTATCTTGGGGTGCCAGTATAGTAATGGGTGCTTGTTAGGGGTGGACATAAGGGTCTTCTTTCCAAAGCTATAACATGATTTTCTCCATAGCACATTTGAACATTTCCATCTGCCTATGGTCATTGCTTCTTTAATTAAATCCACTCTACTGTTCCAGACAGGAACAGATACCATGCCATACCTTCCATTCATATCTTCTTTTTCTGTCTCTCACCTCAAAGTAAAACAAATCAAATAAATGGAGTTAGACAGATATAGAACATTTATTCTTGTGCATGTATGAGTGTGTGTGTGTGTGAAGTGGGGTGAGATAAAGTGCTTTAATTATCAGTGTCCTCAAAAATATCCTACAACGCAAGAAACACAGCTTGGGAAACCACTAGACTATTGTGAAAATAATAGTAGTTTTGTCACCAAAAAAGATGAAGTCTTAATGTCATCTATAGATTTGTGGTTGTGGCTTGGGTCTTTTTTTTTTTTTTTTTTTTAAGTTTTTATTATGAATTGAGTGATAGTTTACATGGGAGAACATCAGTTTTATATTCATCCTATCGTATTTCATTTCATTGTAATGATTACAATCCCTTCCATGCATCATCATTCAACAGCATTTGCTTCCATTCCCTGTTTTTTTTTTGGATGGACACTGAAGCACTCAGGGATATAAAACCATTCAAACAACCAAAGGGCATACCCTACAAGCCTGCCTTCTCCCAATCCCCGGGCTGCCAGCACACAATCTCTCTCCCTGCTTGAGTCTAGAGTCCCCAGCCACTCCATCTCTCACGTTATTGTCTCTGCCTCCATCTCTGGCATCACTGCTTCTCTGGATAGGGTCCTGCACTCCACTCTTCTCCCTTCATGGTCCCAGGATCCTCTGCTCCTAGACTGCAAGATCGTGTGACTTGGGTTTTAAGTTACTTCACCTTCTTGAGCATTAATTACTTTTCAGTAAGATGGTAATAATAATATTTATCTTTCAAGATTGTTAAGATGAAAATAGTAATTGGTAGCATACTTGATACTAATAGACCCTTCCGAATAATTCAGAAAATTGGTTTGATCTGTTTTCCAAGATATCTAAAATAGATATATTTAATGTATACTTTCTGAAGTAGATTTCACTTTGTCCCCTTTGTCTTTTTCATTTGAAATCCTCCTTCTCTGTATGTATATACATCTATGCTTTGATATATATACATATACATAGAAGAGAGGCATTTTAAAATAAGTTCCCACAATATGTATGGGAGCTATATTTTCTCTTTATTATGGAGATAAAGTATTTTTAAGAACATTTTGTGGGTAAGATTCTATTTCAATATGATTTGTACCGTATAAAAAATTTCAGAATATTCCCAATGAACAATCTTGTGAGAGGAGCCCTGGTTGCACAGTGGTTAAGTTCTTGACTCCTAACTGAAAGGTCAATGGTTCAAGCTCACTAGGTATTCCACAGGAGAAAACTGTGAGAATCGGCTTCCCTTAAGGTTATTGCCTTGAAAATCTGAGGGGGGCAGTTCTACTGTCTTCTAGGGTCACTATAAATCAGAATCAGATCGAAGGCAAGGGGTCTGGATTTTCATTTCATTTTTAAATTTTTTTGGTAGCAATCTGTGAGCCAGGGTAGATCTATGAAAATATTTTGCTGAAGTGTGTTTTATTCCCCAAACAAATACTATGGTTTAAACAAATTTTATGATTTAAAAGCATTTTTTTTTTTCCAGAAAAACAAACCTTTGGTGTGAAAGTAAGTACTAGGCTACTATTATTGCAGGATAAAATAATGCAGATGTTGACCTTTTTATTTTGAAAAATATTATTTCTCATCAGTTACTTGTGGATTTTTGCATCATATACGTTTTTCTTTTTCCCCCTTTATGTCAAACACAGAATGAGATATTCTGCCCTTCATCAAGCTACTCATTCTTTCTCTTAAATAAAAATTTTTTTGCAATATTAAATAACAGGGCTTCAGTTATTCAGAAAATGGCTTAAGTTTTCAATCTCATTGTGTGTAAAATTTTAGATTGAAAAATATCTGAGCGGAAGAGAAAAAATAAAATGTTATCATCATTGCTAACAATACAATTTTGCGTATCTTTCATATTTGTCATTTAAAATATGAAAATGGTATAATATGAAAATTATTATTCATTCATTTGTTCATTCATTCAAGTGTTTTATAAGACCCTATTATGTGCTGTCACATTGATTCTGACCCATAGCAACTCTATATAGGGTTTCTGAGGCTGTAAATCTTTATGGCAGAAAAAAGTTTCATCTTTCTCCCAAAGAACGATTAGCAGGTTTGAACTGCCAATCTCATGGCTAACAGTCATGTGGTTTTCCTTCAGTGCATGTGGCTATTAGTTGGAATTGTTTGAATTGCATTGGGTTATTATATGTCAGCTACTGATAGGTCCTGGAGTAGAACTATGAATAAAGTAGACAAAATTCTTATATGAATGGAGTTTTAGAATAGTCAACATGGAAACACTTTTACAAAACCACATAGAGAAACCAGAATGGTTAGAATAGGAAGATATTTTTCAAAAATCACATTTTGAAAATAGAAGCCGGTCTCCACCAACCGCTTTATGATATATTAGAAATCCCTGGTAATGCAAATTGCTAATGTATTCCACTACTAACAAAAATGTTGGAGATACGAATATTAGAGGTACCTCTGAAGGAAAACTTGACATTTGTTCTACTTTGGAAAATAAGCCACTGAAAACTTATGGAGCACAGTTGGTTTTCTTTTGTTTTATTAAAAGCTCAAGAGACATTGAACATAATCCCCTCCTGTTCCTGCCCACTGGTCTTCTTACTCCTGGCTCTCTAATTCCATAAACTAGAAAGTCAGTTAACAAATAAGTTTATTCTGACTTCTTGATTAGGAATTATGAAACATTTGATAAAATGAGAAAATTTGGCTAAGAAGCCTGATGATTGACTTCAGCTATTCATATTCATTGTGTTCATAGTCCTGGTGTGGCACTGTAGGATAAGCAATGGACTGCTAACCTCAAGGTCAGTTGTGCAAACTCAACAGCCAGCCACTCTTTGGATACCCTGTATAGGGTTATTATCAGTTGGAGTTGACTTGACGGCACACAACAACAACATACATATGCTATATTTAAGATGATTTACGATTAAAATTTTCATGTTGCATGGAATGCTTACAGTAACAATGGCACTTTTTAGTAGAATCTTGGAGAATCTTTACCGGATTTTTTGCCTAGTTTTGTAAGGAAGGATTATCACTGTGAACATGACAAGGAAAGCAGTCTTGAACAAAGTTCTTATTTCACCGCTGTTTGTTTGCCTTTTATTCAGTATGAAACTGTTAAACTTTACAAAAAGACAACTAGGAATATGGCTACATATTTATTTTCACAATCTCTAGTTTCACATCTTTTAAGTTCAGAACTGAAATTCTATATCTTCCTCTGACGCCCTATCAAAGTTAATGGCACAACCTCCTTTTTTGAACTTTTCCCCCCTGACTTAGTCTCCTAATTTTTATGACTCCAAAAAATAAAACATGAAAAAGAAAATCTAGAGATATTTTATCTTTCATGTACAACAGATGTTCCCTCACCCATGTTCCATGGGCATAATCCATTTTGGGAAAACATAGACATGGGCGTTTCTGCCAGGAAAGTCTCATGAAAAGAGGACTGCTTGTCTTGGTTAGCAAATCCTTGATAATATGTCTGAGGCCCACACACACTCTTCAGATTTCTGGATGAAATTCTACATTAACTGGTAGAAGAACTAAGCATGAGACTCAATTGTAGAAAGGGGCTACTAGTATGTACATGATACTAGTGACCATTTGGGTAGGACAAGGCCTGTTTCAAATTTACTTGACCAAATTTTTAAACACTTTATACACAAAGATGAAGGCCAAGATTCAAGGGCAGATTAATTTGTAATGATCATGGATGCATCCATGAAGATATTATAATAGGTGAATTCTAAAAACTGAAGCTTATTAAATATGGACATGAAACAAACCAGAGGCTGTAACTACCGCACTGGTATCAGATAGAAGTTTGCTTTAATCGCCACAGAAAGACAGAGATATAAGCTCTCTTTTGCTTAAGTTTGATCCTATCTTCTTGTAAGCTGGAAGCTATAACAGCTTTGCCTTTCAGATTTTCACCCAGTTATTTTTAGTTCTTCTGAAGCCTGGGAAATAAGAAATATAACCTCCTTGAAAAGTCCAAGTGAGCCAACCATAGCAAGGCCTCTGAATCTGATTAGATAAAACAACAAAGAGGTTCTGTTGGGGCAGAGGCAGGAAGAGCCAAGGTGGGTGGCAATCTGTGCTTAACTCAGGGGAAATGTAGCCTCAAAGAATTCAAAAGTGGGTGAAAAAAATAACATAAGCAATAGACAACTTTCCCACATCTCAGGTCACTCTCTAAATACAGCTAGAAAAATTTTCCCCACACTAAACTTAAAAAAAAATTTTTTTTTTGAAGTACAATAAACAGTATGTGAATGTATGTTTATCCTAAGCACCACACTGAGAGAGCTATTTGCTCTCTAGTATTGTTTATGCTCTATATTAACCACTCATAATCCTTCTGATTAACTTAGACCATAAATCAGGACAAACTTGAAGTTATAAAAATGTGTTATGTGTTTTAAGTTTTCTAATATGATACTGGAATAATTTCACGTAGTGTTTTCCTTCAATTATTAAAGTGACCGAAGGAGATCATCTGAGTGAAAGGATGGGTAAAGATTCTCCGCCCAGGTGGAGTGAAGAAATGAAATAGATTCCAACTCTGCCACTTGCTTGATTCCTGGGACTGGTTTGCCGTGTTATAACTTGACAAATACAAGGCACAGTCTAACTGGAAAGGTGGAGGTGGCTGGTGTGAGGACGGTTGTCATCAATAGCTTTTGACAAGCTCAAAGAAGTAACATTGTGCATCCTGGCACTGCCACATTGTAAAAGAAAATAAATGAAACAGAGGCCGGGTACTGAAATACAAGATAGTGGACATCTGGCATCTTCGGTGCTTTGGAAGTTCCTGAAGTGGCCTGTATTTCAGTTGTTTAAACTCTGGGGATTGTCTTACATGCCACATTCATTTGGTAATTTGGAAAATTCTTACCCATTTTCTTCTATACGGCAGATATGTCCATGGTTAAAACTGTGGCAATGCTAAAAGAGCCTAATTGATTTGTTTCCTTATGAGCAAAGCCAACACTGCTAAACTTGCCTTCTCCTTTCTCTTTTAATGTCTCAACTTCTCTCTTCACTGTTGACAGACCTCTTCTTCTTTAACACATACAGGCAGCCAAGGGGTGTTGTGGTAGACGTATGAGAAGGTTTTGGTGGAGGAACTGAAGTATGCTTGAGCTGAGGAATCCAACAACTCATGGAGATTCCCAGAGACGTTTAGGACATAAGGGAAGTTCAGTGAAAGAGCTTGGTGGGTTCAATTCTTATCCCAGCAGGTGTACTGGCGCCTGAGTGGCATATGTGGTTTGTAATTGACTGCTAACCTAAAGGTTGATTACTTAAACCTACCCTGTGGCTCCACAGAAGGTCTGGTGAACTGTTTCCTAAAGACTGTTGTCGCTATTAAGTGCCGTCAAGTCAGTTCTGAATCACAGTGACCCTGTATAGGGTTTCTGAGGAGCAGATGATGGGTTTGAACTGACGAACAACCTAGAAAACCCCATGGAGCAGTTTTACTCTGTAACACATGAGATGGTCATGTCAGAATAGACTTACCAATAACACGTTTACAGGTTTGTTTGTTTTTTATTTTTATTATGACTATGGAGTCTTGGTGTGGTACTGTAGGATAAACAATGGACTGCTAACCACAAGGTTGGCAGTTCAAACTCACCAGCTGCTCCTCAGAAACCCTATACAGGGTTTCCTGTGAGTCAGAACTGAGTTGATGATGCTTAGCAAGAACAATGGAGTCCTTGGGTGATACAAAGGTTAATGTGCTCCGCTGGCACTGGAAAGGCTGGAAGTGTGAGTTCACACAGAATCACCTTGGGAAAAAGACATGGCAATCTACTTGTGAAAATTGAGCCAATGAAAACCATTTATGAAGCAAAGTTCTACTCTGACACACTTGGGGTCACCATGGGTCAAAATAGACTCAAAAGGAACTGTGTTTGAGTCTGCAAGATTTCAAGGAGACCTGATGGTGCAGTTATGAAGCAGCTGAGCTACAAACTCAAAGGTCAGTAATTCAAACCCACTCGTTGCTCTGAGGAGTCCTGGTGTGGTGCTATGGCATAAAGCACAGGACCACAGGGTGGGTTTGAACCACATGGTCGGCGGTTCAAACGGACCAGCCTCTCCTTGGAACCCTATACAGGGTCACTATGAGTCGGATCTGACTTGACAGCACTCAACAACAACAACAACAACAACAACAACAACAACAACAACAGTTGCTGTGAGGAAGAAGAGACCTGCCAAAAAAAGAACTTTTTATGACAACCCGCTCCAATAAAAAGTACCGTCTTGAAAACCCTATGGGACAGTTCTATTCTGTCCTATAGGATACTGTGAGTTGGGTATGAGATACCAGATTCAATTGTTAGCCAGTCTTCTTTGAGTTCTTCTCTATGGCACAAGCAGGTGTTATGTATAGCAGTCAAGGTACCATACATTTGTGGACACTGTGGGGTACCCAGAACAATAGCTTCACCCTCACTGCTTCAAACCTGGGTACATCACTGACAGGCCCCAAAGTCTAAGCAGATGTGGTCCTCTTGCCCAGCATCCCACAACTGTGGCATATTGCATTGTGCTAGGTCCAAGGCCAAGCTGTGCTTGCCTATGTGATGTCTTGTGGACTGGGACCTGGAACTTGTATCTAACTGTGTTGTCCTGCTTCTTAGGGGATCCTTGGAGTCAGAAATGGAAATTGGATATCCCAACTCTGGGAAGTCATCGACACCTTTCCACTTTGGGGATTGCATATGCTCCTAGACTAAGGCATTGTGAAACTTCTGTTATTAAATATCGCACATTTTATATCATGCTCTCATTTTTCATACAAAGTAAACACTTTGGCAAGATGTGCCTCTTTGACCTATGAAATGTATAATTTTGGCTGCCAACTTTTACTTCCATTTTAGGCCATATTCTGTGGTTTCCTGTACAGAAGTGTTATGGGTGTGGTTGACAGTCACTTTGCTAATGAAATGGCATTACAGATTGCTTGTGGGGTAGAATATTTACACAGAAAAGTTCTGCATGTCTAATTCAAAGTATATATTCAAAATTGAAGCCATGGAACTCATGATCTAATTTTAAATGTCATATGAACTTTGTAATTAAAACTTTGCATAAGTAGATAGGTATACAGGGGAAACAACAGCACTACTAAGGTATGCTCTCTGTGAATGATGAAACAGTCAATCACTCAAAATCAAAAGGCCAGCATTTTCCTAAGAACAAAGTTGAGAAGGGATGGGAAGGGGGTGGAATGGAAATAGGAACCACAGGAAGGATGTGGGATAACTGTTGTTGCATGGAGGGGATTATAATCATCGAGATGAAACAAAGTGTATGATTTGCTGAATATAAAACTGATAATCTTGTCTGTAATCTTTCCCTCCATACACTTTATTCATAATACATTAAAACTTTTTATTAAGTTTTTTAAAAAAAAGTTTACATGAAAGCATTACAATAGTTTTGCAGTTATCAATACACCTAAAGTATAGTAGATAAACCTCAACTTCTGTCAGTGGTTACGCCATCTTTGAAATAAAACACATCGTCTTTAAGGAAGAACCTCTCAGTTTACAAAATGTTTCCATACATGCAATCTTTTTGTTCTTTCAAGAAGTTTGGGCTAGATGGTTTCCAAGTGCCATCCATCTTTAAATCTTTATTATTTTTGTGACTTCTACTGAAGGACCCAGACTGGAAAGTAGTTCATAAAAGCCGAAGCAATAGAACAAATAGGCCCCACTCAGTGGGGCAATGTACTAAACCTCTTCATAAAGGGCTTGTATCTTCAGAGAGTACTTTTTAAATCACCATGTGGCGTTCAGGCTTCTTTGCTAGACGGTCAGAGACTCATTATCTGTGGGTTGCAAAGTGGAGGAGACAGTCTGTCAGTGCCCTGGGAGCCCAAGCAGCTGAGCATTTGAAGTCAGGCAGCCACCCACATAGTGCCAAATTTGCCACCATGCAATTGGTTGTGCATGCTCTAAACAAGAGCATAAAGAACATGACACCTGTCCTCCCATTTATTCCTGTTCTTTTCAACATCTTTTGCATTAATCACCTCTTAAATACATCAATATGAGAAATGAACACTGGCGGAGCTGAGTCACTAACACGGTACTCACAGACCCAAAATGCGTCTTGAAAATAATACCCCCACTAAGCTTGAAAACTAGGCTGTTCTCTTTGTTGTTGCAAACTTTTTGAAGAGGGGCAATTTCCCTGATGTGACAAGAACAGAAATAAAAATTTTATTGTGTGTTTGCCAGGTCAGAAGAATGTTGACAAGCACTGTAGGAAATATTTTTATTTGAAGAAATTGTCTCAAGCTTCCTGTTCTGACTTAGAAAATCATTTAACCAATATTGTGGAATATTCTAATTTCTGAGGTAGTTTAAGGCATGTATATGGGGTTAGTGTTTACCAGCTAGGAAAAGATTTTTCCAATCTAACATCATGGTTATGACTCTAGTAGAATACACATAGGATTTAAAGAAAAACCCCAAACAAACTTTTTCTCCCTTGAAAATAACACAGGGGAAAGAGAGGTCCTTTAAAGTTCAGCATTATTCCTTAGTGGTTGTGTGTATTAGGAATTCTATAGTCTAGAGCTATATGAAGAGTTCTTTTAATTACCACAGCAAAGGCTCAATGACTGACTCATCTTTTGGGGTTTGGATTACATGTGTGGGATTGTGTCTGGGATGGAGCTCTCTGGAATAGCAACACTTCATCAAAAACACAGTGGCACACCTGTACTCCAAATGGCCGAATAAGGCAAAACATATGACATCAAAACACCAAGGATCAGTGTTTTAAAAGGGGAGGGGGCGCAAAATGTAAGCTGTAGCAAACTTAAAGCACCAAGGCACAAGAATCAGGAGCTCCATGTATGCTGCTCCCGAAGTGGTTGATCTATCAGTTAACCTCTGCTCATAAGCCATGTTTGCTCTGCCTGATGTTGACCTGGACACCAAATACATAGCATGTGCAAAGTTACTCAAATGGATAGTCCATCCTCAAAAATAACTTACTGTCATAGGTAAAACAATGAGAAATGACTGGGACTTAGATTTTCAAAGGTTCCTGGACTGAAAGGTTGGTTAGAATCAAAAGGTTGGTGATTCAAACTCACTAGCCACTCCTTGAAACGCTATACAGGGTTGTTATGTGTTGGAACCGATTCGATGGCACTTAACAATAAAAACGGTGGGGAATCTTCTTTCTGTCAAAATTTATACCATCATTTGAGGGCTATACAAAATGATCAACTTAAAAATTAGCTTGTTATATTTGGTCAAACATTTAATTAATTCACCTCTAAAGGAGCTCTGGTAGTGTAGTGGTTACGAATCGGGCTGCGGACCTTAAGGTCAGCGGTTCGAAACTACCAGCCGCTCCGCTTTCTACTCCCGTAAAGATTTACACCCTCGGAAACCCGTACAGGGACGCTATGGGTCGGAACCAACTTGATGGCACTTAACAACAACAACAAAAGGAGCTCTGGTAGCGTAGTGGTTACAAATCGGGCTGTGAACCGCAAGGTCAGCAGTTCGAAACTACCAGATTTACAGCCTTGGAAACCCTGTACAGGGTCGCTATGAGTCGGAACCGACTCCACGGCACATAACAACAACAACAACAATGTGTGGTGCTGGGGGTTAAAGTGCTAGACTGCAAAGTCGTTTGAACTTCAAAGTCAGCAGTTCAAGCTCACCAGCTGCTCCTTGGAAACTCTGTACAAGGTCACTATGGGTCAGAACCAACTCGACGACACATAACAACACCAACAACAAATGTGATGGCTGGAGTCTTGGTATGTGCTGTGGGATAAGAGCTTGACCACATTTTTGTTTGAATCTCAAGGTCTGTGGTTCAAGCTCACCAGCCACTCCTTGGTAACCCTATACCAGGTCACTGTGGGTCAGAACCAACTCCATGGCACTCACTTAACAACAATAATGTGATAACTGGAATTGTGATTGTGTCAGCAGGGCCAGATCAAATGATTTTGTGGGCCTTTACAGCCTGAGGAGTCCTGATGTGGTGCTGTGGGTTACTGTGCTGGACTGCAAAGTCAGTTTGATCCACAAGGTTGGTGGTTCAAACTCACGAGCCATTGCTTGGAAACCCTCTACAGAGTTGCTATGGGTCGGAACCAATTCGACATCTCTTAACAACCTGAGGGTTGGATGTTACCTATCCCTCCTCTAAAATATCACAGAAAAGATAGCAAAGCAATTTCTTCTGTAATTTTCAGTGATAACTGATGGTATAGAATGTATTTTTCTATTTTAAGAGTGGATGCTAAAATTAATGCTTAATATTAAAAGAGAATTTTAGTATCAAAAGGGGAAAAGTTATATCATTTTTAAAATATATAACTTTACAAATTAGCTTTTCAATATGAGTTAGTCCTCATACCTCTTAATGGCAAGGGTTAATAGTGTCAACATAGTTGAACTTTCATATAGTTTATATTTTATAGATACACTTTAAAACAATGACAGAACTTTTTCCATCTGTTTAAGTTAATTTGTTAATTTGAATTAATTAATCTTTTAACTTGTATTAATTAGTTGCAAGAAAAACAATTTTTTCACAGAAAGAAGTATAAATAGGTGGATATAAAAATAGAACTTCTCAAAGATAAAAATCTGATTCTATTTGTTCAGGAGGTTTGGTATTTAATAACTGAACGATCTTTTGTTCACAGAAACCTCTTATATTATAGGCTTTCTTCTCTTTTCGAAAATCTACATAGATTGATACTGTTTTTGTGTTTTGTTGTTGTTGAGTAGATACTAAGAGAATATTACTCTTTGCATAACACTGCTACATTATGCTGTTTTTCCCCAAAGAATGCTTCTATGCTGAGATTGCAATGAATTTCAGTTTTGCTACCTGCCTTCTCTCCATGCTCTGTGCACTACACTCAAGCAATAGCTGCTAACCAATTCCAGTGATGCTCTTTGCTGGGATCTGAAACACAGGCTGTGAAATTGACATCAGCATTTGAAAACAGGGCTTTCTAGTAACTACCTACCCACTGAGTGTTTCTAGGCAGAAGACCAAGATTTGGCATTAAATATGGACTTTTTCCTCTATGGAAATATTATAAGAGAAATGATTACTAAAAAGTAGTAAGTACTTTTTATGTGGGCACATAGGAAACACACTCATAGCACCTAACATGGAAGTTTGGTGCCACCATGGTCTTTATTGAGAAACATGTGGCTGGCAATTGAGAAGCCAGGGAAAATTGTGAGGATTAAAGGAAATCAATTAGGAGCTGAGTTACATAAATCTTGAGGACTCGTTGCACCTGGAATCATTTTCATGGCAGTGTGTACAATTGGGTATTTTAAAGTATCCTGGCTGCAGGATGAAAATTGCTGTTTTGAGTAAATTCTATACAAGTCTTTCATTTGGTGACTAGAAAAACGTTTTTGTTTTTCCTTGTTGAGATTTTCAAGAAGTACCCAGAAAGTTTTTGGTAGAGATTGCCAAATTCTTCTGTCATGTATCTTTGATCCTTGACTTGATAGTCTGTCCTAATGTGTTTTCCCTTAGCTTTCACTGAATCAGTTTTTCATATTCTGAAAATGTTTTAGGGGAATTTACACAGCCTGAGTTTGGTAGAGACAATCTGGATGCGGTGTCTGGAGTTTCAGGGCATTTTAGAAGAGATAGTTTAGAAGAGACTAAACATTGGTATGAACAGTTAGCACACTCTCCTTCTAACTAAAAGTTGGAAGTTAGAGTTTACTCAGAGGCACCTCAGAGAAAAGGCATGACAATCTATTTTAGAGAACTCAGCCATTAAAAAACAAAAACAAAACCCCACAAGATCCCCACAAAATACTGAGCACAGTTCTATTCTGACATACACGGGATCAGAATCAACTTGTCAGGAACTAGTTAAATATATTTAACTGATATGGCACTGTGGATCAGTGTTGGATTGTGAACTACAAGGTTGGTGGTTCAAGCCCACAGCTGCTCCTTGGATACCTGATACAGGGTGGCTATGAGTCAGAACTGACTGGATGGCATTAAGTAAATCACAATACTGGACAAGAGAGCTAAGAATTAAAGTTTCCTTTCATACTATGATTAGTGAGAAACCAAAAGGATAGTAATATTGCCACATTTGATATACTATATTACCATAACATTCTCCTAACTATTTTGTGTGCATTATTTAATAATACGAACATTTATTGATGTTGTTATTAAGTGCCATCAAGTCAGTTCTGATTCATAGTGACCCTCTATGGGGTTTCTGTAGAACCACTGACTTTGTGCTTATCCTACAATGTCATACCATGACTCAATAAGAACATTTATTGAGTATTTAGTATGTGTCAAACTCTGGCTGAAGCCCCTTACATCTATAATTAACTCACCACATCCTACATACACTCTTTGAGGTAAGCACTTTTGATATCCCCATTATATGGATGAGGAAATTGTAGACCTTTTTAACCATTGCACTTGACTGCTTCCCTATACTGCCTTAATATTTCATTCAATATTTATAATATCCTGCAAAGCACACATAATTCCCCTCTTTTGCACTAGAAGCTATTCAGGATCAGAGATTCAGTAAATTTCCTAAAGTTAAGCTGCTAGAAAATGGTATAGTGAGAATTCAGTCTAGGACTGAGCGAGACTGAACCAAAGCTCATGTATTCCCTGTCACAGTAGCTATGCTTTTGCTAGATGGTTAAATCAACACTTCTAGGGAGCATGCGCTACAAGCACGAAGCTGGAAAGAACCAGGAACTTCATTCTTAAGGTAATGTGGAGAGGGCACTGCAGTGTGGGAAGGGCATCGCAGCCTGCCCAGAGCTGTAGCCCTAACACATGGTTCGAATTGGCCTCCTTACTCATGCTGCAAGGTCAGCTCTCAGAGTGAATTGAGAATTTTGGCGTGGTTTGCTTCCCAGAGTGGACAAGCCCCTTTAGACCAGTTCTTTGTGGAAATCCTGCTGGGATTTCTACATAGCACACATATTTGTAATGCCTTCCCCTGCCTCAGGGTATAAGGGTGTTTTGTAGTTAGAACCTAAAGTTCTATCCAGTTAGGATCCCATCTGGTCTTTGGTGGTGCACATTGAAGAAAGTGAACTATAGATTAACCCCAAGCCAGAAAATATTTTCATAATTCCCATTTCCATAGGGTCACAAGGGTGTATGAGAATAGATTTCTTGATAGGAAGTAGAAATTCAAACTCTTAGAAATATTATTTTCTCTAGATCTAACCATATGCTATCTAAGATAAAAGGCTTCAAGTATGGACCACAACAGAAAACTTTACACTGTTTCTTTACCAGTGAAAAGGCAAAATATATTGGACTTTCAAGGTTCAAATATTATAGAAATATCAGTAATAGTTGTTGATGTAATATTTTTTATATTATGGAGTTTCCTATTGATTTGTGGGATTATACTGAACAAATATAATGAAATACGCATTTAGAGTCACACTGCACATTGTTTTGTGAATACAAATGTATATGCATTGGCAATATTAATTCTTCTGGTTCATATGCTTTTCTAAATTCATGGGGTACCATAAGTTTTGTACCCTAAAATACCTTTTTTAGAAGGAATCATATAACTTCTTGAGTGCCTAGCATTCTCCCTATTACAAAGTAAAGATTAATCCAAGTGTGTTGACAAACTAAATCTAGAAGATGCAAATAAATTGAGTTATGTGAATCTGGCTCTATTAAGATGACTCTCCAAGCTGGATTTAGACGAAGATATGGAATGAGGGGTATCATTGCTGGTGTCAGATAGATCTTGCTTAAAAGCAGAGAATACCAGAAAGATGTTTACCTTTGCTTTATTGACTATGCAAAGGCATCCAACTGTGTGGATCATGACAGCCTATGGACAATATTGCAGAGAATGCATGATTGTACTCTTGAAGTACTTGTACATAGACTAAGAGGCAGTCATTCAAACAAAACAAAGCAACACTGAGTTGTTTAAAATCAGGAAAGACGTCCCCCAAGTTTGTATCCTTCCACCATACTTATTTGATCTATATGCAGAGCAAATACTCTGAGATGATGGATTATATGAAGAAGAATATGGCATGAGGATTGGAGGAAGAGTCATTAACAACCTGTGATATGCAGATGACACAACCTTGCTTGCTGAAAGTGAAGAGGACTTAAAATACATACTGATCAAGATCAAAGACTACAGCCTTCAGTATAGGTTGCATCTCAATAAAAAAAAAAAGAAAACAAAAATCATCACTATTGGATCAAAAAATAACATCATGATAAATGGAAAAGACTGAAATTGCCAAAGACTTCATTTTACTTGGATTCACTATCAACACTCATGGAAAAAGCAGTCAAGAAATCAAATGATATATTGCATTAGTCAAATCTGCTGCACAACACCTCTTTAAGTGTTCAAGAGCAAAGATGTCAGTTTTGAGGACTAAAGTGCACTTGATTCAAGCCATGGTATTTTCAATAGCCTTATATGCATGTGAACGTTTTGCAATGATTAAGAAAGACCATAAAAGAATTGACGCATTTGAGTTATGATGTTGGAGAAGAATATTGAAAATTCCATGGACAGTTGGAACAAATCAGTGTTGGAAGAAGTACAACCAGAATGCTCTTAGAAGCCAGTATGGCAAGACTTCATCTGGCATACTTCGGACATATTATCAGGAGAGACCAGTCCCTAAAGAAGGACATCATTCTTGGTAAAGTGGAGGGTTAGTGAAAAAGAGGAAGACCCCAATGAGATGGATTGGCACAGTGGCAGCAGCAATGTACTGAAGTTTAACAAGATTGTGAGGATGGTGCAGGACGAGGCAGTGTTTCATTCTGTTGTACGTAGGGTCACTATGAGTTGGAACCAACTCGATGGCACCTCGCAACAACATGCATAGAATTGAATTCCCTGGTGGTATAAATGTTCAAATGCTAGGCAAGGTTTGCACTCACAAGAGTCACTTTGGAAGAACGTCTGGGAGATCTGCTTTCAAAAGTTCCCAGCTATTGAAAACTCTAGTGAGTGCACTTCTATTCTGAAACACATAGAGTTGTCATGAATTGAAATGGACTCCATGACAACTGTTGTTGTTGTTTTTTAAATGCATAGAATCTTTCAGATGTTTCTTAATTTGAAAATATATTTTCATGGTTCACTGAAATGTGTCAGTGACCTTTCTAGAAGAATATTTCAAATGATTCCTATGTCACTCATATACGGCTACTGTAAAACTAGACTCTACAAGTGATTCTCCACATTGGGATAAGAAGATGCTGTTCATCCAATTAAGGACACAGAGAAAAAGACATACCAAGAGGAAATTTAAAGATTAATTTTTAAGAAATACCCCTCGTTTCCACAAAAACTACAAGAAAACCTTCAAAGATCTTACTTCAAACAGTCCACAACTTTTATGCATATTTTATTTAACCAAGTGTTTACGAATCGGGCTGTGAACCGCAAGGTCAGCAGTTTGAAACTACCAGCTGTTCCGCAGGAGAAAGATGAGGCTTTCTGCTCCCGTAAAGATTTACAGCCTTGAAAACCCTGTACAGGGTCCTCACTATGAGTCAGAACTGACTCCACGGCACATAACCACCACCACCACCATTCACTTAAGAGCAGCCACCCTATAGTCCATTGACCAGCAATTCTTTTTTCTCTCTGTGACAATCAGACAACAGTTCTTTCCTCTCATCCCTTCTTCTTCTCCTTCCCTGATTCCTGGGTTAACTTCCACCACTCTTCTCAAACACCCATTCCTACCTCCCAAGGATGAGCAGCCAGCATATCCAAGAAAGAGATGACATTGGTGGGAGGAAGGGGAAGAGGGTAGAATAAAACCAAGTTGTATCACCCTATGCATACTCTCTCTTCTCCAAATGACTGCTTCTCCATGTTCCCATATTCAGCACACAATGCCAGGAATAACACCCAAGCCCCTGAGTTCACTATTTCCATTTCAGTCCTTTTCTTTCTCTTTTCTAGAGGTCCTACTGCCCTAAAATGGTCAGAACATACAGTTTTTCTCATGAACACAGATGAATTTTGCTTCAGTCTTTTCATAAGAAGACTCTGTGTTAGCATTTAGAACTGATTTAAGACTGAATGGTGTGGTGCTGTAGGATCATCCCTGACTGAAAACCACAAGGTTGGCAGTTCAAACTCACTAGCGGCTCCCTGGAAGCCCTATATAGGTTTCTATGGTTGGAACCAACTTAACAGCATTTAACAACAATAGCAACATTATTAATAAGGAGTCTTGGTGATGCACTGTAGGATGAGTGCTGGACTGCTAACCACAAGGTTAGTGGTTCAAACCCACCAGGTGCTCCTTGGAAAACCTATACAGGGCTGCTATGAACCAGAAACAACTTGACGGCACTTAACAGCAATAACAACATTATTAATAATGGAGTTCTGGTGTGGCATTATAATATAAGCAGTGGACTGCTAACCAGAAGGTTGGCAGTTCAAACTCATCAACCACTTCTATGAAACCCTATCCATAGTTGTTATGAGTCAGAACCAACTTGACAGCACACAACTACAACATTATTAATAACAAACTTGCTGGCCTTCTACGCCCACCAACAAAGACTGTGTACCGGTTGTTTCATCTGCCCTTGTTCCTATCTGCCTGGCTCCTGCTCTCACTTCTTTTGGGTCTCTGAAAAGATGATCTCCGAAGTTTCCTTCCCCTTCCATCACTGTACATTCCCCTTGGCTTGTTTCATTTTTTCTTCACAGTATATCATGCTACAATGATCTTATTTGTTATTTGTCTTTTCCCATCAGAATGAGGGTAAGGGTTCTGTTTTGTTTACTGCTTAGTACGCTGGCACATACTACTAACTCACTGCCATCAAGCAGATTCCTACTTGTAGGGTTTCAAAGTCTGATGTCTTTATGGGAGCAGAAAGCCTCCCCTTTCTCCCATGGAGCAGCTGGTAGATTTGAACTAGCAGTCCAATGGGTCACCCACCACCCCACCAGGGCTCCTGGTACATATTAGCATATAACAGCACCCAATAAATACTTATGAAATGCTTTGAATAAATACCTTACGGTTGTCTTGGCATAGCACTGTAGGATAAGCACTGGATTCCTAACCACAAGGTCAGTGGCTCCAACTCACTAGGAGCTCCTCGGAAACCCTATACAGGTGGCTGTGAGTTGGAACCAACTTTATGGCACTTAACAACAGCAACAAGGAAAGTTGTACCTACCACCTGCCTGTCAGTTTGTGGTATTGTGGTGGCTTGTGTGTTATTAAGATCTTGGAAGCTATGTTACTGGTATTTGAGATATAAGCAAGATCACCCATAGTGAATCTACTTTCCTAATGGTAGGCTCTGGTAGCATAGTGGGTACGAATCGGGCTGTGAACCACAAGATCAGCAGTTCGAAATTACCAGCTGTTCCGCGGGAGAAAGATGAGGCTTTCTACTCCTGTAAAGCTTAACAGCCTCGGAAGCCCTGTACAGGGTCGCTATGAGTCGGAACTGACTCCACGGCACATAACAACAACAACAACAACAATGGTAGGCTAAGACAGACTAGGAAGAAAGACATGGCGATCTACTTCTGAAAATTAGCCAATGAGAACCTTATGGATCACAACAAAATATAACCCTATGTAGTTCTCTAAGATAAGTCCTTGAGGTTTGAAAGCAGTCAAAACACACAATGACCACAGTGATGGAGTTGAGCAGACCTATGATTGTGAAGGAGGTACATGAATGAACAGCATGATGATTTATTGTACATGAGGTTGCCAGAAGATGGAGGTAACTGAATAACAACTAATAACAACAACAACACCACAGTACAATGTGGTCAATGCTTAGAAAGAAGGGTGCACAAAGCACTAATGGAGTTGTTGTTGTTATGTGCTGTGGAGTCGGTTCTGACTCCTAGCGACCCTGTACAGGGTTTCCAAGGCTGTAAATCTTTACAGGAGCAGAAAGCCTCATCTTTCTCCCGCGGAACAGCTGGTAGTTTTGAACTGCTGACCTTGTGGTTCACAGTCCGATTCATAACCACTACTCTACTAGAGCTCCTGTTGTTGTTGTTGTGAAGTGCCATCGAGTCGGTTCCGACCCATAGTGACCCTGTACAGGGTTTCCGAGGGTGTAAATCTTTACGGGAGTAGAAAGCCTCATCTTTCTCCCGCGGAGCGGCTGGTAGTTTCGAACCGCTGGCCTTAAGGTTCGCAGCCCGATTCGTAACCACTACGCTACCAGAGCTCCTAGAGAGTGTCAATTCTGATAATTAAGAAATTAAGTTGTTGTTAAGTGTCATCAAGTCTGTTCTGACTCATAGCTACTCTGTATAGAGTTTCTAAGGAGTGGCTGGTGGGCATGAACTGCCAATCTTGTGGTTAATCTCCAGTGTTTATCTTATAGTGCCACACCAGGACTAAAAATTAAGAGTGGGGGTTAAAATTTAGCAGCGATGATAGCATACATAGTACTTCATAGTTTCAAAGCATTTTGATATGAGTTATTTGTTTGATCTTAAAAAGTAGAGGAGATACTGTCTAGTAAATGAGGAAAGGTAAGGACCCAGTACCCAGGTGCATGTCCTCATCTTCCATTTGCAAATTCATTAGACACCATCTTTCCTTTATGTCATTTAAATGCTACATTCTAGTGCAAATTAGAAAATAGGAAAATCTAAGTGCTTTTGCATATTTTCTGGCTTTCAAAAGATTAAATATTAAATTCTTTTTGGACAAGAACAAAATGTCTGCCTTCTTAATATTTTCTATAATACCTGCATTATACTATGACAAAGTAACAAAATTGCTGCTTGATTATGCCATTGTTGATTGCTGATGAAAAAACTGCCAATTAATGCCTAATTTGTCTAAGGAATAGAATTTGTCTTTTCTTTGGAATATTTAAGGGTTCCTTTTCATGGTTAGAGGTTGTATAAAGATATGTATTCTAACATGCTCTAGTTATGTTATTAAAACAAATAAAAAACACTAGCGAAAGCTCTGGGTAAGCTTTTTCCTTTAGATAAGTGGTGTGCTACTAGAACAAATGACATCATGGTTGGCTCCAACATTTGGAAATGAGACACTATAAAAAATGACAAGTTCTAGTAGCTATTTCATAACAGGGGATGAGATTTAAAACAAGACTGACAAAATAAAGTTTGAGGAAACTGACTATTTTTTAAATTGTACATTTATCATGACAGTTTTGGGGTTAATCTCTGGAACTAGCACAAGGATGTATGAGGTAATATTTGCACATGTTGTGGATAAGATACCCAAAAGGGAGTTGGTGGGAGGGGGAAGCCCATTTCCAGACTAATGTGCAACTAAGATTATGGACTTTATTGCTGGAAAGTGCCCCGTGGTTTGAATAACGTAGGGTTCAAAACGACAATGCCAGTGGTGTGCTGGGCCATCGCATTGGATCTGAAGTTTTCTGAATAGAGGAGGGTAGGAAAAAGAGTAGGCGGAAGCCTGCAGGCAAGGAGAAAGATTTGGGAAGTAAGAAAATGGGAGGCAAACAATAAAACTCCCTCATAGAGGTGACAGTATCATGGCTGGTAATTAAAACTTCACTGAGAAGTGAAATCTGATGATAAATCTAGCTTAATACTGTTCATATGCACATTAGGGTATGAGAGGAGATTGTGTATTCGTTACTACCCAGATGTTATTACTATCAGAGAAATGTTCAGAGATCTTGTTTTATTCTGTGGCTTTGAGGAAGGAGAAAGAAAGCACTGTGAGGGATGTGTTGACTGAAATTCGCCATTAATTTCATGTCTCTTTTGTATAAAGCACTTTTAAAGTATGCCAAGAAATTTAAGTGTTTCAACAACATAACCTTGTGACAATAGAAAAACACGGGTACATTTTCATGGTATCAATAAAAATATCATAATAATTTACAGTACTGATCTCTAAATTGGGTCACAGTGGAGCTCTTTCAACATTAGCAGAGATAGCAGCCTCCTCGATTTGCTCCCAAGTTACTGAGATCAGAATAAACATGATCTCTCATTGTCTCCAAGGTCTGAAGTCTTGGTTGCTAAGGGGCTGAATTTTATGGAGGGCTCTCATTTTTTGGAGCTTTATTCTTCTTTCTACCCAAACAGATCCCAGATTTACAAGCTTAGAGGTCTTAGAAGGAAATAAGACAGGCATGTTTGTATCTTTTTAAACTGGTGTAGGTTTCCAGATGGTATTAGAAGCTATTGTTGGCTGAGAAGAAATACTTGTTTGTGTCTCAGTCTTGTACATGGGTCTGCAAGACTTGGCAAATGGCGCACTTTTAGTATCTAAACAAATAAACAAAGCATTTTCACAATTTGCTGACACTCAGTATTCTATCCTGAAACTTTGCTCACCAGATGCAAACACCAAGGGCTAATTTATCTAATTTCTGTTTAACTCAGAATCTCCTTGGAGAATTAGATTATTGAGAATTCCAAATATGTAATTCTTTGTATTAATATGTCTATGAATGTATGTGATTCTGTGGTTGTTTACTAATGAGTTAGGTTGAATATGTCAACAAGATAGGGGGTGGTGAACTGAAATCACTCAGCGTCAGACTGCTGGAGAACTTTTATTTCAATGCCATAATATTTAAGAGTCTGTTGTTTAAGAAATGGTGATAGGTACTCTGGAGGTGCCTATCTTATGTTGTAAACACCCTTGTATCTGACCTGAAAGATATTGATGAGTACAAAAAGAAGTAACAAAGGAGGCAAAGAGTTATGGTAGAAAGAGACAGACCTAGGCTTTGAAATCTTCATGTGCAAGAGTTCAAGTTCTAGCCTTGCCACTTGCTTACCTAGAGCATGTCCCTTTTCCTTTCAGTCTTGTTTTCCTTATCTGAGAAACGGAGAAATTGAGAGTAACTTCATAGGGATATTGTGAACACCAAATACAATAGCGCATGAAAAATCCTTGGCACTGTACTTGGTGCAGACAAGATGTTCGACACATGTTGATTCTTTCCTCTGAAAAGCAATAAAGAATCCTTAGCTAAAAGGATTAGGGCATAATTTGTGAGTAAATGACCTTTGAGTTGAGTATTGAAGGATGCATGGAATTTCATTACATGCTTGGTAGTGATTTAAGGAATATTGTGGGGGAGGATGGGAGTCCTGGCATGATGCTGTCCTGTAAAACCGCTGGACTGTGAAGTGCAAACTAACTGCAAGGTTGGTGGTTCAAACCCACCATTTCACTCCTTGGAAACCCTACATAGGGTCAGTATGAGTCTGAACAGACTCAACAACACAAAATAACAACAAAATAGAAGTGGATAGGATAGCAAAAGCATAGGAAGGAAGCATTTTGGGCAATGAAAGGCAGTTTGCTTTGACTAAGATGATACAAGAAAAGGAGCTTTGTGCTATTTATAGGGATGCAGGGCACGTAGGATCTTCAAGTTAAAGGTGAAGTATTTATAAATAATTCTATAAGTAAAAGTGTCAGTGGGATAAGTAGGGGTTGTTATGATTGGAGTTGCCCCCCCAAAAAAAACGATTTGGTAGCACAGTCACTGGGATATGTAAGGAGAAAGAGTGCGGCAAAGAGATTGATTAGGACTATTTTAGAGCAATTAAGAAGAGAAGCAATGAAGGTTTACATTGGTGTGGCAGGGAGAAAGGAAGAAGAGAACACGCAGGTGTGTGAGGACCAAAAAGGGATTGAATTGTTCTTTTAATACCTGTCCCTATTCCGTATATTTATTTCTCTCACTACACTGAATTTTACTTGTTTATGGCTCCTCTCCCCTATTGCTCTTGGAGTTTGAGGACTATTTTGTTTACCTCGGTATTTCTACACAGTATCATAAAGCTGAGAGTGTAGTTGGTCTTTGAAAAGATTTGCTCAATACAAGAAATACTGCTGGATAAATGTGGAAGATGGATCAAAATTAAATGGCCAGAATAAAGTAGCTCAAAAAGAAGTAGACCAAAAGATAAGTGAGAAATGGGAAAAGGAAATCAAGAGAAAGAAGAGAAGGGTGTTTCGGAACAGCTCGAGCTCATTCACAGCCAGGGATATGGAATCGTAGCCATTAAAAAAAAAGTAGATAAACACGCTCCTTGTTTTTTCCTTTAATCGAAGCCCTTACCCCATACACTGTTCTTCATAAATAATACTCGATGAAGATGGTGATGATGTGTCCTCTTCACGTTGATCCAGGCTGTCCCCAGCTTATGAATGGATTGGGTTCCAAGAGTCTGCTGTAAGTCCGTTGTTTGGCTATTGGAATGTATTTTTCCTTTGAGACAGTGCAAGGGTCAGTGGATACATTCTCCAACTACTTCACAAAAGGCTATTTAATCCCTAAAGTGGTAGAATTTTAGTGCTAATGTATTGCAGAATGGTAATTTAGTATAGGCACATTATATACTTTGTGATGGTTTGCAAAATGTTTTTGCATACATTTTTTTTTAATGGACCATCTCTGCATAATATTTTTCCATGGAAAAATATGTTCCGAGTTTTAAATGTGGAGGCCACTAACACATTCTCCACCCACTCTGGTCACATTGAAAAGACTTGGCTTTCACAGAAATGTTCCCACTCCACCCTTCCCAGAGGAGCTTAACTTCCCATGGGAGATGCTAAGATGAGAGCAGAGATGTAAGATAGGCATATGTTAACAAAGACTTCCTGGTGAGTGGACAAATTGTCACAAGACTGAATTAATTTGAATCTCGATTCTGCCACTTACCAGCTGGTAACTTTGTATAAATGTTTATTTTACCCTTATGTAGAGTTATGATGATGACACCCACCTCAAAGGGTTTTGTGATTTTTAAATTGGGATGGTTTAGTACCTGGTAAGGGAAGCAGTTGTCTTCACATTAATGCCAACTCATGGTGACCCCATGTGTATCAGAGTAAAACTGTGCTCATTGTTTTTTTTTTTTAATGTTTTATTGTGAATTATGTGATAGTTTACATGTGAGAACATTAGTTTTACATTCATTCTATCATATATCGTCTCTTTGCCATGGTTACAATCCCCTCCATACATCATCAACCAACCAAAGGGTATACCCTTCAAGCCTGCTTACCTCCATCCCTGGTCATCAGCACACAGCCTTTCTCCCTCTCTAGATCTCAAGTCCCCAGTTGCTCCATCTCTCCATGTCATCATCTCTGCCTCCATCTCAGTCATCACTGATTTTCTGGGTAGGATCCTGCTCTCCGCTTTTCTCCATTAATGGTCCTAGGGATCACTGCTCCTAGACTAAAAAGTCAATCACTCCCCTCCTTGCTATAAAATATCTACCTTTACATTTCCAACTCTCACAATCAGTCCTGATAACAATTATTCACTATTATATCACAAGAGACCTATCTGCATTTCATTTCGTCAGCCCCACCTAGTCAGATTGGATACTACTCAGTGGAGATTCTACCTTCCTCCATGCCCTCTGGATCTAGGTTCTCTCTTGAAAGCTTATAAGCCAGTCACTTCTTGCCTCTGTAGCCCCACCCCCACCCCATTTTGGGTAGTCAATGTCCAAGTTGCCCATCCCTGTCTACTCTATGTGTGGAGGGGGTGGGAATGATTCTTGCCTCAAGGATCTGTTTCCTCTTTTGAGCTACTGCATCCATAGGCATAAGTCAAGTTCATCAAATTGTATCAGATTACTCTTTTTTTCC
>NW_006408664.1:7636864-7638049 GCF_000296735.1 Chrysochloris asiatica | reverse complement strand
TTTGTAATTGTTTTTTCCATCTCTTTGAAGAATGTTGTTGGAATCTGGATTGGGATTGAATTATATGTGTAAATTGTTTTGGGCAGTATTGACATTTTCACAATGTTAAGTCTTCCTATCCAGGAGCATGATACATTCTTCCATTTTTGTAAGTCTCTTTTGGTTTCTTGTAGTAGTGTTTTGCAGTTTTCTTTGTATAAGTACTTTGTTTCTCTGGTGTTCATTGGGTTTTCAATGGTTGATCTTTTGGAAGTAATTTGCCAAGTCTATCTTTTGAGGTGTCTCTCAGTGGACTCCAGCCTCCACCCCTTTGGTTAGCAACCAAGCTCTTTTTGTACCATGCAGGGTCATGGGTGCTTAAAAATGTTCTTTTTATCTTCTTCCCTACCTGTTCACCAGCAGTAAACTCTAAAGCTGAATGGGTAGAGAGGACTTTCTGCAGTAATCACTTACACTGATAGGGGCAGCACAAAAGTTCAAGGCCTAAAGAAAGCCTCCAGAGTGGTGTTTCCTTGGGGAGTTTTTCCCAGAGGAGAAGACAGGAGGGTTCAAGTGTGCTGATTCTGAGAGGTAACAGTAGCAACCTTAGTGTTTATTTCTGCATCAATATTGTATGAATATTTATTAGAAAATGGAACCAGGGACTTGGGTTAAATATGAGGGGGCCTCAAAATTTGTGGAGACATTCTGTTATCTTTTAATTCCATGTTTATAAACTTTTGGAAGCTCCATTGTATTATCATTGTAAGTGATACACCCTTAAATCTCTGGTGCTTAGCACTGTAGACATTTAGTTCTCACTATACTAACTGCCTTGCAGGTAGTTTTCCTAAGTGCTGTTGCAGTGATTCAGTTTCCTTCCATCCTGTGATTCTGACTGTCTACACCTCTTGGCATCAAGTTGGCAAAAGAGGAAAACACAAATAGGACTATATAATAGAATATGGAAGGTTTATATGGACCAAGGTTTATTTGAAGCCAGGTCAAATAGGTATTATCTGCAAGTGTGGATGTTCTTGTGCATATACCCTCTCTTCTCATCAGCTGGATGCTTTATTCTCCACTCTAGTCCTCGGGTAGACGTGTAGTGAGGAGCTCGGTCAACAACAACGCGGAATACCGGGTCAAGAGGACTCATGAGTTGGTGTTGGAACTCTGTAACAAATATAAAGGTATGTTTGGAGG
>NW_006408664.1:7628417-7629726 GCF_000296735.1 Chrysochloris asiatica | reverse complement strand
GGACATTGTTTCATTCTGCTGTGCATGGGGTCGCTATGAGTTGGTTCCGACTCGATGGCACCTGACAGCAACATATGGACCAAGTCTCAAAGGAACCAACATTATTTCCACTTACATAACATTGGCTAGAATCATGTGGTCCCATCAAATTGCAAAGCAAGCTGGGTAATGCAGTCTTGCTACTTGTCCAGGAATGAAGGACTAATTCTGGTGATCATCAAGCAGTCTTAGCTATAGATGGGTGGCAAGCTGCTTTTAGGTACAAATTGTTTGTAGTAATTATATATATATATATATATAACCCAATTCAATACAATTCAAGATAAATTGTTGTTAAGTGCTGTCGAGTTGGTTCTGACTCACAGAGACCCTATATAGGGTTTGCGAGGTATGACTGGTGGGTTTCAACTGCTGGTCTTTTGGTTAGCAGTCCAGTCCCTATCCTACAGTGACACACCAGGACTCCACCCAAGATAAATAAGTCGAGCCAAATGAATGTCAAAGAATTCAGAGTAAGATAATTGCCTGAGTACTTTTGGGTCAAACATTGACATATTCTGTACGTTTTTTTTCTCTGTTACAAGTGAAAAACATGAACTAGATAACAAAACAAAACAACACATGCAATAAACAGTGTAGGAGTCCTGGTGTGGTGCTATAGGATAAGCTCTGGCCCACAAGGTCAGTTTGAACCAAGCAAGGTTGGTGGTTCAAACTCACCAGCAACACCTCCATAACCCTGTACAGGGTCACTGTGAGTCAAAAACAGCTCGATGACACTTAAGCAATGTGGTACTGTAGGATCAGCACTCGACTGTGAACCACAAGGTTGGCAGTTCAACCCCACCAGCTGCTCCTCAGAAGCCCTATACATGGTCATCATAACCACTAAAGAGCACTAACAACAGTAATTTTCAAAGCAGATCAATTAATAAAGAGAATGGTCCTTTGAAGGTCCTACACCAAGAAAGTATTTCCAACAATGCTAAATTTAATAATATAAATTAACTTCAGCTATTTTAAATTTACTGGTGCTGTTTGAAGACATAAATGACACTTTTCATGCTTTTCTTTTCTTTCTCTGAGTTATTTAACAAACTGACTTAAGGGTTGGAAATTCAAGTCACACCCATGGGTGTGGTTGACTAAGCAAGATTGTTGTTGTTGTCAATTGTCGTTGAGTCAATTCCAACCCATTGCGGCCCTGTATAGGGTTTCCAAAGAGCTGCTGGTGAGCTTGAACTGATAACCTTGCAGTTTAAAAGACTTTGCTGTTCAGAGCATTAATCCATAGCGCCACACTAGGATT
>NW_006408664.1:7608008-7627082 GCF_000296735.1 Chrysochloris asiatica | reverse complement strand
GAGGATTTTTGTTTTCTTTACATTGAGATGCAATCCATACCAAAGGCTGTGGTCTTTGATCTTCATCAGTAAACATTTTAAGTCCTCTTCACTTTCAGCAAGTAAGGCTGTTCTGTGTGTGTTTTCTAGGGCACACAAACACTTTCAGATTACTAGTGTAAAAGGCCTCTATATATTAATAGCAGTAAGTTAGAGCTTCAAATTATGTTTCCTGTGGTCCCCTGAGCTTGCAAAGTGATTTTTTTTTCTCTAGGGAAAAGAAAAAAAAAAAGTTGCTCACAAACAACTTGAAATACAATCTAAATGCGTCCCATTGAAAGTTAGGGAATATTCCATGTTAAGTATTAGCAGCCAATATTTACAGGGTGATGACCTTGCTTATTCCAGCAAAGCAGGAAATGGAGGAAAAGAGGGATGGAGAATAACTATCTATACAGTAAAACACAAGACATTACAGTTACCTTAGAAAATACTGAATTGCTTGTAGCATTTTTCAATTTGTGAAGCATTTGGCTATCTGAGTGAGTCTTACCCTTGACTGCTTGTTGGAATTGTCTGGGAACTTGAAAACATTGTAGTTCCCAGGTCATATCCCAGACAAAATCAGAGTATTAGGAAAATGGTACCCAGGCACCAGCATTTTTTAAAGCTCCTCAAGGAGTCCTGGTGTGGCACTGTGGGCTAGTGTGTCAGACTGCAAAGTTGTTTGAACTGCAAGATCGGTGGTTCAAGCTCACCAGCCACTCCTTGGAAACCCTAGACAGGGTCGCTATGGGTCAGAATCGACTCAACAACACTTAAAAACAACGAAAAGTGATTTTAATTCTAAGCCCAGTTTTAGAAGCATTTGTCTATTAAGATTACATGTGGAAACAAGTGTCAATTAAGGCTTTTTTTTTTTTAAATTAAGCAGTAAAAAAAAAAATGACAGAGCCCTGGTCATATAGTGGGCTAGTGTTGGTTGGCTAACCACAGGTTTACATTTTAAAGCTGCTTTGTAGGAAAAAAAAGGAGGTTTTCTGCTCTACTAATGATTTACAGCCTTGGAAACCCTACATAGGGTTGCTTGAGTCAAAACTGACTTGATGCCAGTGGATTTGGTTTGGGTTCTTGTAAAATTAGCAGCCAAGTGTTGGGCTGCTAATCACAAAGTTGAGAGTTCAAACCCACCAATCACTCTATAGAAGAACGATGAGGCTGCCTTCTATTGTAAGATTTACAGTCTTGAAAACCCTAAAGAACAGTTCTACTGTGTTCTATCAGGTTATGAATCAGAACACAATGGGAGTGGAGTCAGCCCCTCAAAAAAAAAATGACTGATCAAAAAAAAATTTTTTTTTATTAAAATTTGTACAATGTAGTTTATTTAAAATATACTCTAAAAAGAAACATAAATATGAAACCAGTATGTATTGAATAACCCCCAACTTTTTCTCTCGTAAATGTTTAAGGCTGGAGAGTTTAAAGCTAGGTAATCAAATATGATGTTATTTTATATACGAATGGCAACATTCCCACAGGTTTATAATCTATAATATTACAAAGATATTGAGCTCTGGTTTGGAACTGTAGGATAAGACTGGACTGCTATCCACAAGGTGGGCAGTTCAAACCCACCAGCCATTTTTTGGAAACCTTATACAAGGTTGCTATGATTCGGAATCAACTCATTAATAAACAATAACTTCATAAGTTGGCCTATTCTAGACTTTTTCCAAATTAGTAACTGAATTGTGATTCCTATTCTCTTTATTGTTGTTATTGTTGTTAAGTGCCGTCGAGTCGGTTCCGACTCATAGTGACCTTGCAGAGGGTTTCCAAGGCTTTAAATATTTATGAAAGCAGAAAGCCTCATCTTTCTCCTGTGGAACAGCTGGTAGTTTCGAACTGCCAATCTTGAGGTTAGCAGCCCAATTCATAACCACTATGTTACCAGAGCTCCTTATTAGACTTTCATGGCTCTTGAGTCCCACTTCTGCTTATGATCTCTATGCCTGGGTTCCCTTGTCTCTAAAATGACGACAGTAAACGTTTTGTTGAAAAGCTTAGAGCTGATATGAAGATTAACAGATATAAAAGAGCCATAAATCGTTTATTATACTTAATAAAATAAGTGCTTAATGAATATATGAGCAATGGAAACATGCGTTATTTGTTATTCTCTAAAGAAACATATAGAAAATCTACTCAATATGTGGTGATTCTCCCAAATGAGCTTTAACCAGGTATCTTTTTCTGTTACCTAGAATAAGCCATGGTGATGTCCAATAAGAATGAGATTAAAGTTTTCTCTATAGTTTTAGCAGTGTTGATGGGAAGAAGAAATGTCTATTACTAAATGAAAGGTAAATCAGAGAAGAATTTAATAATTTTACATGTCCAGCAATGTAAAACATAAAGTAACTATGCTCACAGACAATGATGGCATCTCAAATATTACCATGAATCAAAAGTTCATTTTATAATTCAATGTTTTAACTATAAAATCTACTTAGCTTGAACATGTATGGATTAATTAATAATTTTAAGAAGCAATTATTACTAGATAGGTGAGGTTAACGGTGTTGTGTGTGTGTGGACACGCTATGATTTGGCTCTTATAATAAGAGACCATTCAACTTAATGCTCGTGTTTTAAGTTAGAACATCAAATCATTTTGTACATCTGGCCTTACTTGGTGGTTTTCTAACTTGCCAATGCTCTATCTTAAACGTACTTATATTAATCATAGTTCAAAATAGCCACATTATTAAATAATCATTTTAAAAAATTATATACGTTCTTAGAAATGGTACATACACCCGCTTCAGTTTTTGTTGTCAAATCATGAGTTGGGTTCTGGGGAAGAGAAGGAATGCCAACTCTGCATTTCAGGCCATCATTTAATTCACAAAGCTATTTCATGTTAGTCTCGATTCTGTTGCCAACGGGAAGATGGAGACGTATGTGGCCACACTGTCATACTCTTCTGCCAGCTGCAAACCTCATCACAGTTCCTGTGAAGTACATTTCCACAGATCAGGTTTCTGCCAGGGAAGACTTTAACAATCTCCTACTCCGCTTTCAACCAACAACAATTAGTATTAGCAAATGGTTCAGGCCACTGCCTGGGATTACATATGATTTCTATTCAAGAAAAGGCAAACTTTTACTCAAACCAGACCCACATGCTGAACACTTGAGCTCCCCTCTTAGATATAATGAAGTTGAGACAGTTTCTATCTTTCATTTAAAGAAAAAATCACTCTCACATTTGAAATCAAGTTGGCTGTTTTCTCTTGGCTAGGTAGCCATTTGGTAAGGGGACCTTTCAGTGTACTTACGTTAGGCCAGGAATTTGGGGTGGGGAGTGGGGGTGGAAATCATTATCCATTTGTCCTTTTGTTCTTTACTCTTTTAATGTGGTCAAAAAAAAAAAATTTTTTTTTTTTTTTAAAGTTTTCACAGCAGGGTTTCCCCCTATCCTCAAATAACACATATGGCAAATAAGTTAAATTCTTAATACATTTTACAGTCTAAATTTTCTTTTTTAGTTTTTGTGGATCAGAAAAACACAGATATGATTGAGGTCGCTTTGGTTCATTCTGAAGAAGGTGTCACTTTCTCGTTGTATACATGACTGTGATTCTCTTGTATTGCTACCTTATTTTTCAGGGTAAATATGGTGAATTTCAGTCTCCTGGTGTGGCTCTGTAGGATCAGTACTGGACTGCAAATCACAAGGTCAGCAATTCAAACCCACTGGCCGCTTCTCAAAAACCCTATACAGTATTGCAATGAGTTGGAACAACAACAAAAGTCAATTTCACAGATTTTTTAAAGGATTTATGATCACTCCAACTGGAGAAACCATGAATTTAGTGTGTTTGGGGATTTTATTGTTCTTCTCAATTACGTTCTTCAAAAGTAGGACTTGATGGCTACTGTCTCTCTGGTCACTTTGAGGCTGTCATAGTATCAATTCTTTGCAGTACATTCCCTTCATAGGAAAATTACAGGTAATATAAAAATTTTAACTTTTGTGGACTGGAAGGTAGTTGAAGAGATCATTCCTGTATTATGGATCCAACAATGAAATTTCAGAGAAATTAAGTGATTTTTTTCAAATTCACCCAACACAGACTGAAGAGGGCCCTAGAACCTAAATATACTCTTTGTCTCTGAAAACTTTACTAATTTTCCCAGGTGCATTCCAGCTTTGAGCAAAAATTTTTAGTAATACTGACATTACATTTTGCAGAATTTTTTGTTATGAAATGCAGAGCTCAATTAGGACCATGTGGTTAATTTAGGCAAAGTCCATCTTTTCTAAGTCATTAAGCAAGTAAAAACATATGTAAAACATGTACTAGTTATTCATGTTGTTGTTGTTAAGTGCCACTGAGTCAGTTCTAACTCATAGTGACCCTATATAGGGTTTCCATTGAACAATGGTGGGTTTGAACCACTGACTTTGCAATTCAAACCAACCTTGCAATTCAAACCAACCTTGTGGTTGAGTACTTATACTACAACGCTATACTAGGACTCCTACTTATTCATAGTATACTAGGTATAAGGAACCCTGGTAGCATAGTTTGAAACCACCAGCCACTCCATGGGAGAGAGAGAGGCTTTCTACTTCTGGTGTGGTGTGAGTTAATGCACTTGACTGCAAAGTTGGTTTGAACTGCAAAGTCAGTGGTTCAAGTTCACCAGCTGCTCCTTGGAAACCCTATATAGGGTGGCTATAGGTTAGAACTGACTTGATGGCCCTCAACTACAACAACAATAACAAACAAAAATACACAGCCTTGGATACTCTATACAGGGCCGCTATGAGGCAGAACTAGCTCAATGGCACATAACCACCACCCTAGATTTAAAGTAACATGTTCTTTGCTATTTTATAATATGTTCCAGAGAAAATACCCCGAATACTTTTAAGATTAAGTTTTAAACTTAGTCTGTTTGATCTTGATTTCCTTAAAGAGAAGGAAGGAATGTCAGAGGCAAGTCAATAGCGGAAAGCCTAGATAAAACCTAGATAGTGTGGTGTTGTAGCATAAGCACTGGACTATTAACCATAAGGTTGGTGGTTCAAATCCACCAGCCACTCTTCAGACACCCTATACGGAGTAGCTATGAGTCAGTACTGACTTTATGGCACTTAACAACAACAACAACAACAACAACAGTGTTTTGATATGGCTAGGCTAAACCAGATTTCCTGAAATTCTCTTGTGTGTATTTCCAGTTAGGGTGGGACACAAGGGTCTTGGAAAATTTGGAAAGTAGATGGGAAACAGCCACTATTTTGTAGCTCCCACACTCTATTGGTGATCTACTGACTTAACTAGTTGGCTTGAGGTAGCCATTGCTCTACCCTCCTTGGGACCCCACCTTCAGCATCTCAAACTCCTGAGTCTGGTGTGTGTTTAGCTCTGATTTATGCAGGATATTTGTATTCATTTTCTATTGCTAGAGATTGCATGATAGAATTGTGAAGGACCAATGACTTCTTTATGGCAGTACCTTTTAAAGCAACATA
Source organism: Chrysochloris asiatica (assembly GCF_000296735.1). Lineage (NCBI taxonomy): Eukaryota > Metazoa > Chordata > Mammalia > Afrosoricida > Chrysochloridae > Chrysochloris > Chrysochloris asiatica. The sequence goes on along the minus strand of NW_006408664.1, from coordinate 7,621,552 downwards.
AAAGACCACTATACACATGGACTTTATCAGATGGAATACACAGAAATCAAATTGAGTACATCTGTGGAAAGGGTCAGTGGAAAAGCTCCATATCATCAACCAAAACAAGGCAAGAGCAGATGGTGCAACAGACCATCAATTGCTCATATGCAAGTTCAGAGTGAAGCTGAAGAATATTAAAACAAGTTCACATGAGCCAAAATATGACATTGAACAGATCTTATCTGAATTTAGAGATCTTCTCAAGAACAGATTTGATGCATTAGACACTAAAAACCAAAGCCCAGAGAAGGTCTTGGATGACATCAAGAACATCATACAGGAAGAAAGCAAAAGGTCGTTAAAAAGTCAAGAAAGAAGGAAAAGGCCAAAATGGATGTCAGAAGAGACTCTGAAACTTGCTCTCCAGCATAGAAAATCTAAAGCAAAATGGAAGAAGTGAGGTGGTATAAGAGCTGAATAGAAAATTTCAAAGGTCAGCTTGAGAAGACAAAGTCAAATATTATAATGAAATGCGCAAAGACCTGGAGTTAGAAAACCAGAAGGGAAGAACTAGCTCAACATCTCAAGCTGAGGGAACTGAAGAAAAAAATTTCAACCTTCACTTTGCATTTTTGAGGGATTTTTTGGCCAATTTTTGATTCTTCCGGAAGTTTTCAAAGGTTTTTGGATTGGTTCCCCGGGTTCCCGGCCCCCCCCCCCCACAAAATGGCCATTTCAAGAGGTAGCATATGATCAAGAGCCAATGATACTGAAAGAAGATGTTCAAGGTGTATTGAAGGCACTGGCAAAGAACAAAGTTCTGGGATTTGCTAGAATACAAATTGTACTATTTCAACAAACTGATGCATAATTGGAGGCACTCAGTCATCTATGCCAAGAAATTTGGAGGATTACTGTCTGGCCAACTGACTTGAAGAGATCTGTATTTTTGTCCATTCCAAAGAGAGGTAGCTCAAAGAATGCAGAAATCATCGGACAATATCACTGATACCCCAGGAAAGCAAAAATTTTCTAAAGATAATGAAAAAACGGCTGCAACCGTACATTGACAAATAACTTCCAGAAGTTCAAACTGGATTCAGGAGAAGACTTGGAATGAGAGTTATCATTGCTGATGTCAAATGGATCTTGGATGAAAGCAGAGAAAACCAGAAAGATGTTTACCTGTGCTTTATTGACGATACAAAGGCTTCACTTGTGTGGATCATTGCAAGCTATGAACAGCACTGTGGAGAATGAGTATTCTGGAACACTTAATTGTGCTCATAAGGAATCTGTACATGGACTAAGAGGCAGTTGTTCAAACAGAACAAGGGAACACCGAATGGTTTAAAATTAGGAGAGGTGTGCACCAGGGTTGTATTCTTTCACCAAATTTATTCAATCTGTATGCTGAACAAATAATCTGAGAAGCTGGATTATATGAAGACAAACATGTCATCAGGATCAGAGGAAGACTCATTAACAACCTGTGATATGCAGATGACACAACTTTGCTTACTGAAAGTGAAGAGGTCTTAAAATACGTAGTGATGAAGACCAAAGATCACAGCCTTCAGTATGGGTTCCACCTCAATGTAAAGAAAACACCAATCGTCACCACTGGATCAATAAATAATATTCATATAGTTGGAGAAAAGATTGAAGTTGTCAAAGACTTCATTTTGCTCATCTCAACCATCAACACTCATGGCAGCAGCAGTCAAGAAATGAAATTATGTATTTTATTAGGTAAATCTGCTGCACAAGACCTCTTTAAAGTGTCAAAGAGTAAAGATGTCAGTTTGAAGATTAAAGTGCACTTGACCCAAGCCACGGTATTTTCAATAACTTCATGTGCATGTGAAAGCAAGGCAGTGAATAAGAAAGACCATAGAGGAAAACCATGGTGTTGGAGGAGAATATTAGAATGCTGGACTGCCAAAGAACTAATAAATCTGTGTTGGAAGAAGTACAGCCAGAATGCTCCCTGGAAGATAGGATGGCCTGACTTTGTCTCTCATACTTCGGACATATTGTCAGTAGGGGCCAGTTCCTGGAGACAGATATCATGGTTGGTAAAATGGAGTGTTGGAGAAAAAGAGGAAGACCCCAATGAGATGGATTGGCATAGTGGCAGCAGCTATGGGCTCAACTGTAGCAACGATTGTGAGGTTGGCACAGGACCAGGCAGTGTTTCGTTCTGTTGTGCATAGGGTCTGTATGAATCACGACTGATTCAATGACATATATAACAACATCAACAACTGTTCATATTGCATTGCCCATAAATTGTCCATCTGGTCATTTCTAACTTCTCGAGGGCAGGAAATGTTGGAAGTATAATCGTCTCTTTTTGAGACGTAAAGAAGAAGCTAAATGTTGGTGAGCAGTATTAATGTTGACTATAAGGATGTTGAGAAATATGTGAAAAGGAAGGCAAGCAGACAAAAGGGATAGTTGCAAAAGATGCGCTCTGGGTCTCTCTTCGTCCCAGTCAGAGGAGAGCTGTCCAGTTATCTTCTGTTTACTCCATTGTTGCCTTGGTGGACAAGATACTTTGCATTTGTGAAATCTGTGGTGGTGGCATTATTGCTGGAAATTTAAAACTGGAAAAAGGTAAATTATGGGGAATTTTCCAGTAAACATTTGTCTTGATTTTCTTCTTTTAAATCCAGGCTCTGAGATGAAAAATAGAAGGGATGTTATAATATTAAAACCTTAAATATTAAAACATTTATATTAATCCTAGTCAAATAATATGTTACTTGAAATATTTAGTAAGTAGATAATCATGAGGAATGAATTTCAGCAAGATGGACCTGGGAGAAATTACTATTAAGCAATAAAATTGCTCATGGAAGAGTTAACATTTAAGGTTCATTTGTAATGAATTAAGGAAAGATTTTTTTTCCCCCTTTGTTCAAGGAAAAATTTGTTTTATCTAACATGTTGCAAATATACTAGACATATCTTGTTGTTGTTGTTATGTGCCATCTAGTCGGTTTCGACCCATAGCGACCCTGTACAGGGTTTCCGAGGCTGTAAATCTTTACGGGAGTAGAAAGCCTCATCTTTCTCCCGCGGAGCAGCTGGTAGTTTCGAACTGCTGACCTTAAGGTTCGCAGCCCGATTCGTAACCACTACGCTACCAGAGCTCCTAGAGGGTTATTATTTTTTTTCTGTCAGTCATTTTCTAACTTCTCATCTGAATACATATAGAATGTAGTGATAGGCAAGTGCAATCAAATCACTCTGGTAGTTTTGAAAGTATAGTTGTGTAGGGATAGTCACAGAATTCCTAAAGATAATTGAAGTTGACAAGTTTCCCTTATATGAATCTCACAGAAAAACACTGACAGTTACTGAGAATTGCCTGGAAATGGACAAGGAAAGTTCTGAAATTTGGTAGATGCCTACCTTTTATGTATTGGAAAGAACATGTCCAATTTATTTCCTTGTCTAACTTCATTCAACACTGCATTTGTTGATCAGCTGGTGTGCTAATGCTGTTCCCAGAAGAACATCTTTCCCTCCAAGAGCACTTATTTAACCACCCACATCTTGGCCTGTAGCCCATTGGCACTCCAGCTTCTCTTTGTGAATTAGGAGTAGAGTGTAAACTCAATCTGCTACACACACAATGGCACATTCTTGGAGCGTGGCTGTCTAGACCATTTCCTTCACACAGTGGCTCAAGGGTCTTTTTATGGAGCGATTACTGGAATGTTAAATTGTGGGTAGTGGCTTCTTCAACAGATTCCTTACCCAGTCTCGACAGTTGCGTTTCAAGTGGTCTTCTTCCACAGATTAGTAGGTCATTAATATGCCTGTTCATATTAGCCTTAAAGTGAGCTTTCTTGCAGCCAAATTTCTTTACCTTGCACCTGTTCTTTCTCTAGAACTGAGGGGAATTCAGTCCCTACTTCATTTGTTCATTTTCTGCACTGAGATATAAATTTGGGGAGAAAAATAGAGTTTTTGAAGCCAGCCCAAGCACCTAGAGATTCCAGCTAGTATCTGTGAGTTTTGAACTACTCATATTTTGAGAGTCCAGGTGTTTAAAAGGACAACTACATTCTGAATCCATGTCTTGGTTCCACACTTGTTAGTCAAGCAAATTTATGATCATGTCTTAATCTCCTATATTTTGTCGTTAGTGCTATCAAGTGGATTCCAACTCATTGCGACCCAGTGTTAGGTTCCCAAGGAGCAGCTGGTAGGTTTGAACTGCAGACCTTGTGATTTATAGTTCAATGCTTATCTTACAGTGCCACACCAAGAGTCCTATGTGGTTAATTGCCGTCGAGTCGATTCCGACCTATAGCGACCCTGTATAGAGTTTCCAAGGAGCAGCTGGTGAACTTGAACCACCGACCTTGCATTTCAAACCACTTTGCGGTCTGATTCATTAGCTCACAGTGCCACACCAAGAGTCCTATGTTGTTGTTGTTAAGTGCCATCGAGTCGCTTCTGACCCATAGGGACCCTAGATAGGGTTTCTGAGGAGCAGCTGGTGAGCTCGAACCGCCAACCTTGCAGTTCAAACGGCTTTGCAGTCTGGCTTCTTAACCCACAGCACCACACCCCCCAAAATTGTGCTCAATCAATAACAGTAGCAAAATAGGTTTTAAGAGTAAAGATAGATCAGAACTGACCAGGGGAAAAACAAACTATGCATATGTTAAAAAATATTGTGTACGTTACAAAATAATACCTATTTCTTGAACTAAAAACAATGGAACGCTTTATGTCTGGTTTAAGAAAGCCTACCTGTTATTGTTGATGCTGTCTGTTCTGACTCATAGTGATTCTGGATAGGGTTTCTGAGGAGCTGCTTATGAGTTTGAACCACCAATCTTGTGGTTAGCAGTCCAGTGCTTATCCTACAGTACCACACTAGGACTCCTGCCTCTTCCTAGTAGTATCAAAATGTCATCCTAAATTTATACAGCAAAACCTGAGAAAGCTGGAAACTTTGTAAGGAGGAAACCTCTCAGAAAAGGAAAATGAAAACATTTTCCACTAGAGAGTGATAGAAAAGTGATGACCACATCTTATCAAAAATGGGAAACTTTCGAGACTCAGAAAAGTGAGGTTGTCTCATGGAATCCTGGCTCTCACAGGTTTTACTATAGTTTCTTTTACTTAGATTGCTGAATTTGTTTTTGTGTATAACAAGATAGGTATTGTGCCCAACTGTCTCAACATAATTTATTGAATCCTCTCTGAATTCTTTTAAAAGAACTTTTATAAAATTTTAAATTCCCCAGAACACCTGGATCTGTTTCAGATGCATTGATTCTGCGAATACCATAGTGTTTTATTTACTGTAGCTTCATATTGTGCTCTGATACTTGGTATATGAAATCCTTCCAGAATGCTCTTTTTAAAAGTATCTTGGCAATTTTTATGTTTCCATTTAGAGATGAGCTTTATAGTTAACTTGTCACATTTCATAAAGAATCTCATTGAGGTTTTGATTAGATTTATGGGGATTTATATATGTTTCTGGGACAATTTCATCCTCTTGCATCTCCCCAGGCAGAAACACATCTCACTTTAGACCTTTTGTTATTATTACCAGTTAATATGCAACCTGATTTGAACAAGAAGAAACAAACAAAATAAAAAGTTAAATTTCAGTTCAACCAAGATACTTGAAATCCCCCAAACTACAGTTCCTTTGGTTACTATTGCTCTAGAAGAGGTCAGATTATTAAATTCATTCATTTGAAAAATAAAAAAACAGATACGATAATTGATTTAGCCATATGAATGTACAATATTAATTTTTAAATTAATATCACAGAATAGATACTTGTTATTAGACAATAGGAAGAAAGTCCTGGCAATTTATTTCTGAAAATCTGTTCACTCTGATGCACAATTTATCATGGGAATGAGATGGGACTGGCCAGCATTTCCTTCCATTGTGCGTGGGTTTGTCATGAGCTGGGCACCAATTCAGTGACAGCTGAAAACAACAAGCAACAATTATAAATAAGAGTTGAATATTAATTTTTGATCTATCAGATTCCATTCCATTTTAGAATACATTTCCTTTTGGTCAGTAGGGGATGCTTGTGAAGCAACATGCCTTCTTTCAACTCCACTGATTCCTAACAAAGTTTAAAGCAATGAAAGAATTGGTTTATAAATGATCAGTTGCAGTTCTCACATACTCTAGCAGACTTACATCTGTGAACATTTTATGTAGAAGACAAGTAATGGGAGAAGGTGAGATCTTCAAAGTGTCTAGTAACCTAAGAAGGCTTGTATTATACAAGCACAGAAGGCAAAAAGGGATTATATCAGGTTGTGCTTGTGATAATGAGGAGAGCCTGTGTGTTGAGCTGTGAGTTTCTTGATTTCAGTCCTTTAAGAGCAGCACACAGTCTTTCTCTTTCTATGAGTCTAGAGCCCGTTGTTGCTCTATCTCTCCATGTCCTCATCTCTGCCTCCATAAGGGCAGCATTTTTCAAGTGGTACTTTAAGTTGCCATGGGTCGGAACCGACCCGACAGCACTTAACAACAACAACAACTTTAAGTATGGGAGAAAAGCTCAGGTGAGAAATGAGTAGGGGCTGTGGAAGGAAAAGGACTGGTTGCAGGCAATCCTATGGGAAAAGATTTGATTCTATCTACTCTGGTAGCATAGTGGTTACGAATCAGGCTGTGAACCTCACGGTCAGCAGTTCGAAACTACCAGCTGTTCCACAGGAGAAAGATGAGGCTTTCTGCTCCTGTAAAGATTTACAGCCTCGGAAACCCTGCACAAGGTTGCTATGAGTTGGAACCGACTTCACGACACATAACAACAACAACAACAAGTTTTGAAATCATTTTCATCATTGTTGATAGTTGTTGTTCCTCACAATAATTTTTAAGCTGGAGCTCATTGCTGTTGCCACTGTGCTAGTCCTCTTTTTAATTGAGCTTCCACTTAATCTAGCATGATGTCCCTCTCCAGAGAGTGGTCCCTCCTGATAGTATGTTCAAAGAACCACACACTAATTTTCGCCATCCTGGCTTGTAAGGAGTATTCTGGCTGTTCTTCTTCCAACACAGATTGGTTTGTTAGTATAGTAGCCCAATGTACTTTCAATATTTTTCTCCAACACCATCACTCAAATGCATCAATTCTTCTGTGGTCTTCCTTATTTATTGTACACTTTCACATACATATGAAGCTATTGAAAATACCATGGCTTGGGTCAGATGTACCTTAGCCCATAAACTGATATCTTTTCTCTTGAACAGCTTAAAGAAATCTTGTGCATCAGATTTGCCCAATGCAATACATTGTTCGATTTTTTGACTGCTGTTTTCAGGAATGTTGATAGCGAATCGAAGCAAAATGAAATCTTTGACAGTTTCAATCTTTTCTCCATTTATCATGATATTATTTATTGGTCCAGAAGTGAGGATTTTTGTTTGCTTTATGTTGAGGTGCAACCCATACTGAAGGCCTTAATATTAATCATTATTTTAAGTCTTCTTCCCATTTAGTAAGCAAGGTGGTATCATCTGCATATCTCAGGTTGTTAATGAGTCTTCCTCCAGTCATGATGCCTTGCTCATCTTCATATTATCTAATTTCTTGGACTATTTGCTCAGCATACAGATTGAATAAGTATGATGAAAGACTAAAACACTGGTCCATTCCTCTCCTAATTTAAAACCTTTCAGTGTCCTCTTGTTCTGTTCCAGTGACTGCTTCCTGTTCTTTACACAAGTTCTTCATACTGGACTACTCATTATCCATGTTGTTGTTCATAGTTTGTCATAATGCACACAATCAAAAGCCTTTGCATAGTCAATAATGTAGAGGTAGATATTTTTCTGGTATTCTCTGCTTTCAGCCAAGAGCCATCTGACATCAACAATGGTATCCATTGTTCCATGTCCTTGTCAGAATCCAGGTTGAACTTTTGGCAGTTCTCTGTCAGTGTACTGTTGCAAGCGTTTTAAAATTATCTTCAGCAAAATTTTACTTGCATATGATGTTAATGATATTGTCCAATAATTTCCACATTCAAGTGGGTCACCTCTCTTTGGAATGCACACAAATATGGATCTCTTTCAGTCAGTTGGAAAGGTAGTTGTCTTCCAAATTTATTGGTATAGATGAGTGAGTGCCTCCAGTGTTGCATCAGTTTGTTGAAAGATTTCAATTTGTATTCTGTCAGTTCCAAGAATCTTGCTCTTTGCAACTGCCTTCAGTGTACATTGGACTTCTTTGATCAGTACCATTGGTTCTTAGTCATATGCTACCTCTTGAAATGTTTGAACACCATTAATTTCTTCTTCATACAGTGACTCTATGTATTCCTTCCATATTCTCTTAATGCTTTCTGCATCATTCAATATTTTGCCCATGGAATCCTTTAATATTGTAAGTTGAGGCTTGAATTTTTTTCTTCAGTTCTTTCAGTTTGGGAAATTCTGAGCATATTCTTTCCTTTTGCACATTTCCAGGTCTTTGCACATTTCATTATAATATGTGAATTGGTCTTCTCAAGCTGTACTTTTAAATTTTATGTTCAGGTCTTTTACTTGCTCATGTTTTCCATTTCCATAGCACGTTTCAGAGTCTCTTCTGACATTCTTTTTAGTCTTTTCCTTCTTTCTTGTCTTCTTAATGATCTTTTACTTTTATGATTTCTTGATGTCATCTCACAAATCTTCTTGTCTTTGTTTGTTAGTGTCTAATTCATCAAAGATGTTTTTGAGATGATCTGAATTCAGGTGGGATATGTTCAAGATCAAATTTTGGCTCTCGTGATCTTGTTTTAGTATTCTTCATCTTCATCCTGAACTTGCATAAGAGTAATTGATGGTTTGTTTCAAGTCTGCCACTGACTTTGTTTGGGCTGATGATATGGAGCTTTTCCACCATCCCTTTCCACAGATACAGTCAATTTGATTTCTGTGTATTGCATCTGGTGAGGTCCATGTGTACAGTCGTCCTTTATATTGTTTTAAAAAAATACTTGCAATGAAGAAATCATTAGTCTTGCAAAATTCTATCTTGCAATTACCAGCATCATTTCTATCACCAAGGCCATGTTTTTCAATTACTGATCCCTCCTCTTTGTTTCCAACCTTTGCATTCCAATCACCAGTAATGATTATTACATCTTGATTGCATGTTTGATCAATTTTAGACTGAGGAACTTGTTAGAATTCTTCAATTTCATCATTACTGGCTTTTGTGCTTGGTACTTAAACATGAATTATAGTTGCATTAACTGGTCTTCCTTGTATGCATATGGATATTATCATATCAGACCACATTAAGCCTCAAGATAGGTCTTAAAATGTTTTTGTTGTTGTTGTTTTTTTAATGATGATGAATACGAGGTCTTTCTCTTCAATTTGTCAATCCTGGCATAGGAAATCATATGATTTTCACATTCAAAATGGCCAATGCCTGTCCATTTCAGCTCACCAATGCCTAGGATATTGATCTTATACTTTCCATTTCATTTTTGACAACTTCCACATTTTGCTAGATTCATACTTTGTACATTTCATGTTCAACTTATTAGTTTTTCTCCTTATTTGGTGTTTCAATATTCAACATTTTTATGCTATTTGACAGTGTTCCATGCTATTCATTAGGTTTTCGGAGTCCTGGTGTGTCACCATAGAATAAGCACTCAACTTCAAGGTCAGTTTGAACCACAAGATTAGTGGTTCAGACTTACCAGTCAGTCCTCAAAAACTCAATTCAAGGTTGCTATGAGTCAGAACTTACTAGATGGCACTTAAAAACAAATATTCAGAAGTAGTCTGCCTTTCTTCATAGTCTATCTCCTGGAAACTCAGCTGAAACCTGTCCACCATGGGTGTACCATACTGACATTTAAAATACTAGTTACATAGCTTCCAGCACATGCAAGCCACCAACAGTATGAAAGACGAGTGGTGGATTATTGATGGTGATGATATTCAAAGAAGTTTGTCACTCCCAACTTTCCTTATGTTCAAACCAGTCAGTGCTTATTTCTCTTTTGCAAACATTGTATCTTAAGATACTCACCTATACTTTTGTTTATATCAACCCCTTCTTGTTGATTAAGGAACTGAGGGCAGGATTATGTTGTGTTTGTCTATTAGAGGATTTGGTATATTGTAGATGTTGTTTGTAATTGGAGTTGGTTTCAACTCATTGAGACCCTGTATATGGTTTCCAAATGGGAACAGAAAGTCTCCTCTTTCTACCGTGGAGTAGCTGGTAGATTCAAAATGCTGACCCTGTGGTTAATAACCCAGTGCATAATCCACTATGACACCAGGGATACCGATACTGAAAACTGTTGTTGTTAGGTGCCTTTGAGTCAGTTCTGACTCATAGCAACCCTGTGTATGGTTGCCAAGGCTTCAGATCTCTGCAGGAGCAGAACACTCATCTTTCCCCTGAGGATTGCTTAGCAGGCTCAAAGCTTGGAGCTTGTGTTTCGAAGTCCAGTGCTTATCATATGAAGGCATCCATATTGAAGATGGTGATGGTGGAGTCTATTCTGACTCATAGAGACCTTGTATAGTTTCTGAGGCTGTAAATATTTATGGGAACAGAACATATCATCATTCTCCCGAGGATAGACTGGTACATTCAAACTGCTGACCTTGCAGTTAGCAATCCAGCTCATATTCCTCTATCTACCAGGACTCCTTATATTGAAGATGTGTTGTTAAGTGCTGTTGAGTTGGTTCTGGCTCATAGCGACCCTATATAGGGTTTCTGAGGAACGCATTAAAATTATGTGTTCAATGGATAATATCAAAGAAAAGAAAAGATAAAAGAAAGAAAGGGTAAATAAATAAAAAGGTGACACAGAGTGGTAAACTGATATTACTGGATAAGTGATTTTTTAAATTGATAAGAAAAACACTAACAAAATCTATACAGAACAACTCTAGATATAGTTCAATGTAAACAACAACAAACAGTATGGTTCTAAAGACATAATTAGTGATAATATTTATAATAGTGTTGTTTCCTGACCCTGGCGTCAGTTTTCACCTCTTAGCGACCCCATGCGACAGGAGCAGATTGCCAGGTATTTCTCCAAGGAGCTTCTGGGTGGGTTCAAACCACCAAACTTTTGACTAACAGTCAAGCATTTGACCATTATGCTACCAAGCTTCTTTAATCTTTGTAATTGTTGTTAAGTGCCTTGATGATGGTACCTCTGATGGTACCTCTAAATCATTTCTGACTCATAGCAACCCTAGAGTCCTGGTGTGGCACAGTAGGATAAGCACAGGACTTCAAGGTAAGTTTAAATCTCAAGGTCAGTGGTTTAAACCCACCAGTTTACCAGTTACTCCTCCGATGGGCGTGTAAAATGCTGATATGAGTTAGAACCGACTCAAAGGCATTTAACAATAACAACAGCAACGTAGGGTTTCTAAGGAAGGGCTGGTGGGTTTGAACAGCCAACCTTCCAGCTAGCAGTATAGTGCTTATCCTACAGCACCATACCGGACACCATATTTGTAATAGCAAACATAGCATGTAGCCTTAACACCTCTATGAAAGAAAAACAATGCTGATTTGGTTTCCAAAACTTAATTGTATAAAGTAGACCAAAAAAAAACAAAAACAAAAAACAAACCCATTGTGTAATGTAACAATGTCCTTAAAATTATGTGAGACTTTGGAATGTACTGTTTCATCAACGATTTTATTAAAATCATACTTTCTTTTACAATTTTGACTTTGCACTGTCAACTTATAATTTCACTTTATTGTTCTTATTAGAAGGAAAATTTTCTCACCACTCTCTCTCTCTTTCTTTAACATAACTAGCCAAAGTAGCAGATGTTTATAAACTGAAGGTGTTTGCATTTCTAATTCATTGAGTTATCTTTCCCAATAATAATACTACCTTCCTTTATCTTCAAACAACTCAAGTCAGGGTATATCAAGAGGCTTTATTCCTCTGGAAATCATTATTCAAAAGTCTTGTTTGTATAATTTGTTAGAATATCTATTGTTAAATTGGAGGAAATACATGCTATTTTGAATAGAATAAAATTTTAAGATGCTCCTACCTAAAAAGTTTCATATTTACTTAATTTGCTGCAAGTAATTATGGATTCTTTTCTATGTAATATTGATCGACTATATCAATAGCTAGTTAAATCTGCTAACGTAAAATTCAAAGATTCATATTGATACTAAAATATTGTCTGAGCTACAATGCTTCCGAAAGAGAACAAAATTTTATTTTTGTTTAAAGAGCTTTAAAAACACTCCTGTTGTTAACATTATCACTGAATCTTCCAAGTGCTTCTGATGCCACATCATACTGCTATTTAATATGAATGAACAGATTCACTTGGAAATTGAAGGATGCTGATGAAGAAGCAGGCTCTGAAATACTAAGTGATTTTCCTAAGAATGGAAACTCTGGAGGAGGCTTTCTTTCTCTGCTTCCTCACCCCCTCCATAGTGGCCAGGGCCACCACTCATTGTATAGAGCATTATGTTGCTTTGTAAAAATTGGCAAATGACAATAAATTTGATATAATATATTTAACTCAAACACAAATACAAGGGGGATTCAAATCCCCTTATACAGTTATCTGCTATGTTATGTCTAGAATGATGCAATAAACAAAAGGTAGGACGTCAAATGTATTTTGGTTTTGTTAACTCAGTTAGACAAACCTTGTTGAACATCTGTTCTAGAGCTAGAGTGTACTCTGGAGAGCCATCTCTAGAAGAGGTATAACTTTATGGTTCTAATCCCAGCTGTGCCATTTAGAGCTGGGAGGCTTAACTTCACTCAGTTTTCTTAACAATAACGTTGTTGTTGTTAAGTACCGTCGAGTTGGTTCTGACCCATAGCGACACTGTATAGGGTTTCTATGAGGAGCCACTGGTGAACTTGAACTGCAGATATTACAATTCAAATGGCTTTGCAGCCTGGTGCATTAACCCATAGCACCACACCAAGACTCAACAATAATATTAGAATAATTGAAATGACCATTCTTGAAGTTATAGAGATAATTAACTGAGATAATTCACATAAAACCCTTGGTACAGTACACAGCACATGCTGAACTCCCAATAAGTGGTATCTAGTATAGTCTCCCACCACTTGTCTTTCAGTTTGTGGAACATTGGTGGCTTGTGTGTTGCTGTGACACTGGAAGTTATGTTGTTCTTATTTCAAATACCAGCAGGGTCACCCATGGTGGACAGGTTTCAGAGGAGCTTCTAGATCAAAACAGAAGACTAAGGAGGACTTGTGATCAAATTCTAAAACCCTTATGAAATCAGCGGAGCATTGTCTGACAGGGTGCAGAAAGATAAGCCCCTTGCGTTGGAAAGCACTCAAAATATAACTGGGAAGGAGCTGCCTCTTCATTAAGTTGACTTTAATGCCTTGGATGGAGCAAGGCTTTTAGGACCTTCATTTGCTAATGTGGCATGACTCAAAATGAGAAGAAACAGCCGTAACATTCAATAATAATCAGAAAGTGAAATAGATGAAGTCAGAAGGTAGGAAAATTGAAAGTAGTCAAAAATGAAATGGAA